>NC_143395.1:48963262-49274132 GCF_052110815.1 Crocodylus siamensis | reverse complement strand
GCCAGAACATGAATCAGATCCTGCGATGGTAGGAGCAAATACTTCTTTTGAGATGGCATCTTGTTGCAGAGCTCTTTCCTTTTGGAAAGTTGGCCTTATGTAAATTAAAGTGGTTGCAAATAAACTAACATTGCTACCACCAATACAAGAACAACCATGATGCAATGAAGCATTATGAAAATCAAAGGCTTTCAGAACCTAATCAGAACTGAATGCTTTAAACAAAGGCTTTGTGTGAGAATAAGGGACAATAGCAGTTGGCATATGTGAAAATAAACAGCATGATCATGTGAGCTAAATTCTAATCCATTGTCAAAGGAAATACATAATCTATACTAGTTTATAACTAATCTTTATTAGTGGAAGATGGTGTTGGGATGAAGGTATTGACTTGAGAGTCAGGAGACCCTGATTCTATCCCCATTTCAGCTATTCCTTTTGACCTAGGGTCAAATGCCTTACTTCTTCAAGCTGAAAAAAATAATACTACTTGAAGCTTAATATCTATGAAGTACTCTTGGTTTGCCTACACTCCATAAATATAGACAACCACAAGATATATGGATTCCTAGAAAGAAACTTCCTTTTCTCTGAGTAGGGCCCTTCTAAGAACCAGTCTGTATTCATGTCCCCTCTCCTGTGAGTGCAGTTATTGCATTGCTATGTGACAGCTGCCATAGCCTTCTGGGAGAAGAGCCTCACAGAAATTCTGTTCTAACTAGCCTTCTTGTAGACGCTACTATAAATATTGGTTGCATTTTTACTACAAGGCAATTACTTGTATAAAAGGTATAAAAGGGACTAGAGGACTCTATTTCCCTATAGATGGGGAGGTGTGGCTTCAGGTAGTTGAGGTTGACCCATAGGGTTTATCCTAAACAGCAGTATAAACATGCCCTCAGTTGGAAGGCATTTTATTATAACCCAGTTTCCTATTCTGTTTTGAAGAACTACTTCATCAGAAACATTCAGAAAAATACTATTCAGAGTGAGGTCTTGACAAAGAGTGGTGATTTTTTTGTGATTAGTATGTCATCGTTATCCATAATGCACCAGGGTTGCCTATCACTAGAACCCCACACTTTGAGAATGTTTTGTACTATGCTGCAACCCAATTTTACACAAGACTAAATTCTCTCTGATTTACACCAGTGGGTAAGTTAGTCCAGTAGCCACTTCTTTTCCTTCCCTTGTTAATGACTGAGAAGCGTGAAGAGATGCTTTTTCCATCCTGCCTGCTTTCAGGGACAGCAAAGCATCCTACAGATTCTGTTTCATTTGCTAAGCACAAACTATACCAGTTCACATGAGCATAAAGGCTACCTGTATTATCAAGACTCAGCTTTGATGACATTTTTGGACAGGATGAGAACTAGAACCTAATAAACTTCATTGAGTTTTAGGGTATAATAAAGAAAAGAGCTATGGAGAAATTTCCATGAAACTTATTCCATTGAAATATAGAATTCCATTGAAATCTAAATGCTTTCTCAAGACTAGGTCAGTCTCACTGCAATTTCATGGCAGAAGAAAACTGGAAAAAATAATTAGACAAAGACAAAATCTCTCATATCAACATTGAAACAAAACACTTAGATTCTTTTTTTTAATGAAATGTCATTTCAGAGGGAGTTTTCATATGATAACTATAGTACAAAATACTGAATTCAGACAACAAATTTGAAGTAAAGCATCTTGATTTATGTAAAATGATAATTTTTTAATTTTTAATTTTTATTTGTGGAGAAGTTAAAAATTTCATTTTTCAGTCTGATAAAGAAACACTGAATACTAACATCTCAAAAACCTTTACAAAATGTAACTTAAATCTTCTGTATAGCTCTAGTAAAAATTGGATTAAGGATATCACATTTCACTCGACAAAACCCAGATCTACTTTGTTTAGACAGTAACCCAAATGAGACTTAGGCAAAGTTTAGATGCCTACATTCTAAAAAAAAAATCTAGATTAGAACTCTTCCACAAACCACAGAACTCAACAGGTACCTAAATCCAGGTAGTACTTTTTTTGTTTTGCAAATTTCCCTAAGGGCCGCTCTACATATGCACATAAAGTCATGATGGGATCTAATGCACAATCCACACCATTTTGCTTTCTGCCATGCCACATGTGCATGGAAGGAGGGGTGATTGTGGGATTGGGCATTAGAACCTCTCCCAACTTATTGCTGGTGCAGGAGCTCCCAGCTGCAGAGGCTCCCCACAGACCCCCTAGGGCTGAGAGATTGCAGCAGCTGTGGTCTCCCAGCCCCAGGGGTGTGTGGTATGGGACATTGAGTCACTGGCACCATGGGGCCCTGCTGGGACTGAGTCCACAGCTGCTGGGCAGTGCTAGGGCTTAGAGTCCCCTCAGCAGTGGCATCCCCAGCCCTGGCTGGGCATGGTGCATCTCTAAGCCTGGGAGTCTGGTCAGCTGACAGGGCACTCAGCTACAGGGAAGACCCTGCTACACATGCAAATTAAAGCTGCATAGCAATCAGCTATAAAATTAGTACATATTTTTGAGGTTTAACTTTATAGCTGGTTGGACCTTTTATGGTGTGATAGGTACTTGGCATGTATAGCTGGTCTCAGTTAATCGCACAATTAACCAGCTAATTGTGCAATGACTGTAATGTGTAGAGGGGGTCTATGTGCCTAACCTTGAACTTCTGTTTGGAAGTGATTCATACTGATCACCCAGAGTCCTGCCCAAGCTCTGTAGTGATCCAGACTGATGCTGGAGAGCCTCTTGAGGAACCTAATCCCCACAGAGTGTTCAGAGCACACCTAACTCACATCAGCAACACTGAGTTTATTAAAAAATACCATTGGTAGTGATACCTACCAATTAATTAATGACTTAATAATCTAAGAAGAAGGAAGCCTAGGTTATAGGCCCTTTCTCAGCCTTTGGGGTTTTATGCCAAATTCTCCCACATTTCATGCAAGTGCCCTACATATTAGTTTATAGGTTAGTCTGGATGGTACCCAGGGTGGTTGCTTCATTTACTCTGCTCTAGTTATGCTACTGCTATCCACCCTCACTTGATTTCTAAAGGCTAGATTATATCCCATCTATTAGGCCCTAAGTGGATTTAGTCACCTAGGTTTACCCTGAAAATCCATAATGAAAATCCATTAATATATTTACTTTTGTAACACACCACTATCTTCCTTTTAATAGTGGATTACAAAAAAAACAGTGAGGTGCAGGACCCACTTTCCTTTTTACGTTAACTGTTTTTAACTCAAGCATAATGCACCTAATACAAATTATAGAATGGGGTATTATGTGCCATCAGCCTGAATTTATAGGGTGGGAGTTCAAGTGACTGGCTACCTCCTGCCATTTAATTGCCCTTCGGGAATACCTACCTGCTTCTGTTCTCCGTATAGGTTATCTAAACTCATCTGAAGGTTGGACAGGTGGTCTTCAGAGGTACCTGAGTTTCTCCATTGATTTTATAAAGTTTTTAGATACCTAAACCTGATCATATTAGTTCAGTCTCCTGGCACAGAGTCTCTATACTTTAAGGCCAGATTTTAGTCCACCTATTTGGCAGCTAAGTAGGGCACTGCGAGTCCCTGAAAAGCCGCTAATGAATTTACTTTTTTAGCTCAACATCGTCTTGCCCTTCAGACTAAGTCACAAAAAAGCAGCGAGGTGGAGGAGGACCCACTCATCTTTTGCATTAACATTTTTCAGGACTTGAACTTGGTGGTATAGAATTGCTTTTAAGCATCAAAGTCCACTTACGTGCCTAATAGGTGGAACGGAATCTAATCCTAAGTGTTCCAGAGCCTAAGTGTAGGTGCCTACCTGGCCAAATTGGCCCTATAACACTTTTATAATATGAAGAATAAATGAAGAACAAGAGACTGAGAGCAGAACAAAGGTGGTGAAAAGTAAATTGGACCAAGTTTGTAATGGTGGGAGGTCTGCATCACTGTTTTTGATTGCCTTGTGGGGAACAAAATTGTTTACTCCAGTAATTAGAATTATGATAATTTTTGTTTGAGTTATATCATTTCCTCTTCCCCTTTCATCACAGGACCCTTTTATAGCTGCCCCCATAATACTTGCAAATGTTTTAAAACTTCTTGACTTCCCCTCCTTCTTCTTAAATGTGACAATACAAGCTTTCTCTTTCTTTTTTGCTGATGCGTTTTTGATGGAGGTTTATACATCCCAAGGGTGCTTTGTAGGCTTGCATCAGGTCATGAAACATTTAGAAAGCGAGAGAAAAAAACAAGCCCCTTCCTCTGTAGCTTCTGAATTTGTCTAATATAAAACTGCAGAAAGTATTGACCTTTGTGTAGAGTTTTTTCAGGGCAAAAGTTCAAGAACTGCCTTGAATTTTCACATGTCTGTCACATGATAAAATTTGCAGCATTTAGCATTCCTCCCAAAGGCAATACTTTCAAATGGCTCCAGACTGATCAATGAAGCTTGTGGATTGGCTTTGTTGAAGAACTGCCTTTTTGCAGTGCTGTATATCACATTACATCTAATGTCCTATTTCAGAGCTTTTAGAAAGTTTGAAGACTAAATTAAACTGATCAAGATAAATTGTTTCACATTTCAGGGTCTGACCTTATTCTATAATATGAAGTGTGTAGCAGCTGTAATAACTTGATGACATGTCATTGGCTACACAGAGTACAGCTGGCAAATTCAGTGTCAAAACCAGTGTTTGTTATGCCTTCCCCACTTATTACCCCTTCCCTATTTGTTTTTTTTTACAACAATAGCAGTAAAAGGAAACCAGTTACAGGAGGGTTCTTCATGTTTCCAGCCTACTGTACAATATCCCTATTTGAGGGGAGAAATTAAACTGAGGAATTTGCACTGAGGAATTTGCTCTGACTTCAGCCATTAGTACCCAGCCACTGGTGTAAATGCATCAGTGGAAACACCAGAAAAAGAAAGGGAAAGCTACTGTTTACATTCAAGAAGTTTACCTCAGTTGCACTAGGGTCTGTACAGGTATAGCTATACTGACAGCTGTAACTATGACAAATCCCCAGTATGGACAAGGACTGCAGCAGACTGGGAGTAGACCTAGTGGAGTACTTTGTAGTACCCAAAGTATCATTTGGGAGAGTGACAGTGTCTGGACTCCTACAAACTTTGCTTGTAAAAGTGCACAGACATTGGCTGCTTTAATATTTAGAAGGCTGACTGTATAGTACATATAAGAACTTATGTTAAAAAAAAAATCTAGATTTCAGAACTTTCTGTCTGTGTGTTTGCCTCAGGGCCTATTAAATAACTCTTATTTGCAAGGGATGCCATCTCTGTGCATACTGGCCACAGGAAGGAAGTGAAGCCACACCCAAATCCTGTAAAGGCCCTCAGGATACAGAAGACACAAATGACACCATATCAAATAACTCAGCTGGCTATAGTCCCCAGAGACTTTGCCTTGCCTCCACTAATCAAAGGGGCAAAAACAAAACAAAACAAAAAAAAAAGGAAAAAAAAGAGGATGTTCTCATTTCCTCTACAACATGGGCTCAGTTTTGTCTTCTTCCTTATATATCCTAGCCAGCCCTGGGACAAGCTGAATGACATTACTCATTTTTGCTATGAATTGAATTTTCCTAAATGAAAGAATTGCTGAAACTCCTAGAGTTCCTGTTTACTAGGCCTGTGCAAATAGGTAAGTATTTGATTCAGATTCAGATTTGGCTGATTCAGAGGACAGTGATTCAATTTGGAGATTTGGATCACTGTCCCAAATCAATTTGGCTGAATCGTCTTCAGCAGATTCAGTTCCGATTCAGAGAGATTCGGAGATTCAGCCATAGACTATAATGGGGAATCAGTGAAATACCTATAATTTTGTCATTTTTTGTCTGATTTAGATAAAACTTGCAGAAATGATAGCTCCTTCTAAGGGAATGAAGGTTGCCAAGTTTCAAGGAGATAGGTATAGGGTTTTCTGGGACACTGCATCTCAAGCTGATGACAATCAAACTTTGGGGTAAAGTGTCCACATGTGAGGACAGGAGGGCAATCCAGGTTGACCTCAACAGTCTCAAGAAATGGGCAGATGAGAACCTGGTAGCATTTAACACCAAAAAATGCAAGGTTCTTCACCTTGGGAGGAAAACCCCACAGCATGCTTATAGGCTCGGTAGTGCTACAGTGGCTAGCACTTCTGACGAAAAGGACTTGGGGGTCATGATTGACCACAAGATGAACATGAGCCTTCAGTGTGATGCTGCAGCTAGTAAAGCAAGCAAAACACTGGCTTGCATCCATAGATGCTTCTCAAGAAAATCCTGGGATGTCATTCTCCCGTTATACTCAGCCTTGGTGAGGCTGCAGCTGGAGTGCAGTTGGAGTACTGTGTCCAGTTTTGGGCTCCACAATTCAAAAAGGACATGGAGAAGCTTGTGAGAGTCCAGAGGAGAGCCACATGCATGATAAGAGGTCACAAAAACAGACATTACGATGAGAGGCTGAGAGGTATGGGACCCTTCAGCCTGAAAAAGCACAGACTCAGGGGTGATCTGGTAGCCACCTATAACTTTATCAGGGGTGCTCATCAGGATCTGGGGGAACATCTGTTTACCAGAGCACCCCAAGGGATGACAAGATCAAACAGTCACAAACTCCTCTGTGACTGTTTCAGGCTGGACATAAGGAAGAACTTCTTCACTGTCCAAGCCCCCAAGGTTTGGAATAGACTGCCGCTGAAGGTAGTTCAAGCACCTACTTTGAATGCCTTCAAGAGACATTTGGATGTCTATCTTGCTGGGATCCTATGACCCCTGCTGACTTCCTGTCCTTTGGCCAGGGGGCTGGACTCGATGATCTTCTGAGGTCCCTTCCAGTCCTAATGTCTATGAAATCTATGAATCTATGACAAGCAAAACTCATGTCACGTGTGTGTTAAGGCACAGTGGGGTGAAAACTGCAGGCATGCTAGGCCCTGCTGAGGCCATGAAGTCTGCCAGCTTTCAAAGAGATAGGTGCAGGGGTTTTCGGGAAACTGCACATGAGGCTGCTGACAAGCAAAACTCATGATATGGGTGACAATGTGTGTGTGTGTTAAGGCATGTCCTCACTGGTGCTGGGGCCTCTACACGACATGATAGTGTGCTCCAATGAGGTCTCCTCCTCCCCTACAGCCTCATCTCAGTCCACCACTTTAAATGATAACAGGTAATAAAATAAGTGAGCATTAGCACAGTAGCACTGGTTGGCATCACGGATGGCCTTGACCATATTGGCCCCATGTTCATGCCATGAACCTGCCCAACAAGCCACCCCTGTACCATGTGGTTCATGGCCACCATGATCTTCCTTGTCGTGTGGGACTTCTCCATCACCTCATCTTGAGGGAGACCCCACTGATTGCCTGACTGATTGCATCAGTGCCCTGTGAGGGAGAGGTAGGCATGACCTCCATCCTGGCTGCTCCAGATGTCAGAGATGAAGTGCAAGGCTACCTGTGACCCTGCCTTGCACAGCTCCTACCTCAAGTACTCCCTGCAGGGAGGGCACCATGTACTCAGGGAGGGCATCAAGTACTCCATGCCTTATATAGGGAGGGCACCACCATCCTGCTAAAGGTGGTGTGTGCGGGCACTTGGTAAGATGGGGCCATGACTGCCATGAGCTGCCTGAACTGCCTTTACTTAGATTTTAAAAAGGCCTTTGACACCCCATTCTTATAAATAAACCGAACAGTTCCAATATAGATTATTACACAGTCTGGTGGGTGGAAAATTGGCTTATGGGATGCACCCAGACAGTGGTGGTTGATGGGCCAGTTTCTACCTGAAGAAATGTGGTCAGCGGAGTCCCCCTAGGCTCTTCCTAGGACTACTACTGTTCAGTGTCTTCATTAGTGACTTGGATGAGGAAGTAGAAAGCACCCTGTCCAAGTCTGCAGATGACACCAAACTATGGGGGGAGGTAAACAAACTAGAGGGCAGGGAGTGAATCCAGGTGAATTTGGACAGGCTGGGGAAGTGGGCAGAACAGAATAGGATGCAGTTTAACAAAGATAAGTGCCATATGTTGCACCCAGGGAAGAAGAAGAACCAACACTCCTATAGCCTGAGAGGTACCATTCTAAGCAGCACAACTGTGAAAAGGGATCCCGGAGTTGAAGTATACTCCAAAATGAACATAAGTCACCAGGTGATGAAGTAATAAGTAAAGCTAACTCCATTCTTTCTTGCATAAGTAGGTGCATCACAAAAAGTTCTAAGGAAGTGATACCTCCCCTCTATGCGGCCTTGGTTAGGCTACAGCTGGACTACTGTGTCCAGTTTTGGGAGTCACACTTTAGGAGGGATGTAGATAACCTGGAAAGGGTTCAGGGGAGGGCCATCCATCTGGTTAAAGGCTTACAGAAAAACACCCTATGAGGATCATTGAGGGACCTGAATCTCTTCAGCCTCCACAAGAGAAGGCTGAAAGGTGATCTTGTGACCATCTAGAAACTCACAGGGGAGGAGGGGGAACAGCAGGAAATAGGGGATACAATATTTACCAGGGCACCCATAGAGGTAACTAGAAATAATGGCCACAAACTGAAGGAGAGCAAATTTAGACTGGACAGCAGAGAAAAAATTCTTTACAGTGAGGGTTGCCAAAATGTGGAATATGATTCCATGGGAGGTGGTGCTGTCCCCTTCCTTGGAGGTACTTAAGAGGAGATTGGACAAATACCTGGCTGGGGTCATCTGACTCCAGCACTCTTTCCTGCCCAGGGCAGGGGGTTGGACTCAGCCATCTAATAGGTCCCTTCTGACCCTAACATATATGAAATCTGTGAAAATCTATGAACCCTGGCCTCTCAACTAAGGAGAGGGGCTGGCCATTGACAGCAAGCATCACCCCAATGCTCTGGGTAATCTTGCTTGCCCTTGCAACTTACCCCGCTTTGTCTGTGGCTTTCCCTACCACTCCAGGGTGGCCTGCCTGTGCTTGGGGGGACCATCTGCCACCTCAAAATGGTCCCACACTACAATACTCTCCCACTTCTGGGTTGAGGGTGGGGATCCTGCCTTATCCCGCTCCTCAGCAGGCAGAGGCACAACAATAGGAGGAGCTGACTCAGGTGAGCCACTTGCCTCCACAAGCTCCTTTGACCTCCTTTGCCTTTCTGACAAGGAGACATGGCTCTAGGGGAACTTTGAGGGGTATGGAGCACAAACTCAGATTCCTCCTCAGTCTCCAGATTTTCTATAGCTAGGGTGCTCAGGTCCCCCGGTTCCAGATCCAGCTCCTCCTCTGGCAGTCGGCGGCTCATGCTGGGAGATGAGATTGGGGTGGAGAAGACTGTCATTCTGCTGCTGGTGCCTATTTCTGGAGTTAGGGGAGGTGGTTTAGGGACAGGTACTGTTCCCACCTCCTTGCTTGCACTGGCAGCAGAAGACTCATGGCTGTCAGGAAAGAGGATGCGTCTATGTTTGGAGGTAGGGGGGAGAATAACTTGAAGCTCTAAAAGCTGAAGACTGGAAGGCCAGAGATGGGATTGGATAAGGCTTAATCTGTGGCTTGGTGGTCATGTAGATATGTAACTAACATTTGGGTATATAAAGTGAAATGAGATTCTTCCCTAAGTGTCAGTTATATATTTATAGCAAAAGCTGCTATTAGGTCACCACTGCTGTTACATTTTCCTATTGCTCTAACTATATTTGTAGGTGCCCCTTTCTAAACAGCAAAGTTTTCTTCTCTCTCTTTTTTTTGGTTGCTATACTTTTTTCAGTCCTAAATGTTACACCTGGTGCTAGATGTGTAAATTGTATTGTTAATATGTTCCATATTGTTACTGCTATTTAAGCAAGCAAATGATCTGTTTGGACTATTGGTATCAGCTTTGTTACTGTTGTTAATTGCAGCTATATCTTCACTTTACTCTCTGACTTCCCTTGAGCTTCTGGTTCTCCAGATGCTTTCCTTTAAGAAAAGAAAATTAGATACTTTGTAGTTTTGCTTCTTTGAAGATAGCATTCTGCAGGATTCTCATTCCTTGCACCAACAAAGCCACTTTTCCAAGGTATTTTCTATCCCCATATGTGTCTTTTCCCAAGACAGATATTTTGATCATTTCTCATTTATTTTTAATTCTGGTAGTTTGGTCACTACCAAAGAGGAAGTACTGACTGCAACACAGAATTCATAGATATTCAGTGTTTCAGAGATCATTAGAACTTTATATCTGCCTTCTTGTAGGTAATAGTGACCATGTGTATACATGCACTTTACTGTGCATTAGACTAAGCTAATGCACAGTAAAGCAGCACCATCTACATGTGCGCAGCAATTACTGCACAGTAGATTAATTTTGAAGAACTATTTGATAATACTGACAGACACAGGTACTAGAAAATGGTGCTTTAAATTAATACGCCAAAGTCTATGTGTAGACACTGACCAGGATCAAATTGCTCCCTGGTCAGACCAGGCAGCAGAGGGCCACAATTGCTGTCTGGCTAAACCCCAATCTCCATGTAGTTGGGAGCTGCCCCCAGATAGCTAGGAGCTGCCACAGCATCTCCCTTCCCATCCCGTGGAGCCCAGACCTGTCCCACTGCCATCCTGGGACTGGCACCCAGAGTTCCCCCTGGCTGCCTGGAGTTCCCCCTGGCTACTGCAGGGGGGCAAAGCAGGGCAGGAGCAGCCCTGGACAAGGCTGCTGCTGTTGGGCTCAATTTGATTTTGACCTGGGTGTACATTTAGACATTAGGGGTGTGCAAAGTGGGCAGTTTTCGATTCAGATTTTGATTCGATCCAGATCAGGGGACAGTGATTTGATTAGCTGATTCAGATCACTGTCCCAATTCAATTCAGTTGAATCTGAAGATTTGATTCCGATTCAGAGAATCAGAGATGTGGCCATAGACAGAGCTTTATATTTTTTTTCTATGTACCTTGATGTACCAGGCATGGCTTATGAATCCTGAGATTGTGGGGCAGATGGAGCATCCATGGGAGTATGGGGGGGGGGCGGTTCCTGCATGCTCAGTGGTGGACCCCCCACACCAACTCAGCTTGGTGATTGCCCGCAGGGAGACCCTGGGTGCTCCCCCAGGCCCATGAGACACCAGTAACCGAGCCAGGAGTGCTCCATCTGGCAACACATATCAAGGATAACAAATAGTCCTTTTTCAGATATGTAGGAAGTTGGAAAAAAAGCAAGGGTAACATTGGACCCCTGCTGAACCAAATGGGATGGCTGATAACCAACACTCAGTACCCAATCTGCTCAATGGGTACTTCGTGTCATGCTTTCATCAGTCCAATGGGACTGCCCTGCCTAGCAAGATGCAGGATGGCCAGGTGGAGGGCGTATTTATACCCAGCATTGGTGTTGATCTAGTAAACCGTCACCTTGAGAGGCTGGACACCTTTAAGTCAGCTGGTTATGACAGATTACACCCTAGAGTACTCAAGGAGTTGGCAGGTGTCATAGCGCATCCATTGGCAAAAATATTAAAAAATTTGTGGCGCTCAGGTGAAGTACCTGAAGACTGGAAGAAAGTCAATATGGTATCCATCTTCAAGAAAGAGCAGAAAGTTGATCCTGGGAATTACAGGCCAATCAGCTTGACCTCAATTCCCGGTAAGATTTTGGAGAAAATTATCAAGGAGACCCTTCTGAATAAGCTGGCCTAATGCAACATCCTGAGGGATAGCCAGCATGGGTTTGTTGCGGGTGGGTCTTGCCTGACCAATCTCATCTCCTTCTATGACCAGGTGACATATCACCTGGACAAGGGAGAAGAGATTGATGTCATATATCTGGATTTTAAAAAAGCTTTTTATCTGGTGTCCCATGACATCCTCATGGAAAAAATTGGCCAAATGTGGCCTCGGCTTCACCACAGTCCAATAGCTGGGTAATTGGCTCCAAAGTCAGACCCAGAGAGTAGTGGTTGATGGTAGTGAATTATCATGGTGCTCTGTGACCAATGGCATCCCCCAAGGCTCTGTCTTTGGACTGGTTCTTTTTAACATATTTATCAATGATGTGGACATTGGTGTCAGAAGTGCACTGGCTAAGTTCAACGATGACACTAAAGTTTGGGGTATTGCATCAACACCAGAGGACAGGCTAATCCAGGCTGACATGGATAAACTTAGTAAGTGTGCAGATACAAACCTGATGACTTTTAATATAGATAAATGTAAGGTACTCCACCTTGGGAGAAAAAACCCGCAGCATGGTTATAGGCTTGGCAGTGCTACGCTCACTAGCACCACAGCTGAAAGAGACTTGGGGGTCATGAATGACCACAAGATGAAAGGAGCCACCAATGCGATGTCGCAGCTGGCAATGCAAACAAAACCCTGGCTTACATCCATAGATGCTTCTCAAGTAAACCTCAGGATGTCATCCTCCCGTTGTACTCGGCCTTGGTGAGGCCGCAGCTGGAGTACTGCATCCAATTCTGGGCTCCACAATTCAAGAAGGATGTTGAGAAGCTTGAGAGAGTCCAGAGGAGAGTCATGCACATGATCAGAGGGCAAGAGAATAGGCCTATGAAGAGAGGCTGAGAGCTATGGAAAAGCGCAGGCTTAGGGGGCACCTGGTGGCTGCTTATAAGTATATAAATATATAAGGGGTATACATCAGGATCTGAGAGAACATCTGTTCACCAGAGCACCCAAGGAAAAACAAGGACCAACAGTCATAAATTCCTCCAAGGCCATTTAAGGCTGGACATAAGGACATTTTTGTTTACTGTCCGAGTCCCCAAGACCTGGAATAAACTCCCTCCAGAGGTGGTGCAGGGAGGGAGGGAATAAACTCCCTCCAGAGGCACCTACTCTGGACTCATTCATGAAGCGTTTGGATGCTTATCTTGCTGGGATCCATTGACCGCAGTTGACTTTTTGCCCCTGGGCAAGATCTTGATGATCTTCAAGGTCCCTTCCAGCCCTAACATCTATGAAATCTATGAAATGAGCTGGAAGTACTGCTGGTCCACTTCTGGGTCTGCTGCTGAGCACACAGGGGACCCCTCCCCCTTGCCCCCACAGGATGCTTTATCTGCCCCACCATCTCAGTGTTCACAAGCTGCACCTGGTACCTCATGGTATATAGAAAAAACATATAAAGCTGTGTCTATGGCCAAATTGTCAAATCTCTCTGAATTGATTCGGAGGCTTCCAATTCAATTCAGAGATTAATGGGTCTCCTGACTCGATTTGGATTTGCACATTTCTTGCTGAATCAGGCCGAATCTCCTCCAAATCAAATCAGTTACCTGAGCTTCGCACAGCCCTAGTAGATGTGCACCTGGGAGCAGTTTAACGTGCCTTAATTTTCTGTGCAGTAAATTCAGGTGCATTAATTTCACATGTAGACACTCCTGGTTTTTTGCATTTCAGCCAGATGCCCTGTTTGGAGTCTAATAACTTTTGTTTGTGTAAAGCAGAACTTGTATTTTTGCTAAAACATATCTTCCAGAAAGGCTTCCAGTCCTGAAATGTTCAAGAGAAGAATCCAAAACTTCTTTTGTTCCTGTCTTTCATTTTGAATTGCCTTCACTGCTACAAATTGTGTTTTATTTCTGATTTGGTTGTGTGTGGTTTCAGCTTCCAGCCATTGATTTTTGTTATGCTTCTTCACTAAATTAAACAACACTTTAGTGCTGGGTATTTTTTCTAGGTGGGGGTACTAATATATTACATACAAGTCACTTCTAAGTCTTCCTTAACATAACCCTAAAAGATTGTGTCCATAATGAATTTTCTCTACATTTTAAATTAATTTTGTGAATCTTTTCTGCAACTTTCCAATGTTCCAAAATATGGACACATGCGTGTGCCAGGGTCTGGTGGGGGAGGGGGAGGGGGATCACATGTATTAAGCACCCAACATTTCAAAATGGCTGAGGGGGCACTTTAACTAAAGCTCCTTTGATGAGTTTTAGTTAAAGCACTCCCGCGGCCATTTTGAAACACCAGACACTTAATAAACGTGATGGTGAGGCACGCTGAAGCATTGTAATTAGAACGTCAGAGCATGTATATAGAGACCAGAACTGCAAATAGTGTCCCAGCATGACATAGGTTACACATTATTTTTCTAATTTTACATCTAAGGGTCTCATTGGCACTTTTTAACCTTAACATTGTACAATATTCAGTTACTTGTCTGCTATGACCCCTAGTTCCTTTTTAGAGTCACTGCTGACCAAAAAGCAGTCTCCCACTAGGTTTGGTCTGTATTCTGTGTACCTAGATGCTTACATTCCCTTTTGACTTCACTAAAACATTTTCTTTTCACATTAGAAGTCACATTTACACTTGGCACACAATGGGCATGGCTGATACTCTTCCATCTTAAGTAGCCCTTTAAGAGCTAGGGCACCAGTCTTGCTCTAAATGTGCTAAAACCAAGGAATGAGGCTCCTGAAAGAAGATATAATCGCAGAACCTGAATTACAAGTCACTTCCCCCTTAGATCCTCTTAAGCAAAAAATAAAAAATAAAAACAGGAGTCTCGCACGATAACAAAATGCAGTTAGTGATCCTCACTGTTGCATGCTATTCCAATTCTCTTTCACTCATGCATATTATTTGTCTATGTATTTTGTTGATGGTTACAGAACACAGACACAGCTGGACATGACGATGAAGTTGATGGCGGCAATATATGTGGATTAAGAATGAAAAAAGGAGTCAGAGTTACTAAAACAAGTAATCTCCCATTAGGACGTGAGAAAGTGGAGGTCTCCTACTCTGCAGATCCTACCTTCTCTTACCATTCTTCTCTTCAAAGAACAACTGGTCCTGCAGAACTACAAATGGACTTACCTTGTCAAAAACCATGTTGTTTCCCTCAAATGCCAGAGCACAATCAAGGGAGGAATGACAGTACTCTTAAGGAAGACAATTCAGAAAAAAACTTGTCAGAGGAAACGCAAGAAGCCTGCAAAGATGACAAAGCTGGGCGAGTGATGATGGAAAGAGAAAAGAAATATAAAGAAGTAGAAGCATCAAACAAAGAGCATCACCAGCCTTTGGTAACAGAACCCAGATGCAAAGATAAAGTGAGCTGTTTAGAAACAGCAGGCAGAGATGTTCCATGTGGCCCAACAAAGATATCAAGCAATGAGAATAAATGTGGGAGAAAGGAAGAGGAAAATGACAAGATTTCTGTGACAATGAGTAATTTTACAGTCCAGGAGAAAGATACTGAAGAATTTTTTGCACCAGGGCCTGCAGTTTCCATGCACACACCACAAGAACAGAAAAACTGGCTAAGCGAGAGTCTTTTGCTTAGTAGCAGGGCCAAATACAGCAGCAAATCAAATGGCTCTTCTCTCCATCCACCTCTGTTGAACCTCGGAGAAAAAACAGTTGACAAACAAGATCGTTCCTTTGAGACCTCTTTCCCCCTTTTTGGAGAAGAGATTCAAACACCCCAGAGAATACACAACCAGGGAGCAGGGAAGACAAGCAATCCTCTATTTTTTCTTAGCTCTGCTGGATCTGATCAGCAACAGTCAGAAGGCAGTGAGATGGAGCATCGCTTTGTAAGACAACCAACAGCTCATAAAAGTGCAAGCAGTCCTCCAGAAATTAAATTCAACACTTCTCCAGGCCAGACTGGTAAGAATGTGAAACTATCACCTGCCGTAAAATTAAAGAACAGTCAAATTGTTTAAAAAAATGGAAAACTTAAGTTGGAATTAATGTTTTATACAGTTGACTACAGCAGTTACCAGGCACGTGACTGGAACTGATCACAAGTTCT
The DNA here is from genome assembly GCF_052110815.1 of Crocodylus siamensis. NCBI lineage: Eukaryota > Metazoa > Chordata > Crocodylia > Crocodylidae > Crocodylus > Crocodylus siamensis. The sequence continues at coordinate 49,258,389 of NC_143395.1, read as the reverse complement.
GTGGTACTTCTGCTCTGTTTTTTCTACAGCAAAGTGTTTACAAAGCCCAACTGCCTGGCAAGAACTGTTGTGCACAAGTGGTCATGTCTTGTTCACTAAAACTGAGATATTTTCTCATTTAAACTGAGCACAGGCAACATTTCCCAGAGGCCTGTTAGTCACAGGGAAGCTGTGAAAGCTCCTGGGTTTCTTGAAATTTTCTTTTTGTTAACATTTCCAGCAGTGAAAATTGCTCCCATGTAGAGATGATGTTTTCAGTTATTAGTCCTGAGAGAGGCTTGGAATGCAAAAACATCTAATGTGAACAATAGGGAAAGAAAAGCAAATCAAGCAGAGAGCTTACACTTATCTTCATGCTGTTCAATAAGTCCATTTGGGAAAGTGTTTATAAAGCCAATTAATTGCTACAAATAGACTGTGTTTTCTTAGAAGCAGTGAAAATTAAACTACTAGGTTAACTACATCAGTAAACTGAAAGTTACTATTAGCTGTAATAGTAATAATAGGTTTGTAATAATGACTTTAGGCAGGTTGGTTTTGTTTGTAATGTGGAAAGCACAGAAACAACAAATTATTTCTGGAGATTGAAAAGTATCAGGCTAATACGAATTTAGGTCAGGGGGAATGGCCCACAGATAATTTTACCGTGTTTTTATACTTTTACATGTACCAGAAGATTAATGAGATGTACTGATTATTTTGATTTGGTGGCCAAATCTCTGAATCTGAATTGAATCAGAGGACCCTTTAATCTCTTTGAATCAAATTGGAACCCTCCAAATTGATTCAGAGAGATTTGGAAAGATTTGGAGATTTGGCCACAGACATAGCTTTAAATGTTTTTTCTGCATAACTCTAGGTAGCAGGGACTTGTGAATGCTGCGATGCTGGGGTGCATGGAGTGTTGGGTTCCCCAGAGTGGTTGGCAGCAGACCCAGAAGTGGACCAGAAGCACTTCTGTTCCACTTCTGGTTTCGCTGCCAAGCATGTGGAGGACCCCTGCACTCCTGTGGGGTGCAGTGCAACATTCACAAGCCATGCCTGCTACCTTGAGGTATGTAGAAAAAACTCCTAAAGCTGTGTCTATGTCCAAATCACTGATCTTCCAAATCTGCATTGAATCTTCAGATTCGGCTGAATAGAATCAGGGACAGTGATCCAAATCAACGAATCAAATCACTGCTCCTCATTTGGGCCATATCTGAATCTGAATCGAATACAGCCCACTTCTCACACCCCTATTTAAGATCATGTGACCTATAATCTTGTGCACCATTTTAAAGTTATCCAACTTCCAGAAAAAAAAGTCATCTTTTGCATGTAAGGAAATGCTGCTGAAGATGAGTTGAAGAAGATGCAATTTGAAAACAATTCAAACTGCAGGAGAAATTTTTAGTATATTTAATGAATCAACTGGGTTGAAGTTTGAACAGGGTACTAGGATGCATCAATATTTGTGCTCTCCCACAGTTAATTGAGTGAATTACTAAAGAGGCCATGCTTCAGATGTACAAAATATTGAAAACACATATTGCAGCAGTTTCTGCTAAGATCATATTTAATGTATGAGAACAGTTGAGAAAGAATAGGATATTTTTCTGCATAGACTGGATCCACATCTAGGTTGTTTGATGTTATTATCATTAGTGAATGAACTGCCAGTGGAATTCATTGCCAAGTTGTTCATCTTGCCACTATTTGCCCTTAAATTAATGAAGTGCATTGATAAATTGTAAAATAAAAACAGGAATAACTTTTTTTCAGCCTTACATTATCTACAGGACAAAAACAGACCAATAGATACCATTTCAGAGGCTATGTGACCACGACTGATCATAATATGAATTACATTTAAATCTCATAAAGAAAACTATAACAGAGAATTAGAGGTTGTTTTGCCATAATTAGAACATTCTGTGAAATCTCTGAATTTAAAAACAAAACTCTTGAGGTCCAAGTTCGATTTAGCTTGAAACATATATGAAATATATATTTTATACATATGCATTTTAATACATATATTTGCAGTAGTACTATAGGACAAGAATAGTGTCAAACAGAATACATTCTCCTTTGCATAGCAGTGTTGCCATTTAGTTAGAAATATGTAGTTCAAAATTTGTTTTCATTGGCAAAAATCATGGCTTAAATTCAGAGAAAGCTGTTTAGCAAAAAAGGAAAAATTCAAGAAACCCAGTCTTTTACAATCAAATTCATTTCTAAGACAAAAAATCTTAGCGCTGACAAAAATCTTTAATAAGGCTTTACATTAGCAATATTATACAAAATATAAGAGTTATAAGAGTTTTCTTAATGTAAGTATTATTAGATTTAACCCCAATTGTTTTCTTTTATTATTAAAATACAATTTTAATTGACTTGATTTAGCTAAGAGTTAGAGCCAAATCTTAGAACTAAAACAATGTAAACTTTGGGGATGCTTGAAAATACACGCAATTACCTAAATTAGGTTAAACTGAAGGACTTGCTAAAAAATGTTCAAACTGTGGTGTTTTAAATTTACATATAGAAATAAGTATGTTTTCTATCCATTCTTATTTTATTAATATAATCAGAGCTAAGAAGCAGATTTAGACTGGTAAACTAGGCTCTGAAATCAGACTTGGGCAGAATTTAATGTCAACATTGCAAAAACCAGCCTTGTAGGTGCTCATATTCACTCATGGCAGAATCCAGTTTAGTCCCTTACATGACTGTACTTAGGTGCTTCATTGCCAGCCTGTTGGAAGGTGATCCCAAGGAATGAGATAAGTCTGAGCTGCTTATACAGTGAATGGGGAGAGTTAGGTGCTTCTATAGGGCAATTCAAAGAAACCAGATGCTAAGCATGCAGCTCCCCAGAGCTAGACAATATGATGTGTGACTTAACTCCTGCTCCTCCCCATAGCCTAGACACCTAACTCAGGGCCTGTTACACCAGGTCATGGGCAGCCAATCTGGGGGCACTTGGGACTTGAGGTGCCAACCAGGATCAGGAGAAGCAAGTGTTGCCCTGAGGGGTCAGGCCAACTCTCAGGATCTCAATATAGTGCTGTTAGACAGGACGGTGTAACACAATTGCACATATACAAACACACAAATCAATTAGGGCATACACACGCACACTACCAGCTCATTCACATACACATTCAAACCAGTCTGGGCACATGCATACCTATTACCAATTCAAGCACATACACTATTCACCCCAAAAGTCAGACACCGATCACTAATTCCTATATCATGCACACAATGCCATATGTATATACACACATACACACATATATATACATATATATACACACACACTCTCTCTCTTTCTCATGCTAGGAACTCAAATACAAACACGTTCAAAATAACTAGTTTAGGTTCATGCACACCTATCAGCAGTTTAAGCCCATACGCGCTACACACACCAAATTTAGACAGAATCAGTTACCATGTACCAACACCTGCACATCCAATACACATACGTGGATTACTAATGCATATACCACACACACACACACAATGATATCTATATATGTGTATATATATGTATTCACTAATTTACACACGTATCACCCACCTACACATATGCACAAGTGAGTTCCTAAGTTGGGTATTGTGATATGTATGTATGTATGTATGTGCTTGGTGTACTTGGGATACCTGGGGAAAGGTTAAAGTAAGAAAGTAGAATTGTAGGGAGTGAAAGTCACCAGGACAGGGATTAGAACTGGTAGACTAGAGGGGCCTGGGCAAAGAGCTGAGGCTCAGCACTAACTTTAGGTTAACTGATTTTAATTGATTAAAGATAACACCCCAAACCTATAAAACAGGGGAGCAATGCCAGCACAGAGCTGGGGCTGGAGCCAGAGCTACAGGGGAGCTGAAAAGGTAGATGGGGAGAGGAGGGAAAATGGGACTAAGGGAAAGTGTTGGTGTTAAAGAGGGGCTCTGGATGCGGGCAGCCAGAGGATGGCTCTGGGGCAGCTAGACAAGTGGCAAGGAGTAGCAGTAGGTGCTGGGAGCTGGGAAGCTGGGGGCAGGGGGTGAAATGACTACAGAAGGTGCAGGGTAAGCCTGAAAAGAGAGAGACAAAAAGAGAGCGGAAAATCACAGGAAAAGTAGCAGGAGAGACTGAAAGGTGGCAAGGCAGCAGGAAAGCAAAGAAAGGCAGCAGAAAGTAACAGGGAAAGGCAGTAGGAGCATGGGAAGCTGGGAGACAGCAGAAGAATCACAGGAAAAGTGGAAGGAGAGACTGAAAGGCAGCAGGGGCAATGGGAAAGCGGAGAAAGGCAACAGAAAGTCACAAGGAAAAGGCAGTAGGAATTGAGAGGAGATTAGGAAACTAGTAGAGAGGGGTGGGGGCTAGAGCTGAGAGAGAGAGGAGAGAGAGAGAGAGAATGAGGCTGGAATTTAAGATAAGGAAGGGACTGGGATTTAGTAACACCTGACCCAACTTGGGGTTGCAAATGACAGTGGTTTTATTGAACAGGGGAGATGGTAACACAATGTCTTATTGGTTTCCTTGCAACCACACACACACAATGGCACCAGGGGTTAGAGAGGCTTGGTGCAGGGGCTGAAGTCCAGAAGGAGAGAGAGAGAGAGAGAGTCCAAATTGTAGGAGGAAGTGTGCAGGTAATACCTACCTATCCAGGCTGGAAAGGGGTTCTTGTCCAGTAGGTGTTGTCCAGAGGGGGGTTGCCAGCATGGCCTCTGGATGGATAGGTGATGTGGCATGGTGCTGGTCCAGAGGGAGAGGGCATCCCACTGGCTCTGTCTTCACTGCCCCTTTTTATAGGGGCAGACCTTGTGTGACCCTAGTGATGGGAGGCGTGCTCTGGCAAGGGTCAGCCCCTGGCGTACTCAGCATGTGTGCTCCATGCAGGGATGTGCAGTTTTGAGTGTCTGTAATGGTGAGAGTTGCTGGTTCTGCAGGGACTTTTGTCTTTCAAATGCTGGTCTTGTCTCTGTTCCTGGATGAGGTCCATGGTTCCTGGATGAATCAATGCAAGGTGATGGCCCAGTCATTACAGGCCATTCAGTAGATAGCCTGCTACCGCTGTATTTCAGTCATTCCCAATCATTCTCATTCATCAGGGAACCCATTTACATGGGAGGGGTACAGTGAATCATACTGTTGCAACATGGGATACCCAGGCAGAGGACACAAGATGGAAGCTTGACATATAAACTGGAAACTTGACATGACTTTGGTTCACTTACAAACACAGGCCTAAACCATTTAATATCCACATGAAACAATAAAAATCAATACAAAAATGATAAGAATACAATATACAACAGTAAGAATCAATACAAACCTAATAATAATACAATATAAAACAGTGGATATCCCAAACCAAAAACTTGCTACTAAAATAAAGATATTTAAAGCTTATTCTAAGTCTGAGCTCATTTATACTTCTCTATAGGGAATAGAAAGGGAGAGAAAAAGTAAAAAATGGTTGGGGAAGGGGAAGGAATGCATTTTAAAATATATTTTAAAAAAAGAAAAACTGGGGGTTTTGGGTGAATCCAAGTGCCAGCCAGGTCAGGAAGTTAGGAGGTCAGCCCAAGAGCATGGTCTAGGAACATGCTGAGTCAAGAAACTGTGAGATCAGGCAAAGGATGGAATTAAAGATCAAGAAGAGAGTAGAGGCAGAGCAAGCCAGAGGCAACAGTGAAGAGGTCTGAGATCAGGTTGAGCTTGAGCCCTATTGCTCAGAAACTTTCTGTCCTTGCTCAGGAGCTTATATGGAGGAAGTAAAAGATCAGCTGACCCAGACCAGCCACTCTGGTGACAGGGAGTGGGCAGAGGGCTACACCCTGATGGAAGCTTCAGACCAACCTCGCCCAGTCTGGGTGTCAGTTAAGGTGGCAGACAGGACTAAGGCCTCAGGTTTGAGGCTATGGACTGACTATACACATCTGTTCACTCAGGATTCAAACTGTGTATTCATGGGACAAATGCACCCTGGTCACTTCATTAGCTATAATTAATCTATGTATCCTCTCTTCTGAAACTAAAAAAAAAAAGTCACTGTGGAAGTACCTCTTGCATATATTCTTTTATTTTGAGCAAAACAGATTTTACATTTGGCAGACAACAGAAGCACACACAGGTTCACAATTCATCAGAGAAAGAAAATTATTTTTAACTAGAAAGACAAGCAAAATCTTTCAGCCAGCTTGGACAGTGCCAGTTAGACTAGAACCTGTTATGGCTCCTTGAAACCAGTGCATCACCATAGAAACATGGGAGGTACCTAGTACGGGTGATCATGCAAAACAGTTCAGTTGCATAAACAGAGACATTTGATTTTGCTTAAATCCCTTCATATGTTAACGGTATGTACTTATGCAAATATACTTAGTTTTAAACTAGACATTAGCAATCAAAAGCCTACTAGGCTACTCAGAGATGGCACACTTGGGAGACAGAAAGAGAAGCCTTCTCAGTGAGTATTTGGATGAAGATTTAGTGTGTATATCGTATTATACAAATATTTGGTAGGCCACAGTAGTCTCTGAAATGCAATATGACTTCTACATTTCACTTGTATTAAACCAGCTGGGCCAAATTCTGAGGTCCTTATTCAGATTTTTAAATTCTATCCTTGGTTAATCAAAAGTCTTACTAATCTCAAACAAAATACTATGTAGAGGAAAAAAGTAGCATATGTAGGTGGCTATATATGGAAAACATCTTTATGTCCTACAATTCTTGCTATGCAGGTGACTGAATAAACTTTGGTGCAGTTTGCTTCAGAATTTATTGCTCCCAGGTGTGTCATTTGCACATGTACCCAGGACTGCAGCATGTTGAGCTGGGGCAGAGCAGCTGGTGGGGGGAGGGAAAGGGGCAGCAGGGGTTAGGCGGTCAGCCTGCCTGCCCAGGGCTGCTCCAACCCAGCTCAAAGTACTGCAGAGGAGCTAGCCAGCAGGCAGCCCCCACATTGAAGCACCCTTGTGCCCCAGCCAGGCCCACCAGCATCTACACATGCATAGCAACAGAGTAAATAACTCTGCCGGGTGATCGTACTTGTGTTTGGTAGTACTGTCCTATGACAGAGTTGTTTAGTTTACTTCATCCTAATAGCACTGCATGCGTAGACGGTGATGTTTTACTGTGGAGCTAATTAGGCAACTTTGCAGTAAATGTCTCATGTAGACACACCCAGAGAGATTTCCTGTAGTGTGCTTTTTGGGCCCCACTTTCTATCAATAAGACCGGATTTGACAGGCTTTTTTGCATTAAGAAAATTTTAAAGAGAAACTAGGGAAGATTAATTGCAACACAGTGTTGTATTACTAATGCTCAAAAGCAAGAGAATAAGTACATAAAGCAGATGATGGGTTTGTTACTTTAGTAGACAGAACTGACTGATTTTCCCTGTAGACCAACATGACTACAACCTGTATCCCTGATTACTTTAGTAGAGTGAAGCAAGGGAAAGGGGGTAGAAGAGGATGACCTTAAAGAAGTGCTCTAGAGAGAAGTCATTTGTGAGGAAAGTTGTGATGGCTACATTTGATATGGAAGGAAATGGAAGCCACTGTTCTGTATACATGTAGATTTATTTTTGCATATGATCTTTCTTACATAAGGTTTACAAAGAACTTGGTAAGTGTTACTATCTGAGCAGGGAATGAAAGCAGTCTGTGCTGTGACTATTTCCTCAGTATCACAAAGACAGATAATTCATTCCAGGTTTGATAACTACTATGTAGTTAGTATGTAATGGTCCCTCTCAAGTGCCTGAACTTCATCACATCCTGCTATGCAGGCAGTTTTACAAGTACGGCTCTGCTACATTCAGGCTGTAGAAGGTGGCATAAAATAAAAAGACTCTAATGAAAGAAGATCTGCTCTCCCTGTATGTTATGAAGAACAGCCTTATGGGGCTCCCTCAGTCCTAGGGTGACGTGTTGAAAGGATGGGTCAAAATCAGATTAGTACATCCACTAGCGACCTATGCTTCCCTACAAAACAGTCAGAAGGGTAGATACATCCTGATACCACTTCCCAGTGTGGAGCAGTTTCCCATCCTACTTAGTACAGTGGACCATAAGCCAACACTGTGCTCTTGTTGCAGAAAAAGCCAGCAGCATACCAGGTTGTTGAACAGCTCTTGCAACTCAAGGGCGGTGATTCTTCTGTTCTATACAGCACTGGTGAGGCTTCACGTGGAGTACCGTGTCCAGTTTTGCACCCTACATTTCAAGAAAGATTTGAACAGATTGTTAAGAGACACCAATTATTACAGGTCTGGGAAACATGATTTATGAGGAAAGACTAAAAGAGCTGGACAGACCTGAGAAGAATCTTCTCTCCTGAAGAAGAGATGGCTGAGGTGGGATTTGATAACCGTCTTCAAATGCCTGAAGGGAGATTATAAAGAGGATGGAAATGGGCTTTTTCCTGTGACTTTAGGGAACAGCCTTAAGCTGTAGCAGGGTAGATATAGGATGGAGATAAGAAGGAACTTTCCGACTATGCATGTAGTCAAGCATTGGAGCAAGGTACCTAGAACAGCTGTGCCATCACCATCTCTGGATATTTTCAACAGTACGTTAGATGGGCACTTGTCTGCAATGGTTTAGTCAAAGATGATCCTTCCTTAAGCAGGGGATGGAACTAAATGATGTTATGAGGTCCCTTCAAGCCCTACTGTCTTATAGTCTTATGAATTACCACTGACTACAAAAATGTGCTGCCTGCTTTAGGTAAGCTAAGAACTGAAAACAGGCTTTGGCCCTATGGATTGAACATTCCTCTTATAGCCTGGTCTTTAGTCAGGCCAGATTCTCATTTAAGTTGCATGGCCAAGTAACAGGACCAAATGTCTGAGTGGATACCACACTGAAAATGTGTTCTTGGGAGTCTGGCCAATACCAGCTCAGGAACCATGTGGGACATCTGGGATTTTTTTTTTAAGAAAGAGAAGTCTATTTTAAGACCATTTTTTTGCACTTAAAAACCCGCTGTCTCTGTTGGAATTTGGGGTACACAGAGAAGAGTGGGACCTCCCTCCAGTTTTGTAAAAGTCCCTTCAGTGGCTAACCCCTGGGACAACTGAACTGCTATAAGTATTAGTACTGTATGTTTCTCACTTAAGTTTTCACTTTAAAGAAAATCCTGTAAAACAACTGATAATTGAGTACATTAATTATTTACCAGGGGTTTTGTCACTTCTGTGAATTCTTTTAAAAATGAATGACCTCATACTAAGTCATCTATTACTATTTATGACACTCTAATGTTAAGAAATAAATCACTTATGAAGTCTTTAAGGACTTAAATATGAAACCAAGATGTTGCTGGTGGACCTTGCTTGCACTGAATTTAAGGAATTTTGCACTAATGTCAGTGGAAGCTGGAGCCTCTTCATGGTTATAAAAGAGAAAATCTTGCTCTATATCTTACATGCAGCTTGAAAAGAATGGCCACTATGGTCCTGCTTTGTAGGCTGGAAATGGAAGTGTAGCCTACATAATAGATCTACATAGATATTTCAGTAGACCCTCAAAGCATATAATTTGTTGTTTTAGGGACTCCATACTATCTACCTTCCCAATCATTTCCACACCACATCTCCCTCCTATTGTGGGGGTCCCCAAGGGCTCTCTTGTTGGCCCACTCCTGTTCTCTGTATATTCTAATCTGTTCATGTCACTGGACAGCTCCATCAGTCTACCTTGGACATGTATCCCTAGTCTTTCAACTCAGTTAGTGAAATCTCTTCTCTCCCCTTTCACTCTGTATCACTGTCTACCTATTCTCCAACCAGTAAAAAACCTCAGCTATCCAGATTATATTCCTAGCCTGTCATTTTGACCACATCACAACCACTTTTAATCTCATCATTAAATACTCCTTCTGCAGCACATACAGAACCTATTTCTCTTACCTTCATGGTATTGCATAACTCTTCTTCTTTGTTATCCAACCCTGTCATTTAGATAACGGACACAAGTAAAGGCGTGTTTAGCTTTTCTGGTGTTATGATTACATTTACATGCTTCTATAGCTGTGTGAGAAGTGAAAAGCCATTGTAACTTTAATTCTGTTTTTTTCAGTTAAAACTGCAGTTTAGGCTCACTTCTAGTGCTACAGGAGCATGTGGAGATAATAGTTATCCTATGTGATTTTTTTTAACAGTATGACCAAATCCCAGTGGCAACTCTGTCCCTTTTAAAGAAACTTAAATTTAGGTCTATCTGCAGTCTTATATGCCTTTTTAACACATGCTTCCAGGTGGAGGGGGCAGCTTTTGGAGCCACTATAATTAAAACTCCCACAATGTCACTTGTATTCAGTGTCCTGCACTTCAAAATGGTGGTAGGGGTGCTTTAACTAAAGCTTGTTTAAGGAACTTTAGTGAAAGCACACTCCCCACCATTTTGAAGTGCAGGATGCTAAATACAAGTGATGTGGATGCTGCTGGAGCATGCTAATTTGAATGCTGGTGAACACTTGATTGGTCGAATCTGCTCCAATGCATGGTAATTAGCACGTGTCCAGAAAGTATATAGGTGCCCATTGTGTGGGCCCCACCTATTCCACTCTACAAGTTGCTTCCATACATTTTTTCATAGATTTTAAAGCAAAAAGGGACCATTATGATGATCTAGTTTGATCTACTGCATAACAGTCCATATAATTTCATCAGATGAAAATCTGTAGGATATTAAAGACATTCACTCCTGATTTAAAAAAAAATTAAGTGCTGGAAAGTAAGTTGTTCTAGCAATTTGACTATTTTCTTTTCATGGTAATCTTCACCTGATTTCTGATATATGGCCAGAACATCCTTCTCTATCTAGCCCTCCAAATCACTGCCATCTTCTTATTCAATTTCCTCACTAGTGTCCACTTTTATGAAGGTTCCAAGAATTCAAGCCTGAACTGCTTCAAATGACTTATATAACATAATGGTTTCTAAATTAACTGAAAAAAGCCTAATGATATTTGTGACCTGCTCAGTGAAAACATCTATTCCGTTGCAGCAGCTGCTAAAAAAGGAAAACAAAATATTGGCAGTCATAAGGAACAGAATGACACTGAAGACTGAAAATATGATGTAATTCTCAATAATAAGTTAAAAACCTTTCCCCACAAAAACTGATATTAAAAAATTATTGCCAACTTCCCCTAAGTTGTTCAAAGGTTCAGTTCAACCATTGGGCTAGTATGGTTAAGGCATGCCAGTTTCTATAGTTAATAGCACACTACGGAGGACTGGATCAGCATCCTATCCATCTGCCTTTGTCTTCATAGTTCAAATGACCAGCTATCCATTTACTGCTGAGTTGACTTATCAAGACTAGGAGTCTAGTCTACTTAACTCTACAAAGTTCACAGCTTAGTTGCAGAGCTGATTTTGCAGTCATTTCCCAATGGTCCCACACTTTGCCGCTGTATACTATATAATTTAATAGGAAATTCCCCAGAAAGTAAATTATATAATAAATATAAACATCAAATTTAAATCTAAATTTATATACAATATGAATTGTAACATATCATCATAATTTATTATATGTAGCACTCCACAAAAAAGTTTAAAAATACTAATAAATGCTAACCTTAATAGAAATAATTCATTTTAGGTGATGAATGCTAGCATGCAACATCCACCAGCAGTTGCAGCTGACATTCTTTGTCTACAGTGTGAAAACTTGTCCATACACAGTGACTGCATGTTCTGTGTCCACTTAATTGGTTGGAATTGTAAGGCAGTATTTTGCCAAATTGTAGAGATGTGGAAACTGATCAGAATCCCAAAACTAAATTACATTCAAAGGCATCTGGCATTCTTTGGCAAAGTACATGTAAGCAGCACATTCTTTGTCATGTCTTTCTACCATCTGGGGATTGATTCAATTATCTAAGGGTTAAATCTCAGAAATGGCACCTGATTTGAGTAAAAAATGTATTTAAAAAGTAGGCAGCTGGCTGTTTAAATCAAGGTGGTAGTGACTTATCATACTTGTAGTACTGATTTAATTTTGCAGCTATTGCCTGAAATTGTTTTTGTCTGCCTTGGTTTTCAGTTTGACAGTCTGAAAATTGTGATGCCATATCTTTGACTCATAAAATCTATCAGTTTGGTGTGAGCTTTGTGTACCAAAACCTGCTGACTTTCAAAACTTGTTAAAAGGTCCATGAATCGGATTATGTTTTTAGCCAAAACTTAACTTGATTTTCAGTGTTGCTCTGTTTTAATAAATCACAGGTCACATCCAGACGAGTACAGTCATGTGGTATATAGCACCACAAACAGGTTTGCAGTACCACATACTGCACAGTCCGGTGTTCTCTGCACTGCATATAAAGGGGTAAAAAAAAGTGGAAAAAACCCTTACTGAAAAGTGGAACTGGGTTGCCTGGAGCTGTGCTGAGGTGGCCAGCAAGGCTCTGCCTTGCAGGATCACCACAGCTGCAGCCCCTAGAGGCTCCCAGGAGCCCAGGCAAGAATGCTGGGGCCAGTACAGTGCTGGATCCAGCCCCCCTACCTTCCATGGCCTAACTTGCTATGTGGCAAAGCGTGCATGTCACAGGCGTTCCCTGGAAACAAGTAGCAGTGGTGCAAGGTGTGTCATCGCTACTTGCCCCCAATGAACCAAAAGTTCATGCACGTCTGGACGCTCCCACAAAGTTGAAGCATATACTGTGTTCTGGGTGTGATTTCAATCTCACTGCACACAAATTACTGGTAGTCACAGGCAAGTGGTAAGAGGGGTATGGGGGGGCATGTGTCCCCCCTGAGATTGACCCTGAACTCGGCACCGAGTTGTTGTGTGGGCCAGTGGGGTGTTGGGGGGTGGGGGTGGACACTAAGCTGTGGCACAGAAGTATAGGAGTTGATATGGGGCTTTTGGCCTACTCCTGGGCCCGCCCACAAATTGTGTCTTCCTGGACTCAGGAGGCACCAGTCACCACTGCTGGTAGTACCTAATATTTTTTGCATTATTTTCATGATCTAACCATTCAAACCATGAATTCCACCTTGTAAGCACTGGATTTGGTGGAAGTCACACAGTTGTATTCAGATCCCTGTTTTGATTGGCGATGGACTCCCCTTATAGAAGCTAATGGCCCTGACAATGTTTGAAGGTGTTTTTAAAAGATAAAACCAGGATATCCACATCAGAAGACATGTATGTCAGATACCACTTACTAAGGAAAGAATGTATGCATTGCAGGTAACGTGGATTGCGTTGGGCATCATTCCATGGAGCACATCAGAGAAAACTTGGCACATATACATTGCATTATCCGAGAGAAATTCTGAGATACTGTTAAAGTCTAAACCATAATTTACAACTGCCTACACTACAGTTTGTGTTACAGTTGAAAAATTTACAGACTTGAGTTGAACCAGATCTGTTTGAAAAACAGGGAGGTCTCAGTCTTTCTGGCACCCAAGTACAAATAAAATGTAGAGTACATAGTTATCCTGTGCATCTGTTGCTTCATCTGCTACAGCTGAAATTGAATTATATTCTGCCAATGCAGATTTTGTAGACTAAACATGCAAAGCAGTTACTTCTGGTAGAAAATCCTGGTAAAGTTTGTTTGCACATGGGAAACTACCAACATTTGTTATGTACTTGTTGAAATGCTCCCTTAGTTTCAGGTTATTATTTTTTTCCAAATGTATGTTGGCAGCAGTGAATGCCTCCACTAGGTTGAATGTAACTTATGTTCTTGTTAAACTGCTTTCAATGGTTCTTTTAGGCTAGGAACATAAACAGGTTTAAGTAAACAGAAACTGGTTTAAACCTGTAACAGAAAATAACCCTTCCTGGTTTAAGTTAAATCAGAGTCCCCCAACATCCTAGCATGCTCTGCATCCTTGGGCTGGGCTCTCTGTTCCAGTGGTGTAGGGCTGGCCCTGCCCCAGCTGCCAGTGGGGACTTTTCTATCTCCAGCAGCCAGGAGCAGGGTGGATTTTTCTACTTCACCCCCTTCTTGGCTGCCAGCTGGGACAGGGGAGTAAATCCCCCACTGCTGGCTTCCCCCCTCTGCTGGGCATGGGGTGGGCACCTCAGCTGGCAGGTGTGGCAGGGCCTGGATCCAGGGCAGGGACAAGGCCCTGGGCTGCAGCTTTGCCCAGGAGGTGCCAGGCAGCCAGTGCTTTGACCCCCTGAGCTGGCTCCAGCGAAGCAGTGGCAGTAGGGTTCATGGTCACTCAGTAGCCCCTGGGATGGCAGGAGGGGTCTGGAATGGAGGTGGGAGAGGGAGGGGGGAGGAGACTGCCTTTTTTCATCCCCAATCCCTCCTTAGCTGGCCTGCCAGCCAAGTAGGGGTCACAATTGGTAATTGCCCAGAGCCCAGCTTTGGGGAAGCTGCAGTGAGGACTTTACTCCCCCAATCTTGGAGTGGACGGATCACCTGGCCATGCTCCCTGCCTGGCTGGCAAGCCACCTGAGGAGGGGTTGGGGGGAGGGAACAGCCCCCACTGATAGCTTCCCACTCCATGTGTTGGGTGCAGCCCAGTTGGGATTCAAAGTGAGGTAGGGGGAGTTGTTTCCCCCACACTCCCTCCTTAGCCAGCCTGCCAGTTGAGTAGGGTGCACGGCTGGGTAATCCAGCCACTCCCAGCTTGGGGGGAGTAAAGCCCCTACTGCTGGCTTCCCTGCAGCTGGAAGCTGAGCTGATCACTTGGTCATGTCCCCTGCTTGGCTGGCAGGCTGGCTGAGGAAGAAGCCTGGGGGAAAATGTCCCCCACTGAAGGCTACCCCACCCCTGCACCTGGCACAGCCCAGCTGGGGGTCCAGAACTACATGGGGCCATTCCCCCCACCCCGATGGCCACTGGCTAAGAAGGGGGCATAGCCAGGCGTTTGGCTCAGCTCCTGGCTTTGGGTGTGGGGGGGAGGGAGGTTCCCCTCTCCCCGCTTCCTCAACACTGGGGAGACCCTAGCTGGGGGGTCCAGTGCTACACAGAGGGGAGGGTTTTCCCTCACACAGCCCCTCAGCCAGCCCAAACTGAGGATGGGACATGGAGAGGGGGACTGGTTCTGGGCATGGGGAGAAAGGGGAAGCGGTGCCCTGCTATGGGCTTCCCTCCTCCCCTCTTCATGGGGGAGACCTTGGCTGGGGTAGGGGGTGGGATGGGTTTTCCCCCAGACCCACTCCTCAGCCAGCCTGGACTGAGGAGGGGACATGGCTAGGGGGACCAGCTCTGGGCACTGGGAGAGAGGAAACAACCCATTGAGGCTTCCCTCCTCCCCCTTCACCAGCACTTATGAAGATCCCAGCTGGAGGTCTGGGGGGAGTGGGTTCCCCCCATGCCCTGTCCTCAGCTGACTGGAGGCTAAAGAGGGGGCATAGCTGGGGAAATCACTCATCTCCGCACTGGCCAGCAGGATGGGAGATGAGTTCTGGCGCCCCCTGGCGCCTGGTATGGGCCACTGCAGGAGTCTGGCTCCTTTTCACTTTTGAAAAGAGAACGTGTTCACTTGCTTATCCATTCAATCTAAGCAGTTTACAGAAACCTGCAAAGATTGAATCAATTCAGCCTCGGGCTTTTTGACTGTCTGTCCCTAGCCTTAAACATCAAGGACATTATTATTTTTTGTTCTGACCTTCAGCCTCTGCAGAAGCCTTTCACTTTATAGCGATTCAGACTCTAGATGGCAATGAATGTTGTTTTTCCTTGATACATCCAGAGTCACGGTACAAGATGAATAAAACAATTTACCACTATCTGTAAGATAGTGTAATGTAAGATTTTTACAGGGATTACATGATCCTGAGCTTAAATTATTTAGCTTTTTAAAATTTCTTTTTACTCATCTTCAGACTACAGTATTGCATTTAACTTATTAAAAATGGGACTGAAACAGTTTCACTTCACTGAATGGGGCCTTCACTTAGTCGACATCACTGGCAGACAGTACCTCTCAGTGAACCATCTATGGCTGCAGTTATTGTTGCATTGTCTTTGTATTGTGATAAGCATTGGGACGTTCTAAACAGTGAATAACAACTGGGAAGGGGGTTAGGTTGATCTGCGGGGAATTGCAGGCTATGTAATATTTTCTGGTGATCACACACAATGATGTTTTTTGTGGTTTCCACAAAAACTGCAAAACCATGAATTAAATAGACCCCTAATCCTGGCCTTTAACACAAGCCTGGAGCAAGCCTCAAATTCATTCCTTTGGAACTGTGGCAAAATAACACAGTCACATCACCACCATGCTCAGGATATCATAAAGGAATATAAAATAATGAATTAGGTAGAGAAAAGGTAGACTGGGTGTTCCTATTCACCTTGTACACCACCTGCCCTCAAACCAGGGGAAATGTAATGAAACTGAGATGTAGCCATTGTAGAAAAACCTTTTCTATCAGTTACTTTTACAGCACAGTGAAAATGCACCATGAAATCCATTGCCACAAAATACACCAACAACTTAGTAGGATTTATTAAAGGATTAATTGTTCCCATGGATAACAAGGATTAAAGAGAAAAACAAAATGAGAATCAAAGCAAGTTTGGAAGCAATATAAGCCTGACCATATACTAACTCTGACTAATAGGGATTAATAAGAAACATTCCCTACATGCAGGTTACTCTAGGATAAATTTTCTTGTGCGTTACTCTGAATCAGTAGTGCTAGTAATTGTCAGAGACAGGATACTCCACTTTCTGCAGTGTGTTTTAATTCCCTTAAAGCTGTATTTCTATTTAAACTCATGTACAGACAAAGATTAATAACTGGTGTCAGAGCTTCATGATAAAAATTCATAGTCATGAAATTATTTCATTATCATTATTTTGTAGCAGGCTCTCTAGTAAAAAATTTAAAATAACCTTAGGTAGCAAAGGACATAGGGAAGGCTAAAGGAATGTGTATAACAGTATTTTAGGGTGCCCAGCTGTGTACACAATCTGGTACTTTGATACCCAGTGTTACAGCTTTACTATAAATTGTTGTTCAAACTGCCAAACAAAGCATTTTTCAATATCAGTGCATTTGTTAAGTCAGCTTCTCTTTGTCCTTGCTGTGTCCCTAGACAACATGTAGCAAAGTGTTCCTCCTGTTCAGTTCATTTCATTAGTCTGACACTTTCATCTGTAAAGGGCTGGGAAATTGTTCACTTTAGATGCAATGTCGGTTAATAAGCAACCGTGGGATACAACTACCTTTGAACAAGCAGAAAATGCCTAGCTAATACTGGACCTGAGCAATGTCTTTTATCAAGGTGCTTTTTCTATCAGTAAAAAAACCCAAATTAATGCAACCATCTTCTCTAACTAAATGCCAGCTATCTTTAAGACTCCCATTGATGTCTGGTACTAATAATCTGGCGAAGAAAGGCAGATCCTAACTGATTAAGCAAAATAATTTTCTTATGAAACATACCTGTAGTGGCTGCAAGACAAATAGGCCAAATTCAATAGGCTGAATTCTAAAAATTCCTGCTCAGTTTTACTTAAGTGGAAAACAGAGTTTTGCCTGAAAAAGACATAGGTAAAAAATAAATAGTGAATGTTTTCTTCTATACACAACTGAATTGCTATAAATATGTGAAATACATATACAAACATATATATGCACATACTTCCTTCATAAAAGATGGCCAATATGGACTTCAACCTGGTTTTAAAGAATTCAAAACCTTACAATGAAAATCTAAATTTAGTTTAATTGTCTTAACTATAGTATTTGATAATTTTCTAAGAACCTAAGGGGCATGCCTAATTTGCATAGAGTTACATAAATCAATTTTATTAAATGGATTTTAATTGGAAATAGAGACACCCATTATTTTGTATGTAAGGAGAATTGTGAAAAATAAATACAATGTTTTATATAACACAAATTAGGAAAATATGCTTTGGGAACTGGATGAACCAGTATTATTATTGTTATTAGGTATTTCATAGATTCATAGATTGTTAGGGGCTGGAAGTAACCTTGTAGATCATCAGGTCCAGTCCCCCTGCACTAGGCACATAGTTATTCATTGTTATTAGAAGATAAAGAATCCTCCTTCATTTCAAAATCCTGATAAGGTTGCTAAGTAATGACAGTAATTTTAAATATCACATCATGTATGGCAACCAAGCATTTTAAAGGGAGAAAATGAATAGTGAATATGAAGATATTATAAAGTTAAATTGCCCATGAAATGTCTGATTCAAATTCATGCAGCTCATTGGGTTTTGGATCCAGTCCATAGTAAATATAAATAATATTAGTACTACCTGACTGTTATCCACTGTTTTATTAATCAACATTTTTTCTTAATTTTATTTTGGCTTCTACATAATTTCTTTTAAGAATTATATACAGTTAAATGGAAAATTTCATTTGATATAATTATCAATCAACAATAATTTTAGTCCATTATTTTTAGCTTCTATTCTTAAGATCCATATATATGTTATATAGGATCCAGATGGAAAAGCTTTTAACACTGATGGATAGTATAATTAGGTATACATGACCTTACTTATGTAGCTCATTCATGTGTTATTAATGTTTATGTGCCTTATATTTATGCTTTTCAGATTGATTTTGTATCCTGTTAATATGTTAGATAACCAAAGAAAGAACAGCATTTATTTTAAGTTAAAGTTATTAGGTGTGATAAATTTGACCTGAAAAGCATATTTATTTTAAGTATGAAACATTTCAGTAAGGGATCAGTTTAAAATCTAAAAAAGGGATTTACAGAATTTAAATGAAAAAAATCAAAAAACAGTCTATATTTTGGTTGCCAATGAAACTTCATCTAAAAATACAAACAAATAGGGATTTTTATTTTTGGTTTTTGGGCTATGAAAAATGCCCAGTCTTATAAAAGAACTGTTTGAACCTTCAATACTGAAACCATACCCTCCCTATCTGTACCAGAAAACCATATGCATGCAGAATCAAAGCCAGAGTCCTATTCTGACAACCAGAAAGGGTCAAAATTGACTCTGGAGATTGTTCTTAACTACCCTAGTCCACATGAGTAGCCATTTCCAAATGCAGTCAGACTGGTAAAAGCACCACTATAAGATATCTTTTATTAGACCAACTAAAATAGTTGGAAAAAGTCTTTTTTGTAAGCTTCTGGAAACAAACACCCTCGTTCAGGCAGAGGGAGAGCATCTTCAGGAGTTTTGTGCTCTTCCTGGATCATCCAGGAAGAGGGAGGGAGGGAGGGGAATGATGACCTTTAGCTGGAGTCCTTGGGTAAAAGCAGTATCTTTTATTAGACCAACCAAATAATTTTTAAGAAGTTGTTATTTGCAGGCTTTGGGACACGCATGTCGTTTCTTAGGCAAAAAAAAAAAATTAAAAATGGTGAGAGATATGAAAGATGGTCAGAAATCCCACGCGTATGAAAACGGCAGTCTTTAGAAACCTGTTCTGCAGGAATGGAAATTTAGGAGGGTTGTAGGGAACAAAAGCAGGTTGTAGGTATCAGATGTCAGCCAGGTTGGGAGGGGGACGTAAAATCAATGCAATATTGCCAACCCAACCCTGTCAGAAACCATGAGACAAACCCTTAAAAATCAAGTGATTTGGTACACAAATTATGAGAGGCTATTTTTGAAGTGTGTGTGTGAGGGGTTACTAATGAAGGTGTGGGGGGCTGTAGCTGTGTGTAGGGGGTTTGGAGCTCTGTTTGCTCAGGTCTGTTTGCTTACTGCCTTTACCGGGGCCCTGGGTCCCCTCCTTGCTCTGTCAGGCACAGCACAGGGCCACCAGGGCAAAGGCAACAGTGCAGAGAGACCCAAGCAAAATACTAGTCTAAGCAGTTAGGCAAGGCATTTTAAAAGCTCCATGTCTGAAGCTAGGCTCCTAAATAAATGGGGTGCTTAGCATATTTTCAAACTGGCCAAAATTTATTTTGGAAAAGCACAAAACACCTGCAGATGCTCCCTTTGCCTGAACAAGGGAGTTTGTACCTGAAAGCTTGCAAAAGACTTTTCCCAACTATTTTAGTTAGTCTAATAAAAGATATCTTATAGTGTGGTGCTTTTACTAGTTTGACTGCATTTGCTACAGGACAAAGGAGCATGCCTCCTGGCCAATTTGATTCTTCTTTCAGGATGGCTTATCCCAGAAGCCAATATGCAACATGCCAGTTAGTGAAAATACAAATTGTGGCTGATAGTGGATGAGAAATAGGTGTGTGGAGGGGGGATGTTAACCTGTAGCTTTGGGTAGAGGTTAATATCTTTCATTAAATCAACTAAATAGTTGCAAAAAATATTATTTGCAAGCTTTCAGACACACAAGTCCTTTCTTGGGCAAAAAACAATAGAAGACAAACAAGAGTCTACATGACCACTAAACTAAAACATCATTCCTTTCATGTTGTTATACATTTATGACAATCCCATGCATCTGAGTAATTTTTCTAAGGCAGTTGTTTTATTCAATCTTGTGTATAGCAAAATTGAGTAGTTAATTTTGACATTGGGTGTTGTGCTTTATTTATTAATGCACCATTTAACAGGTCTATTTATTAATACTTTCTGATACATTTATGTTTATAATGGCGCGTGCGGGGCCTCCAGTTTTCTGTTTGCCCAGGGCCCCATTGAACCTTAACCCACCTTTGGATCTTGGCTGCTTCTTCTGACCCTGGGTGACCTCCAGACCTGGCCACTTGTGGCTTGGCATGACATTCATGAAGTCACCTAGTCCAGACCCAATCAAAGCAGGATCATTCCTGAATAAACTAGCCCAGACATGTGTCTAACCTGCTATTGAAAACTTCCAAGAATGGAGATTCCACAATTTCTCTAGGTAGCCTATTCCAATGCTTGAACACCCTCATAGTCAGAAAGCTGCTCCTAATCTCCAACCTACATTTCCCCTGCTGCAGCTCAAGCCCATTGTTCCTAGTCTTGTCCCCTATGGTCATGGAGAAAAGCCCAACTTCATCTTCTCCATAATCTCCCTTCAGGTATTTGAAGACTTTTATCAAATCCCCCCTCATTCTTCTCTTCTTCAGACTAAATAACCATCCTAGTCCTTTTAGCCTTTCCTTATAAATCTTGCCTCCAAGGACCCTAACAATTTTCCTTGCTCTGCACTGGACTGTGCACATCCCTGTTGAAGTGTGGGGCACAAAAGTGGACACAGTACTTCTAGTGAGGCCTCACCAATGCTGCATAGAGCAGAAGAATCAGTTCTCTTGATTTGCAAGAACCATTCATGTTAATATAACCCCATATGCTATGGGCTTTTTTGCAACAAGAGTACACTGTTGTCTCACATTCAGCTTATGGTTTACTGTACCCTCAGGTGCTTCTGTGCAGCACTGCAGCTTGGCCATTCATTGCCTAGAGGGGCTAAGTAGTAGGATAGATATATCCAAAACTACAAATGTCTACTACTAAGGCATAGGAAAAGTCTTTTAGTTGTAGTCTATAGAAAGATATCAAGGCATGGGTTGGGTCATATTTATATGGAAAGCAAAGCTGGTAAATTTCATTAAAAACACTACATTTCCAGCCAGTGCTATAGGAAGTCTTAAATAAAGGCTTCAGAATGGAAATTGGTTGAGGCCTTAACAATGGAGAGGGCACTGGCTTTCTATGATTACTATGATTATATTAGCCAAACAAAAAGTGCCCTGACTATGCATCATGGCTAGGTCTTTAAAATATATATATATATAATATGAGGGAACTGTACTGAGCTGGACACAGTAGGTTCCAAATAACTCTTTACTCAATATACACAATGTGCAAGGCCTAGTTCATACAGTACATGTATATGATTTTGCCCTCTTTGGGTTCTAGCACCTTCTATAACATGGAACTGTGTGAGTATCACCAAAATGGAGATTTCATATCTCACTTGTATACATTATTAAACATATATTACTTCATTTCTATACTTTCCTTATTGCATAAATTGAAAGGAAGAGCAGACAAATGCCCTTATAAATAGTTTGTAATTAAAACTACAATTTAAAAGACCGACAAGCGGAACATATACACAGGTAAGCAACAGGGGCCAGAGCAATGCTGAGAGTAGGGGGGCCAGTGCACACATCCTCAGGAGGCCTCAAATGCCTCTACACAAATGCTTATAGTATGGGAAACAAGCAAGAGGAACTTACCCTCCTGCTAGCTGACACCAACCCAGACATAGTGGGGCTCACTGAAATGTGGTGGGACCCAATGCATGACTGGGTGGTGAATATCAAGGGCTATAGGCTGTACAGGAGGGACAGGACAGGGAGGAAAGGTGGGGGTGTGGCACTCTACATTAAGGAGGAATACACATCCTCATCAATTAGCAAAGAGTCAGAGGAGGGGCACTCTGAAGTGCTCTGGGTTACAATACAAGGCAGTCGAGGGGAAAGAGACTTAATGATGGGGGTCTACTACAGACCTCCCAACCAAGGGGAAGAGCTAGACCAGGAATTATTAAGTCAGCTCACGGAGGTAGTTAGGTCAAAGGATGTGGTCATCATGGGTGACCTGAACTTTCCAGACATCTGCTGGGAAGAGCAGTCAGCCAGGTCTGACCGCTCACGTAGGTTCCTAGCCCGAATGCAGGACCTCCATCTAATCCAGGAGATGCACAGCACCACCAGGGGAGATGCCTTGTTGGACCTTGTGTTGGCCACAGGAGATGACCTGGTGAGGGGGCTGCGGGTGCTCGACACCTGGGTGACAGTGATCATCGCCTGCTGGAATTCACCATCCAGCACAAGGTGGCAAAGGCCTGCAGCAAGGCAGCAGCCCTAGATTTCAGGAGGGCAGACTTCAATGAGCTAAGGAGAATAGTTGGGGAAGCACTGAGGTCCCGGAGAGGAGGGGAGCCAGGTGTCCAAGGAGAGTGGTCACTTCTTAAGGAGACAATCCTCCAAGCCCAAAGGGAGGTAATCCCAATGCAGATCAAAGGGAGCAGGAGGGTGCAAAAGCCCCCATGGCTCACCAAAAGCATCTGGGAATGTCTCCTAGCTAAAAGGGAGGTGTACACCCAATGGAAGGGAGGGGCCATCACCAGGGAGAACTACACTGGGGTTGCTCAGGGATGCAGGGGGGCAGTCAGGAAGCCCAAGGCGGAAATGAAACTGGGACTAGCTTCCTGGATCAAGGACAACAGGAAGTCCTTTTTTAAATACATAGGGGGCAAAAAGAAGGTTTTGGGTAACGTGGGGCCCCTGAAAGACACGCTAGGAAATTTGGTCGTCACACCAGATGACAAAGCTAACCTATGTAATGACTTCTTTTTCTCCATTTTCCTGAGCAGAGATTGGAACAGCCACCCCCCCTCTGGGCCCCGCTTATACCCCAGTGGAGGCACACCTAGGCCAAGGGTTAGTGAGGAACTAGTTAGGGAACTTCTGGAGGGACTGGACGTATTCAAATCAGCTGGAAGAACCAGCAGCATACCTACAGGCTGGGGAACTCCTTTCTCATCAGTACAGAGGCGGAAAAGGATCTTGGAGTCATCACTGATGCTGATGCCAAGACGAATATGGGCTGGCAGTGTGGAGAGGCAGTCAGGAAGGCCAACCACACCTTGGCATGCATCCACAGATGCATCTCAAGCAGATCCAAGGAGGTGATCCTCCCCCTCTATGCGGCACTGGTCAGGCCGAAGCTGGAGTACTGCGTCCAGTTCTGGGCGCCGCACTTCAAGAGGGATGTGGACAACATGAAGAGGGTCCAGGGGAGGGCCACTCGCATGATCAGGGGGCAGCAGGGCAGGCCTTATGAGGAGAGGCTATGGGACCTGAACCTGTTCAGCCTCCACAAGAGAAGGCTGAGGGGGGATCTAGTGGCCTGTTACAAACTAGTCAGAGGCGACCAGCAGGCACTGGGGAAGTCCCTGTTCCCCCATGCACTACCAGGAGTGACCAGGAATAACAGTCACAAGCTGGCAGAGGGTAGATTTAGGTTAGATATCAGGAGACGCTACTTCACAGTCAGGGCGGCTAGGATCTGGAACCAACTTCCAAGTGAAGTGGTGCTGGCTCCTACCCTGGGGGTCTTTAAGAGGAGGCTAGATGTACACCTTGCTGGGGTCGTTTGACCCTAATACTCTTTCCTGCCATGGTAGGGGGTCGGACTTGATGATCTGCTCAGGTCCCTTCCAACCCTAGAAACTATGAAATTATAACTATGAAAACAGGTGAAATACCAAGAAATCATCAGTGGGAAGAAGTATATTGTTTTCGTCATTTTCCCTCCATTACTTATTTTTTATTTTTCTTCAGCCACCTACATTCTTTCTCCTATACCCACTGCACCCCAAGAGAAACATTTATCTCCTTTCTCTTAATTTTAACCACACTATGCCCTCAAAATTTCTGTGACCTTTTACTTGCTGCTTTTCCATCAGAAACTGATAAAAGTTGATTGAAAGGTTTTCAGAAGCTTACAGCAATCTGCGGTGGTGAAAGTGTTTGCTGTTCTTGCTATCTCAGGCAATGTGGGGAAGTTGGGGTGGATGTTAAAAGTCAGATGTTTTTCTAATGTTATCAAGACCTTATGCCTCAGTTTCTTTCCTCAGTTAGACTAAAATACATGCAGTATGAACATTAATATTGAGAGTAGAACTAGAAGTCAGGAGACAAGGTTCAGGAAATCTGTGAGAGTGAGCTACCAGCCCAGATTTTTCACTCCATTACAGCAGTTTTATATAGTCAGGAACAAAAGCCAAGAACAGGCAGGAAGGCAGCAACTGCCGTCAGGAGTGTTTGACCTTACAGAATCATAGAAACATCGAATCACAGCAAAGTAGGGCTGAAAGGGACTTCAGGGGCATGTTTCCATGAGTGGGAATGTGCATTTCCCCGGGGACAAATAGCAGCAGCACACAGTTGTGCTGCTGCTACTTGTCTCTGGGGAATGTCCCTGCATGTATGCTTTGGTGCATGGCAAGTTGCCCCTCGTGGGGTAGGGGAGGCTGGGACCAGCACCTGGGCTGGTCCCAGTAGCCTGACCTGGAGTCCTGGGGGCCTCCCAGGGCTGCAGCAGCAGTAATAAAGGTGCATGGAGCCTGACTAGCAGCTGGAGAGCAGCTCTGGCTGGCCAGGCTCAGGTTTAAGGTGGCACATACTGCAGCCACATGTACTGCCCTGGTTTTTTGTGGTATA
This sequence comes from Crocodylus siamensis, assembly GCF_052110815.1. Taxonomy (NCBI): domain Eukaryota; kingdom Metazoa; phylum Chordata; order Crocodylia; family Crocodylidae; genus Crocodylus; species Crocodylus siamensis. The sequence continues at coordinate 49,233,305 of NC_143395.1, read as the reverse complement.
TTTTTTTTGACACTAGGAGCTCCCAGTGTAAAAAACCCCCACCACGCTGCAAATTAGCAGTACAGCAAACATGTGCAGTGTGTGGTGCCACAAATGGGTTTGTGGTGCCACAAACCATACTTGTGCGCTCATCTGGATGGGCCCCAGGAGGCCATTTCAGTCTAAGCCTCTGCTCAGTAGGGATACATTGTTTCTATTTAAGCCATCTTAGACAAGCTTTTTGTCTAACTGTTATTAGAAATTTATGAATAACACTTCCATAAGAGGCTCAAAACATCAGTCACCCTAACTTGCAATGGGTAAAGCAGGAGGAAAACACCACTGTCAATGTCCTGCCACTGCAAGGAAAGGAAATAGCTAAGTAAAGTGTCCTTTGGTTTTGTATGTTTAAATAGGGGACTTGCTGCTCTTCCCAACCAATCAGATGGCATATAGATGTAGGCTGACATACAATCAGGCTAGAAGGAGGTTACTGCTCATGTTCCTAATGGCCCTTTGTGTCCTCGAAAATCCCCTCATCTAAGTTAACAGGGTTCTCTCTGGGAAATCATCTTCTCTGTTATACTACCGTCATATTTATTACATACACCAATTATCTAAGTAATTTTGTAAAATACTTATGGGAAATTATTATGGGTGTAGTGACCCTCAAGGACAAAAATGGCCTAACCATTTACAAAAATATTTGCAAATTAATTCCAAATCTTCCCACTATTTTTCCAGTAACAAAGTCATATTAAAACTTTCTGGTAAGGGGTTAGTATTTATTCAATTTTGTCACTATTGCACTTTTTAGTACAATAGATGGTTGTGAGAGTACTCAGAGGTTTGTCTGACGTGAAGCATCCTGTTCATTTTAAAGAGCCTAGCAGAGACCCTGATATAAGCAGCCCTGGAAACCAAACTCCTCTTCACCTAGTCTCTCAGCTTGAACATATTAAACAACAGATGGCCAGAGACAGCATACAGTTCATCAGATTTGAGGCGACAGACCTTCATGGGGTGTCAAGATCCAAGAGTATTCCTTCTCGATTTTTTCACGTAAGTTTTTATGCTTCTAGTTGCACTTTGGAATTTCATGGTCCAGCTTTTATTGCTAATATATGTTTCTTCATAATGCAGGCAGCAATTTAAGCTTACAAAAAATCATATGTTTCTCCACTCATTAAATGTTCCCCAGAGATTTGGGCTTCTCTCATCACCCCAAATCATTCATTCCTCTGCCCTGAAGAAAAACAAATCTAATTAAATAAGGTTGGCAATTTCAGTTCTCTCTTTTCCCAGCAATCTCCTGCCACTGAATTATCTTTTTCACTTTCACTACAATTAAAAAGACTGTTTCATTTGACATCATTATATTGCAGGAGAGGACTCAAGAGTAAATGCTAGAAGAAACAAAAATGATTTGATGGAAATCACTTTGGGTGTGAAGAATTCTCTTTTTGGCAATCAAATCCAATAAGAAAGTAGCATAGAGAATAGCATGATGGCTTAATAAAAAATACCTGTTGTATTGATGATCCAGAAAAATAAGTCAAATTACAAAACAATGCATAGCTTTTGTGTGGATACCTGACCTCCTGTCCTTTTTAATATATTGCTTATGATATTTAATGTGGGTGGCTTATGCTGTATTTTTACTTTACTACCACTATGAATATTTCATGCTTTACTGAGCGATCACAAAAAAGATACTGACATGACAGGAAGCTGAGCACTTTTATTTCAGGCCTCTTTTGAAGCTTAAGCTGTTTTTTCATTATTTTGCACTTATATTTTGCTACACCTTTTATCTCTGGCATTTATATACAATCTACTCTAACAGATGTCATTTGGACATTATCAGGAATAAACTTTTTTCAGTCAATTTGTTGTGTGTGAGGTGATGGGGTAATTGCACTTTTTCAAGCATTACCTCAAATTGCAAGTGCCATTCTCAGCTTATTCAAAGTCATCTTTCTATGTTATGTAGTACCCCAAAAACAGTGCTTTGCATGAGAGTATAAATTCAAAGGTATCTTAAAAACATATTTAAAAATAAATTTCAGAGAAATAATATAGCTTTTAATGAATGGAGCAGAATAGTTGTTACCCTCAACAACTAATCAATGCTGCATTTAGAATTAGATAAACTTGCTACAGTATTTCTTGCATGGCATGGTGTTGGCAATGGATTAAAAGCATTGTATAGGGATTTTGTAGGAGATTTCTGTGAATACTGAGGTAAGATCAGCTAATTAATGGAAAAGGGAAAAAATGTTTTAAGAATAGCCATAGCATGGAGCTTAAAATCATTCGCTAGTGTTGGTAATGATTATTTGGTTAAAAAATAAATCTATTTTTAATGTCCTTTCTTGTTGCCTTTATCCCTAATTCACTCAATTTGCAGATTTAAGTGATTGCTGGTCTCCACCTCAAAGATGACTGCATTTTAATGGAGTTAATACTATAAAGATTTTGTAGCGCTCTTCCTAATTTCTTGAGAGGAAAGGTCCTATGGGCAAACACTAGAATGCTTATTCAAAATTTGCATATATTTGTAAATTATTATTATTGTTACTATTATGACATATAATTCAACTGTGAGAGACTCATTTATCCATTCCTAACCCCTCTGTTTAGGAAAAAGCAACCCATGGTGTTTCCATGCCTAGAGGTTATCTTGAACTGACCCTGAATCCTAAGGACAATGAAGTGGGCTATATAAGTTCAACTAGTTTTCATCGTGACATAATCCTGAGCCCTGATTTATCAACATTTAGAGTTTTACCATGGATTGAACAAACTGCTAGAGTAATCTGCGATCCCTTTACTGTACTAGGCAAACCTGTATCAACCTCACCTAGGTACATTGCCAAACAACAGCTGAGCCAACTTCAAGACTACGGCTTTTCACTGTACTCTGCCTTCACTTATGAATTTTGTATTTATGGCATTGCTGAGGTTATAAATTCAAAGACAATATCTTTTCCTGCAGCAACTTTACTAAATAACCAGGACCAGACTTTTGTTCAGGAACTCATTGAAGGAATGTATTACATTGGTGTCAACATTGAGAGCTTTTCTTCTTCTACTGGTCCTGGGCAGATGGAAATCTCTTTTCATCCAGAGTTTGGCATTGAGGCTGCAGACAGTGCCTTTGCCTTCAGAACAGGCATTAAAGAAGTTGCAAAGAAGTACAACTACATTGCAAGCTTTTTTTCAGAGATAGGATTCTACAATTCAGGGATTCTGGCTCATAGTCTATGGGACGTCAGTGGTCAGAAGAATTACTTTTCAGGTAGCTTTGGAACTCGGGAGCTCAGTGATATTGGAAAGTATTGGCTTGCAGGACTCTTGTTGCATTCAGCAGCTCTCAGCTGCTTGATGGCTCCTGCTGTCAGCTGCCGTAAGCGTTATTCTAAATATAGTAAGGATTCAAAAGAGACTGTGAATGCAAAATGGGCATACAATGACAACAGCGGTTCCTTTAACATCAAATGTCATGGTGGAAAAGGCATTCAGATAGAAAACAAGCTAGGTTCAGCTACGGCAAACCCCTACCTTGTACTTGCTGCAACTATTGCTGCAGGCCTGGATGGAATAAAAAGAAAACTTAGCATCCAAGATGTGTCAGAAGAGAAACAGAATACTTCTCATTTGAAAGCTTTGGCAATCCCTCTGAAACTAGAAGATGCTCTTGCTGCCCTTGAGGAAGATTTATGCATTAGGGAGGCACTGGGTGATACCTTTATCCGATATTTTGTCACCATGAAACGTTACGAGTTGGAAACTGAAGAAATAGATGCTGAAAGGAAAAAATATTTAGAATATTTTATTTAAAATGAAACAAAACTTCCTCTCTCAACTGATGGAAAGAATTAAACTTGTAGTAGCACTGTGCAAATACCTAAAGATATATAGAAAAAATACTTGGAAATTAGTAAATATTTATAAATAATTCAAGTTGTTTTCTTTTCTCTTCTCTTATCTAGTAGGTGGTGATTGTACCTTGCTGTATAGGTAGCAGAATGGAGCATTGGTTTTCACAGGGCATCACCAAGACCAAAACTCCAGGGTAGTAGTAACACATATACATGTCTTGAATTTCTTGGGTGATCCTCTCCTCCTTTCCTTCAAAAGCATTGTATTTGACAGTTCCTATTGTGCAGTATAAGTATCTCTTTATTGGCAGGTTTACCAATTACATTGATTTGCTATACATTTTTGTTGTCCCCCCTTTAGTATAGCTCCTGCTGGCTGTATACTAATTCAACATGTAGTCAGGCTATTGTTTTGGGTCCCCATCCAATGGTTGCATCTGCTTTTAAGTATCCTTTGTCTAAGGTGGGGTGCCTCAGCCCTTGAAGAAACACTAACCTTTGCCAGCTTCCCAGTACCTTATACATACCCCTTCTCAGAACTCTACTTCAGTGCTCTGCATTCATGTGTTAACTCTTCCAGAGCATTAAACAGGTATAGCATGTTGTGCACATAGACTTTGCGTAGGATTCTTAGGTTATGCCATATTTATCTGAATCCAAGATAAATTTGAATTTAGAGATGACCTCCCAGCAATTAAATGCTATACATGGAAAATGATAAATTTGTTATAATTATTCATGTATAGAATCTAATTATTGGAGGATCATCTAAAATTTACATCCCTCCCCCCAAAACTGCTGCAGCAGGGAAAGTAGTGACAGGGGCCAAGCAGCACAGAAAGCAGCAGTGTGGGGTGCAGGTAGCCTGCCTCCTGTCTCCTGGCTCCCTCAACTACCACCCTGCCACTTTCCCCCCTCACCTCCAGCCCTTCCCCCCACCACCCACTTACTCTATGTGAGGGCTCTGGCTCTGCCTCTAGCTCCAGTCTGGGGTGTGGAGCACACAGTGGCCCTGAGACTGGCCAGGCAACACCAGAGGTGGCAGATCCAGCTGGAGCCCTGGCCCTGGCCCTGGCCCTGAGTTAGAGCCGGGGCTGGGGCTATAGCTGCAGCTGTTGTTGCAAAGTCTCTCTTGCACTCCCCTACCCTTTATGTCGGATGTGTAAAAAGACTTTATCTTGAATTTGAGTAAATTAGGCATATGAGAAATTATCTTTTAAATCTGAGAAATATAAAAATCAAGTAAAAAATGAAAAGCTGTACATGTATTTCTTTGACTCTTTTCCCTCACTATTCCAGAACATTTTGGCAGTATGGAGCTTCTCTCTCTCTCTTTCCTCCTTCCTCCCTGCCCTTCCCAGCTACAAGTCAGCTTGTTTTGGCATTAGCTTATCAGTAAGCAGAATTCCCATTTCTCATACTGGACTATGTAAACTACTCCTCTTTTTTTTGCTTCTTATCCTACCATGTCTTGTGGGGTCTGAGAGCTATATATCCCCACTAATACTAATACCTGATTTGTTTGTTCTGCTTCTGGTAGTTTTCCACTCTCAAATTCACCAGCGTTCTGCAGAAAACTTTTGTCAAAGTTGTTTCTCCATTCAGGCAAGCTCCTTAACCACCTTTGTTCAGTGACAGCATGCTTATTAAGGTTAACAATTCTCCATTGCTCCTGGTCTGGCAGAGATGTGATACAGTCTATCAATAAACGACAGATTCCATGCTCGGACAGCAATTTCATAGCAACAAGTTCATAACACCACCATAATTCATATATTTCAGATAGATTCCTCAAAACATTACTATGCACCTGCCAAATTTGGGGCAGCTCCCTCTTGATTCTGTGGTCCAGCACAGTGTCAAGCACCATTTCACGGTAAAGCATGGTGGACCCTCACACACTTCTGATTAGCCGAGGGGCCCTGGAAGTCCTGCCCCTCACCAGAGACTGACAGATGGTCCTAATGTTAATGTGGCAATTAATGGCTTCCGCAGGCCTGGTCAGAGGGTTAAACCCATGGAAGCCATTAACTGTTGTTTTATTAAGCAGCCTAAGATGCAGTTAGTGGTATCTGTGGGCTTGATCAAGCCTGTGGAAGCCATTAACCCCATCCTAGACTGCTTGCTAAAGTGCCAGTTAATGGCTTCCATGGGCTTAATTCTTTGATCAAGTGCAGGGTGGCCATTAATTGTTGTGTTAACAAACAGTCTAGGATGCAGTTGGCTTCTGCAGGCTTAATCAAGCCCATGGAAGCCATCAACTGCATCCTAGATTGCTAAATAACACGTCAACTGATGGCTTCCATGGGCTTGATCACAGGATAATGCCTGTGGAAACCATCAGTTGATGCTTTAACAAGCAGTTTAGGATGGAGTTAATGGCTTCCATGGGCTTGACCACACGGTAGGAGGGGAGGCAGCTCCTTGCCACAGCAGGCGGGCAGGCAGGCAGTACTGGGCTAAACATTTGCAATGCAATGCAATGGAAAAAAAAGTCAAAAAAAAAAACAACCAGAACATGGTGGTTGGGCTTCTTTGCTCATGGGCTGGCCAACTGGTTCCTGGACTGAGCCTACATTAGGGGCTTAGCCTCCAATTTGCTCCCTCTTCTCCATCCTTCCTTCTCCCTGTGCCTCGGGGCTCCAGGGCTTCCCACTGTTTTCTGCTTTACTACTCCCTTTTTTTTTCTTTTCTCCCCACTCACTCACTGATTTTGTGCCTTTTTGTGGTCCCTGCACTTTTTCAGAGATCGACCAAATTTGTGGTTTCCTTGAAAACTGTAAATTTGCAAATTTGGTAAGTCCCTAATTACATAACACATGTAGAATGTGACAGAGTTTTCATACTGCCATACACCAAAGATACTGCTGGAGGAATGATTTTGGTTTCTTGTAATGAGCTCTGGTTGTTCAGCACCAGTAGGATGCCACACAATTATATCACATTAACCTACTATGTTTTTCACTACTGTATTTACTCGAATAGAAGATGGCCCTGTTTATAAAACAACCCCCCCAGTAATTAGAGTCTATATATGGAAATTAATAAATTTATTATAATTTTCCAGGTATAGAAATTAATTTTTGGAGGTTTGCCTTGAATTTGTCTCCGTCCCACTCCTATAGCAGGGAAAACAAATCTGGAGGGCCAGGTAGCCCTTTTGCTCTCTGCTTCTGCCCCAAACTTTCCCCTGGCAGGATCTTCCACCCTCTTTACTGTCAGACTGCTTTCCCTGAGCACATGGACATGAGAAGCAAATTTGAAAGCAATAACCTTGAAATTAAATGTGGATATAGACATTGTCATATAGTATCTGTGCACTTAGTTTATCCAGAATTGATGTATATTACCTTTTTTTTGAAACTGCTACAAGTTTTAGCACAGATACTCCATAAACACACAGCTGAGCAGCATTTTGACACCTACTTATATGTAATACAAATTATGCATGATATTAATCCAAAGACAAAGGCAATTTATATGCAGATGAGACACAGGGCAGCCAGGTCCAGCTTCACCTCAGGGAGGGTAAGGCCACACTAATCATGTGCCCCAGCTGAGGGAGGAGGGTGACAGAGGGATTCTGGGTGAATCATATACAGTGTCACCAGAGTCAGTGGTGTGGGGGACTGCACTTAATGGGCACGACCGTATGTCTTATTTAGATGGGCTACACTAACCTATTCTTGCAATCGGTTCCCACAAGTATGTTTGCCCAATGTGGCCCATGTGTTTTACAGTCATGCTCAGTATTGGCTCAGTATTTAATCAACTTCAAGACTGGTTTCCATTACTGAGCACATACTGCTTTTGGCAATGATAAAAAATGTATTTAGTGAGATTTTGTAGTATGAGAATATAAGATGTGGGGCTTTTTCCCCCTCATGCCACTTGGGGAAAAAACTCATCTTGTATTTGAATGAATACAGTAATTTTGTTTTTATGGTTGTTATGTAGTTGGTCATTGTATTGGATTCACAGTTACATTTATTTACAATACATTGTGCTTGTTGGCCACATTTAAAATTTCCAAGAGACAGGCTATAATGAATATAACTTTATATAGCTTCCCTGCCACAATATTAAACACACGCGTGCGCGCGCACACACACACACACACAAACACAATAAGTTGAAGCTCATTACTTTTACCACTGAATTCCCAACTTGTAGTGGAAGTCAGTTAATGGAAAATATTATTTACAAACCTGAAGTAGCTGTTATAGCACATGTTATCTAATATCTGTACACTAAGGATTTTCTAAGAGGAATACAATAGCATAAGCTATTATGGAGGAGAGGGGTGGAGAAGAGAAGCTCTACATATGAAATGATTCAACATGATTCAATGTGTTTAGTTTATTATGCTTTTTTCCCCTTGTTTGGAAACACAAGGTTCAGAAATACAGGCTGAAGCCAAAGAGTGAGACAGGTATGAAATACTGAATACTTCAGAAATGTAATGAGATGTGTTTATATATGAGAAATAAGGCACAACCTTTGCTAATCTTAAACTATTTAAGAACACAGAAGATACCTTTTCCCTAAATGGAGTTAACTTCTTATGAACAGGGCATCAGCAAATTTTTACAAAGGCAATAGTACTAGTTGTACCTGCTTCATGCTGTTACCTGAAATTAATTCTTTATGGTAAACAGAATCATAGAATCATAGGGTTGAAAATGGGCCCAAAGGGTCATTTGGTTTACCCCTCTGAACTAACGTAGTATTTTCTGCTCCTAAACCACCCCAAACAAATATCTATTGATCCCCTTCTTGAGATCATTTAGTGAAAGATATTTCAGTTTCCCTAGGCAATCTATTGTCTTACTGCTTTTAGGGTACATGCAGAAGTTACGCTTACATCAACTTAACTAGGATTTGATTGATCTAAATGTGGAACTGTACATACATTCAAGGAGTTTAGATTGGGCAAAAAATGGCTGGCCCAATCTAATTTAGTTCATCTAAGGAGATGTATTATGTAGATCTGTCTGGACTAACTGAACATGCATATGTTTGGAGTGCAGTCCCACAATTGGGAAAGCCCAGCTGCTTGCCCCAGCCCTGGAGATGCACTTTTCCTACCCTTCTGAACCCTGACTGGGTCATTCTTAGCCCTCCAATTCCTCCACCCCAAGATGGACAACCACACACATGGATCCATACCCCTTCACATGGATCTGCCAGCCCCCCTGATCCCACCAACCCTTTTCCACACCAAGACCCACCAAACCTCTTGGAGGACCTGTTGGCCACCTGCAGATCCTGCCTACCCTTCCCCCTACCCCAACTTACTAAGATCGCATTCCTGGTGTGGCTTCGTACACTGGCAAACATATACACAAGCAGGGACATGATCTACCATTACATGACTTGAAGATGTATAATTGTAGATTGGTTGCTGGAAATGTCTGCAAGTGGTTTTACACTTAGGAAGTCTGCCCTGACATTTAATCTAAGTTTTAAGTTTACACTTAATCATTTACACCCATCTAAGTCTGAAGTTTACACCCATCTTGTGTTTACATTTAATCATTTCTGCTTTCATCTGGAAAAGCTTTCAATATACCCATAAATAGTGATGCCCAAAAGATGAGGCCTATAATTAGCTGATTTTAACCTTTTTCAGTATGGATAAAAGGCTGTCAGAAGTTGGACCAGATCACAGTTAATTTGCAGGGAAGTTTGTCTCAGATGTTGCAGAGTTCTGCATAAGGAACACATAACATTGACAAAGCATTCCTTAACTCCTCCCATTTTATGTACATACTTGATTTACATCTCTGTTAAATATGTGGTATTACTGTCAGAGCTGTACTCTGGTATGATGTCATGCTGTGCCCTGTAATTAGCATTCTGCCAAGTTTGGTCACATCAGGTATTAGCATGCATCAATGTTTCCCTGAGGTTCATAAATCACAATGAACACCCCAAAGGTCTTAGACATATCAAAATGACTGCAGCTGGCAAAGAATATGGCCAAGGTATGATTCACCATAGGTTTAAATTTAACATGTGAGTAATTTGTTATGGCAGCTAAGAGTACGCATGGCTTTTTATCAGCATCAAGAGTACATGTGGAAAAAATGTTCAGTCTTTTCTGTTCCTTTATATAATACCAAGACTTAAATTTAGACTAGATTCACAGCTTCCAACAAACCCTAAAAAATTCCCATTAAACATAAGAAGGCATAGGAAAGAATGATGTAGATGGCAACTTCTTTCACTTTAATGAATTAGATTTGAAATTTTACTTTAGAAAGGAGCCTTTAAATATGTTTCTGAGTGGAAGAATGCATGCCCACAAATGTTCATGTTTATACCCCTCCAGCCATGCTAGGGAGTACTGCAAGGAAGTATGTGGCATGTCCATGCTGCTTTTTAGTATGTGCTTAGTACTGCTCTTTGATATGTGTTGCTCTTTGGCAGGTGCTTAGTGGCCACATCTACATTAGATGCTGCCTGTGCAGTAACCTGATATTACTGCGCAATAGTGTTGTATGGCAAAAACTGTGATGTGACACTACTGTGCAGTAGTATTAGGCTACTGCACAGTAGCATCACAGAGAAGAGTGTTTGCTGGTGCTACTATGCAGTAACTTTGGGTTACTGAACATTTATTTAGTACTTGTATAAACGAATACTAAATAAATGCACTGTAATGACTGCTCAGTAGCATCTTGTGTAAATGCCACTAGGGTCACACTCAATTTGGGGCATGTTTCTAGTGCATGCACAGAATGGTTCTAAGGGTAGGTACAGTACATTTTTCTCATGATCTGGCAGTGAGTATGTATACCTATAAAGAGCACAGTGGAACATCCCGGGATGGTCAGAAGTGGTGTAGACATGCACTTAGACATGTGCTTCTAAAATCAAGAAGGAACACAGAATTTAACTGGTTAGATTATGTAAGGCTGCTTCTGCACCAATAGAATCAGTGGGGGGGGGGTCTGCTGCTAATTTCAGGAGCAGGTATGCATACAGCTCAGATCCTTTTCCCTGACAGTGGCTAATATTAGATGCTTCAGGTGAAACACAAACTTTCTATAATGTCTTTAACTATACAGTGCTATACCACTTTTTGTTGACTTGGCATAAGAGTATCTCATGCCCTTGCTATGGAGGTACCATAGGCCACAGAAGGGGTTGGGCTACCTAGGCCATGGCCTGACCAACTTTTTGCACATTAATTTATATAACCCACACATGCACAATTGTCATTCTGGTTAAGACTATATATCTATTTTTTTTAACTGTGTAGCTAGCTAAACTAAGATGCTAAAAGCTGGTTGGGCCATGGCCCGGGTGGCCCACACTGTTCCGCAGCCTATGGAGGTACTGACTTAACATGCATGCTACAACCCTTGTCTTGCTTCTTTTGTAATGAATGTTAAAGCTCTCACTTACACTTCATATTAGTCTTAGCATTTAAGCCACTTTGAAGCTGATTCAGCTGTTTGCCTCTCCATTTTGTGGCAGTCTTTTTTATGCGAATATAAAGGGGCACTAACAATGCTGCACATTGCATTTAAGTGCATAGCCTTAGGGCTGAAATACATTTCGCCCAGACAGACACTTACCTGAAATTATTGCAAACAGTTGATGCTCAGCAAGTGCACAGTTTTGTCAGTGCTGTGAATTAGCAGCTACAAACCTGACTGGCTACATCATTTTCAAGGCATCGAATAGTCGTTGTTGTGACTACAGTTAGAAGCCTTGACATTTAACATGTGTGGAATTCATTAACACCTATAATTTTTTAGGCTTCTAATAGCGCTTGGGCAGCTGCTTTTCCCTATTTCTGGAGCAGTTAAAACCGAGTAGAGTAGTCAAAAGGTAAATATGTAGAAAATCTGAGGTAGTAGACTGCTGGAGTACCATTAGGTTACAATCTAGAGAGTGAGGCTGAAAGCTGCTGTGAAGTTAAGCAATCTATGCATATTACTGGTATGCAGATTATTGGAGTCTGTTAAAAATGTAAGCAATAGAGAACAAATTGGGTGTGGCTCTGGCATTGTGTTATGAAGTTACAGACAATTATGTACTTATCAGTATGAATATCTGTGGAGTACACTGTTAGATTTTATGAGTGGATTAACTTCTATAGTTCTTATGAAGTCCAATTTCCCACCTGATGTCAGATCCAAAAGACATTGACTTCAGTGTGAGGCTGAGTAAATCTTTGCTTTTCCTAAAATGAGTTTATTCAGCTGAAAATCTAAGTTTGGTTTACATGCAGTTATTTGTGAATTTGATTAGACTTCTGTGAATAACTGGCTGAAGGAAACATTAAGTAAAAATGTCAAATGTCAAACAAACCATTTACATTTTCCAGGCCAGCTTCAGTCTTTTTGCTTGGCAGGCGGGATGGGCAGCACCCAGTTTGTCTGTAGGGAGGATCCAGTTGGTGGTCCTAATCTGGTACTTGGGACAGGTGCAATACTTTTACAGCAGGCTCACGTAGGACCTCCATACAGTTGCACAGAGGCAGATGGGGGGCAGCCCAGGACCAACTGGGCCCCATGGGGCTTGGCCCCAACTCAAAACTGCACAGGGGAAGGGAGCATGGCCTGGCCCTGATGCAGCTGCTGCAAGGTGGGGAGGAGGCATGGCCCGGCTCCGACCCACCAGGCAGGCTATGGGGTTTGGGAATGTGTCAGTGGGGAATGTGGCCATATTAATAGCCACTGCTCCCCCACTGCCAAACTTTCTGACCCATGGGGCACCCCACAGGCCAGATACCATGATTCCACAGTCTGCGTTTGGCCCACAGGCTAGAGGCTGAACTCTGCCCACCCCCAGCTCATGCCAGGCTATAGACACCATTTACAAAAAGAAAAAAGGATTCTCCTTGGATCCCATAGCCAAGTAAGTAGGACACTTGTGTAAATCTGTTGGAGATCAGCCTTCAAATTCACTGTCTGCCTGATTCAAAGTGGCATTTATATCCATGTCTCCCACCTCAGGGGACAGAAAAGGCTACCCAGTCAGCTACATGGGATTCTGAGGTGAAGTTTTTTCAATCGTTGATGCCAATTTACCAAATAATCTGGAAAAAATTAATGGCCAAACCAAAAAGTCAAGTATTCTTGTTGTCCTATGTAGTGCCAAATTGAAATGTTGAGCAACTAGTGCAAAATACATAAACAATATTATACTATATGCACGTCTTTTGAAAGCTATATGCTCCATGATTTACCTACAGTGGAAAGGTGTGTGTTATGTTACAGTTTACATCATAGGTGTAAATGCATCTACATTTACATTTATACCTTTTAAAGAGCAATTTGATGAAGCCCTTCTAATATTGGAATTAGGAATAAGCCCAAGATACATGGTTTAGATCCACATTTAAACTTCCATCATGTTTGATCATGTTCATATTTGGCTTTCTAGCTCTGCCCACTAGAAACAGGTCTCTCTCCTAACTGATGCTTTAGTCTGTGGCAGCTCCATAGCAGCTGTCACACTGGTAAGGATAGATGGGGTACAAGATTCCCAGGCCACTATTACCTCCCACCCCAGCATGTATCCGTTGTGAGTTTTTTTCCACTCAAACATTGTCCCGTTCCCTTAGCTTTTGCTTACATAGGGAAGCCCTCAATCTTTGTACAATCAATTGTCTTGAAGTGTGCCAGACTTCACATTTTTCTTTTGACAAAGAATAGATCTAATAATTCCAACCGCAGTGTTGTCACCTGTACCTTGCCCTACCAACATTGTTCATCCTCAAGTAGAAACTAGTCCAGAAGTTATAGATTAATTCAGACTTGTCACTCATTGGAGTCTGCAACCTCTCTTCTGTACCTGACAATGACAGCATCTGTTGTGATTTAGACAATAGGGAGCAGAATGTGCCTCCTTGTTCATTTCACATAGATCTTTAAATAGAAGATTGTAACAAATTTTATGTTCTGCCAGTCTGGCCTTGATTTGAACCAACAACCTACAGTAAAGGTGATAAGGTACTAAGGTAATTTTTAATTGCTTGGGAAGATGTAAAACTCTAGCTTTAAGTTCTTAGATTTTACAGCTCCCCAGGTAATATTCTTTCATCATCCTTTGAAGAGAACCCTGGCTTTCAGCCAGGGAAAACAATCAGAGGTCTGCATTTCTCTCCACATGCTCCAGGCAAGTTTTCTTTGTTAAATATAAGACATTTTACATGAAACCAAAATGTAATGGACAATTTTATGTGCAGCTGTGCAACTTGTAAAATCCTTCTGAAGTGAACAGGATATCAAGGGGTGGTACAGAATTGTACTATGACATGTTTTTTATCATAATTCTGTAAAATATTGTTATTGAATGCCTTGAATATAATCTCAAGATGAGAAAATACTCAGAAAATTATGGTTTTTAACTGGGAAAATGGTATTAAGAGACTGTATGAAGGGTAAAAATTTGATATACTAAAGGAAAAAATGCTAGAGAAACTGTCAAACAACACAGTGATGGATAGAGACATCTAGTAAAGACTACAATGGAAGTGTGTTGAATGAGAGTGTTATAACTGCACAAGTGATTTTGCTATTGTGTAATGAACAATAAAGGTACCTCATACCCACGTATTACATCTCCTTTAGTTTATTTTGCGATAGAACAGCAAAAAGAAAAGGAAAGAAATGAGAAAAGACAAGGCAAGACAAAACAAAACTTTCAGTGCTCTTCACCCTTTGGATGTTGTGATGCCATACTTCTAGCTACATTCTTTCATTTGAGTTAATATAATTAAATTTGATTTATAAATAACATCTCAAAATTATGTCACTATGTACACTAGAACTCATGCAGACTTTTTACAATCTTCAGCAAGGGGGCAGCACTATACTATAAAATAGATGTTTTTATGGTACCTCAGGAATTGTTAGAGGCTTTGACTGTGTGTTGGAAAATGCCATGCTATTTAAAAAAAAAAAATTATAAAAAGAGTAACATGACAGACCAAAGCTAATAAATATCATTGCTTTATAACCTTTGATTACTTAGGCTTGGTTTACTGTTGAGTTGGCATAATTTTTTAACTGCATGACACAAAGGCAAAGTTTATGGACTCTTAAAGTACTTCTTTAGCTATTATTAATGATATTAAAATAAAATTTTCCCAGTGTATTGAGGTCTGATGATAATCCTAGGAATGAACAAATATGTGGATACCTAGGAATTATGCCTTTATACATTCTTTCATGACTTTGCAATAGTATCACATACTTGGATTTTGAAATACTATATTTTCATGCATACAACACAATCCAGAATAATATATGCGTCTTGTTTATAAAAGGCAGAAGGAAGAAAAAAGATCTTCACTGTAGTAAGTAACTGAATATCAGCAGGTAGTGAGGTAGGCCTTCTCATTGTTCTGCTCCTGTGGGTAACATGAAGAGTTGCTCACGTGGTAAAAATATGGTAACATGAAATATGCAGTTACTATATTTCCTTGATAATAATATGCACTCGGATTTCCAGCAGCTGTTTTTGTGGGGAAAGATGTGTGTTGTATGCCGAAAAATATGGTACGTTATAGGGCTCACAGCCAGTTGAAGACGCAGCAGCAGGATTGCTCACTTATTTGATAGCTCAGATATGGCCTATGCTTCATTCTATATGTTGTCTTCAAAGATGGCTGATTGACTTCAAGTTAAGAGTGCTGTTGTGTTTAAAACCACCTCCCTAGTATTTACACACACAGACCTTTAGGGCTATCACCATTACGTTCAAATCAGTAAAAAAAATCTCACTTTTGTGAAGGGTTCTAAACTTAGAAGCTGCTGTATCTATGACTTTCCTCTGCACTTTCAAGGACTGCATTAAAAACTCTTGTCCCTTCCCAATGGTAAGTATTGCTGTGCACGTGTGTGAGTTTTAAATACAAACTGCTCTTGATCCCATTTTTTTTACATTCTTTTCCAAATAATACTCTTCCTGGCTGGTAAAAAAGTCATAAAAAATTCCCCTTGTATCCAGAACAGTCAATACATCATTCAGAAAAGGATCTTTTCTTCCTCCTCCAAACAGGTAGTTGTAACAGGGGCTCAATCCACTATTAAGAGGACCAGGTGGAAGAAATAGGAAGCTATCCAAAGCTGCAGGGAAGTTTCAGGCCACTTACCTGGAGAAAACTGGTAAAAGGGAGTGGCTACAAGAGCTGGGCTTCAGGCAGTGGGTTAAAGAGCTGATCAGGCTGCTGATAATTGGGCAAATGAGTACCCTCTGCTACTGAGAGCAGGGTTTGAATTACAGGGGAGCTCAGGGGGGGCTAAGCTCCTCATGAGAGATGAGAGCTCCCGCATAAGAGATGAGAGGCCCCCCCCCATGCCTCAGGTGATGGTGGCAGCTCCTTTTGGCTTCCAGCTGCCACTACCACAGGACCGCCCCCCAAGGCGCAGGATGTAATTCAAACCCTGACTGAGAGTAGGGCCAAGCAGCAGAAGTAAGGGGCCACTAGATGTAGAGGGCATCTTACCAAAAAAGCTGATTTGGCTGCAAAGCTATGCAGGGGCTACTTGATTAGGAGAAGCTGGCCACAGGGCTATGAATCTGCCTACTGAGAGGCAGGCTGCTGAAACACAAGCCTGTACATTGATTAATGGCAAAATCCCTGTGCCTGGCTCTGAGAAGCAGGGATCAGGTGACCAGAAAGAGGTGGAGCTGGCAGGTGTAGAGACTTGGTTCTAGGGCCAGAAAATCAATCTGGCCCTGAGGGTTAAAGGGAGAATAGCTCCCTGGAGAGGATGAATAACTTGAAGCTCCAAAGACAGAAAAAAATACTGCAGGTGAGCTGGTTGGTAAGGAGCCTAGTGGCACAAGGTAGGACTGGGGGTCCAGAGCTCAGTGACATGCAGTAGGGCTAGGGGTCTAGTGGTGTGTGGGGATTTTCTCTCCATTGAATGTACCCAAATGGGTTATTTGTTTTTAAATTAAATCTTTTGATTATGAGGCATAGGCATGGTTGAAGGGGAGGAAGGAGACAATGGTGGGGGGAGCTGGGGAAGTTATGAGCTTTTCTTATTTGTATATGTACAGCCTGGAGGATCAATGTATGGCCAGGCACCTAGCAGATCAACATAGGGACAGGAGTCCTGGTGCAGAGAAAGATAAGAAGAATGAGGTAGCTGAAGCCAGTAAGAGCAATGCCTTGCTCAAGATGGGTATCAAGGCAGCCTGATGATGAACAGGGCAGAGTAAAGTAGCCAATGCTTATTTTGGTACTCTGAAAAAGCCTCCCAAACTTATATTTATTGTCAAAGGTCAAGGACAGGGCAGTACCCTGAGAGATCAGAGTAGGCGGGGCAGGGTCAAGCAGCCAAAGGCAGATCTTGTCCCAAATAACAGGTCAGGCATTGAAGCTTCCCACAGTTCTAGTCAACTACCTCTTGTTTCTGAGCAAACTCATACAGAAGTAACTAAACTCATTTAAATCATGTTAATATCCTAAACTCTAAGAGGAACAAATTCTTTCTCTGGTCACACTCAACATCTACATGCGGTCACCAACAGAAATAGTAAGACAACATTCATGGTCAACTCAGTTTTTAGTAGGGGCTTAGGCAGGCAGCTCTCTACCCTGTGCAGCTGTGTAGCACCTGGGGCAGGTATGGTTGCTGTGATGCCAATCACAGTGGCATGATCAGCTGTTTCTGCAGTCACAACTGTTTTTGTGCCCGCCCTGGCTGCCACCCCAGCCCCTCCTTCCCACCCTCCCCTTAGTTATACTAACTGGCCTTTTGCTCAAGAAGGTTCCTGAATTCCTTGCTGATTCTAAGCTGTCACTAAATGGTATTTACTAGTAACACTTTCCATCATCTGTAATTGGCTAGGCTCCATCCCAGCCTGACAAATGATATCCTTGTCCTGGTTATTAACGTGTTCATCAGTCCTCATCTGAATGAGAGGATTGGAGCATACCCAGGTTTGAAGCCTTTGGCACTTAAGGAAGTTCAGCTGGTACAGAATGTGACACTGTTTCTCCATAGTAACATGGGCTACCAGGAGCAAATCAAACCTGGCCTCTACCATCTGCATCAGCTTTCTGTGAATATTGAATTCAAGGCTTTGGACCTTATCTTCAAAGCACCCTGTGGCCTGGTTCAGTATATGTAAGAAATAGCCTCAAGCTCTAGACTGTGATCATCAGCTTCAGTCCTCTAACACAATGAAATTTTTTATCCCAAGGAAAAAGCTTACTTGTGAAAGAGAGAGCTTTCTTGGAGGCTTATCAGTGGAATGACCTGAGAACCATCACACGTTTCACCACCTGGTGCTCCAAGTGAAGGGTGTACTTCTTCAGCCTCACCTCCTCTGCAGCATGTTCAACTTTATTATTTAAAGCACAACAAAACCCAACCCCTATTAAAACAAAACACTATGCTTCTAGAGACTGAACTGTATCAAACAGGTGTTAGTCACCTTTGCTTACTGCAGTATTGGAAAGTGCTTGGAAGCTATGGTGACGAAGACAATATAACACCTAGCTAGAATGCCAATCCCTTTCCTTTTCATTTTAAAACCTGCCCCTTATCTACTTCATAAATGTGCTCTAAGAGGGTTGAATGTGTTATGTTTTTATTAGATTGTACTTTTAAAATTCTATTGTGCAGGATCCCAAGCACTTTGGGCAGATCTTAAATAGGAAGTGGAAGGTTATATAAACAAGTAATAATTAATTACTTCTATACTCAGTATCATTAATTACCCACTAAGTGGTGAGAAGACTGCAATGAAGGTAAATGTCAAGATTTTAATGGCATCTCCTGTATAGTTTCCTATCTGCAAAAGCTATAATTAAGTATATAGTCCCCTGTTTCCACATGCTCAGAATTAGCTGGTAAAAATAATATTGAATGGGTTGAAATTTTTCATTGAGTGACTTTTTTTTTTTTTTTTTTTAACAGAAAGGAGATTTTTCTGGAAACTGTGTAAAATCTATTCAGCTGTTTTATAAACTCTTCTAGCATATTCAGGTATTAGCTCAGTGTCATCCATTTGAATTTAGAAGCCTAATGAAGCCACATTCTCTGCAGTTTGTGATATCACTTTGTGCTGTAGTCCAGCCTTACAAAACTGTTCAGGGGTTGCTACTCCAGTGATCTGTAAGAGAGACGATTTAAAACTTGCATTTGCAATTGCAGGGTTAGAACTACCCTTTGCAGTAATGAGAGAAGCAAGAATTATAGCATATGAGTCTCTGAATAACAGTCACTTTTTTGGTTCCTAGCTGCCTGAGCTTCAAACTTGTTGCATGAGGCAAGAGAGATGCTTACCAACACCTATTTGCTTGCAAATCATAAAAAACAAACAAACTGATCTTGGACAGCCACATATGCTCTGAGGTAGAGGCACACACAAAAAAAGAACGTGAATACGCTTGAAAGAATGGAGGGCCTGTGTTTCAGGCAACGTAGGGAATATGATGGAACAAACACTACACTTTTTTCGCTAAAGAAGTGTCAAGGCCATAGAAAGCTGAAGGATTTTATGAGGCCATCACAGGGAAGTGCTTATGCCTTAGTAATACAGTTTCTTTGAGAAAGTCATTGATCTTCCCAATAATAAGATGCCATAAGAAAAAAGATAACTAATGCAGCTGAAGTCAGATGATGTGCTCTGGATGCTTCTTTCTGTGTTCAGATATTTCATTGGTTGCAGATATTTCTTACTACATAGCAGCATCAATGGTGTGTTAAAGCCCAGCCCTGTTCTATAGTGGGACCTGCTGAGCACATCATAGTAAATAAGAGCTTCACAACAGAGCTGCACAATGAAATCCTTCGTGCTCTCTAGTAAATCAGAGTTTCACAGTAAAGTTTCACAGTCAGCTTCATGGCAGTGCAAGTGAATCAGAGTCTTACAATAAAGCTGCACCATAAGCTTCTGTATATTGTACAGTAAATCAATAGAATTTTACAATAGAATTACACGCTAAGCTTCTCTGTACTATACTTTAATTCAATGGAGATTCACAATAAGGTTCACCTTTAAACTCCCATGTATTGCATGATAAATCACTGAGTTTTAGTCAGGTCTATCAAGCACCTTACTTTATTTGGACTATTATTATTATTATTTCTGTAATGATTTGAGGGCATCTGTCAGTGGCAGATAAAGTTAAGGAAAATGGCATATCAAGCTATTTACTGCTTTGGGAGCACACATGGATGTGGCCACCTTGCATTTATCTAAAGTTTCACCTATAAGCTGACCTCAGTGTTGCAAAGAAAGAATTATTTTTTAAATCTATATGGAAATTTAAAGAAACCTCTTGAAAGTCATGATACATGTAGAGCTACAGTGCTATCTGGTCCATCTAGAATGTCTATCCTGCTCTGCTGAGCACTTTATGGGTATTGCCTTAACACTATAGATTTGTAGTAAGCCATGGAAAGATGTTTCTGTGAGCACTGTGGCCATACAGGTACATGCACCTATTAAGAAAAGTTTGAAATTTCCTCATAGACATCTGCCATGTCTGGCATGCTCTTCACTGAGTAAAGACTCTAACATGTTTAAAACAATACTTGCAAATAAACCCCTCCACAATCTTTTGTTTTTCTTCTTATTCCTCCCTTTCTTCACCCTTTTTATGTATTTTTGGCACACATTAATGGTGGTGATTTTTAGCTGGAAGAATGTTTATGGAAAACAAATGCATCAATTCCTCATAAGAAAATACAGTCTGATGAGTATCTGTACTGGAAACTCTCATAAGGCCACCTTGAAAGTCATTTGGAAGGAGAAGAAGAGGTTCATGCAGATAAAAAAGAACTTTTTTCCTAGAAATAAATACGTAAGGTGAGCAGCAGGAGCCAAGGCAAAGAAACAATGATGATAATGTGGGTCAGGAAATATGGCAGTAAGATCTTAAGCTTGATGATCCTTGGATGTTCACACACTTATTCAGTTGGGTACCTGAAGTGGGACCAGGCAGTGAGGAGGTAATTGGAATCAACAGGCCTAGGTTTCCTGTGGAACCATACTTCAAAACAGTATTCAGAGATTTGAGGCATAACATATATTGATGAGCCATCACCACCCAGAGCACAAAAGGTTTCTCTGACCCTGAAGCAAGGCCAACAATTGTATCAAATGATGTCAGCCAATAGGAGCACCTTATATTAGTAATAATTGCATAGAGACACGTGATTATTCATTTCAGTTATGGCCAGCTCCCCCACATTGCCTATGAACATATTTTTGCTGATGACTAGTTTACCTGCCATTCTAAAAAGAAAGCCCTGAGAAGGAGAATGCACAAAACGGGGACAATGAGAGATCTACAGTCATACATTTGAGGGTCAAGAAAAGCAGACCCAGTGGTACACTGAGAGACCAGTCATCCATATGCTCAGAAATTTAACCTTGCTGGAGCTTTGGCCAAAGCTGTTAAACCCAAGGGGTGCCTCTATACACATGCAGTGGGGCTGCTCTGATGTACTTTAATTGCAGTGCATCAAAGTAAACTTGACTGAGTCTGCTGGAGCATGGTAATCACTGTGCTTCAATGTCATGTGTATCGGTGTCCCCACGCTGAAAAACGGTGGCGGGTGCACTTTAACTAAAGCTTGCTCGAGCTCTTTTGCTCACCTCTGTTACTACTTTTCAGTGCAGGGATGCTGATACAGATGTATAGGTAATGCTTCAGGTGCTTTAAT
This sequence comes from Crocodylus siamensis, assembly GCF_052110815.1. Taxonomy (NCBI): domain Eukaryota; kingdom Metazoa; phylum Chordata; order Crocodylia; family Crocodylidae; genus Crocodylus; species Crocodylus siamensis. Next base: position 49,211,785 of record NC_143395.1, on the reverse strand, counting down.
TAGAGCGGCTTCCAGAGCCACTCTAATTAAAGTGTCCTCCACCCTCCGGCCACTCCCAGAGCATGTTTCTAAGCATCTAAAGTCTTCAATGACATTTCACACAGATTGTCTCACCTCTGAAATACTACCTTCATCTTCCTGTCTCAGTGCTTCATTTGAAGAGTGAAAATGCTGTTTGACATTTGGATAACAACCCAGGCAAATGTATACAATTGTAATATTAATTAATCTTTGCTTCAAGGAGCTCACTTTTTTTTTCTCTTCCTGTCATTCAGAAGGAGCATTGATCTTATTTTTATCTAGTGTCCACACAGTAACAAGGAAATCACATTCACTCAAAAGTTTGCGGACTTGTTAGGTGCCAGTGGCAGATTTGTATTGTGAATTATTTTATTTATTTTTTTTGGTACAGCTCAGTTAGAATGTTCGCTGTTCTGATGATGTGCTCTCTGCATTCATCAAATAAGTGCCTGGGTGATCTTCACTGGACAATTATTAAAGAAGCTAAATATATTATGAAGTGGTTAGTCTAATACTGTTCGCCATAGTGGAGACAGACCACAGACAGAAATCCTATATTGTGATGGCTAGAAAATGGTAGTTAAAGGTTTGCTGTTGGAAATTGGCTTGTAGGTAAAGTAGATATGCGTTACAGCAATGGTCCAGGGCAATGGCAAGGGTTAATTGATTTCTAAAAAGCCTGTTTGTGACAGTTTGTTCAAGGCCTTCTGTGTCTAACATAGGCAAGTAACAAGCAGACACACAGGCTGGGAAACTGAAGACATGTACCACACTGTTCCATAACATGAGATAAGGGACTCTGCCATATTGGTCAGGTCACAGTGCCCAGCTGCAGAGTCCTTGGGATTTCTGGTTTGGAGGAAAAAAGCTGAAATTAGGATGTGTGCATGTGGTGGGTTTGTAAAACAAAGGACCATGCTGACAGGACAGAATGTGGGCAGTATGATGACCACAAGGAGACCAGTCAATGATGTCCAAAGATAAATAGTCATCAGGAGGAGGCAAAGAATACAAAAGGAGGGATTTCAGAGCAGCAAAGAGTCCTTGAGAAGGGAACGTATGGCCACTATTGGCAGAGGGCATACCACCAGCCTGTCTTGTTCACCCCACTGGGTTGAGATTGCCCTTGGTCTCCAACCTCCAGGCTGCTGATATCTGATAAAAGAGAATCTTAGTGAAGTTTGTGTACTGGCCAGATATACCTTGATTCTGTGAGTCTGGGGACTGGTAGATATAGATTGCTTGTATCATTCTTATCTGCTATAACTGTGTATCAATACAATTTGCCTATTATTGAACAGAGAGGTCAGGGTTGGTCTGAGAGTTTGGATCCACCCAGAACAAGGTATCTGGGTCATAAATCCAGTGCCAACAGATAGCAGCTCACTGTTTGGTCCGACATGTCAGACCAAATCTAGAATCCTGCATCATCACCATTTGCTTCTCCTGGTGACAGGAAAGTAGGTCCTTCAAGTGGAACTCCAAGAACGCCGTTCAGTATACAAGAAGCTGAAATGATCATAGAATGTTTGGCCTGTACATGTATAATTGATTTATGCATCACCTTGTAGAAACTATTTCACTACTAGGTCAAGGCAATATACAAAATAAAATGTGTGGAATGAAAAAGCAACTGCCCACTGACTGCCTTACATTTTGCCTGTTGTCTGAAGCTAAATATAAACATTGCTGTTATGTGAATTTAAGAAGCAACAGTGTATCTAGAGTTCACTGGACTATTTTTTATTATGTCTATTGCTAAGGCTAGGAATATGTGTATTAATAAACTTTTAACCAGAGGTTTGACCACCAGTTCCTGATATTTAAATCCAAGTGTACTTTACTACCTTCATATTTCTCAAAGACATCCTGTGCTGCAGGTTTCAGTAATTGTCTTAGTATAAGGCAGCACTGTGCATCATGAGAGAGAGGACTTGGCCTAGGAACAGAGCCACTGTGGGGAGTCCTTGTGAAGGCCATAGAACTACAACACTCTGCAACATTACTGTAGCTCAGGAGAAGGGAAGAGTCCAAAAAATATTTCACCTAAGGAAAATCATAATGATCAGGTTTGATTTAAAAAAAAAAAAAAAAAGATCATTTCAATATACTGGGCTAGGTTGGGTACTGCAAGCACTCTAACTGCAGCAGCCTTGCTTAATATCTTGCTGAGAAGTGTAACTTTATTTAGCTGAAAGCAATTTGGCTTCACCAAAGTTTGATTCAGCGAAGAAACAGAGGATATTAGTTCATGTTGAATGCCATTCTGCTGGTTGCCAGACTTTCTCTAGTATCTGAACTAGCAAATGACAAACATCTCAAGGTACTCATGGAGGACAAACTTGTCTTGGTTTATACAGCCCCCAACCTCAAACAATGTCTTTCTAGTAGCGGACATACTAACACCTACTTTCAACAAGGTGCATGAGCTAGTTCTACACCCACATGTCAGCCATGTTGCCTCATCAAGATCTCGGGAAAGACCACTCATTTTTCTAGACAAAAGAACATGTATTTTAACATCCAAAGTTCATTCACCTGTTCCTCTCTCAGTGTAAACAGCTGATGGCATATGTGACAGTGCCCCTCTGCTGCCTACAATGGACAGATGAGGCAATCCCTGTGAGTGAAAACGTACAAACACTAGTTTGAAATCTATTTCAATAACACACACAAACATGTGGCAGAACATATTAATCTCCCTGGATATTCCATTGCTTATCTCAGTAATAAAACTTTAAAAAACAACGTGAATGTGAAAATGTAGATCAATAAATCATCTGTGGACTGGACTGAATTGTCTGGTCTAAACCAGGGGTGAGCAAAATAGGGCCAGATCTAGCTTGCCAACTGATCTGGTCCACAGGTGGCCAGGCATCCATCACTTGATTATATCAGGCCTGCAGCTGCTCCCACAGTGCTCTGAATGGGGCTAAGCCCTGCCCAATCCCACCTGTTGTAGCGCATGCTTCACTCATGTCTGGACACATTGGACAGTTTTGGCTTAGACCAGCACACACAGCTTCCCAGTGGGGCTGCAGCTCCAGCTCATCCCCTGCCTTTCCACCCTCCCCACCATGGGCTAATCTTCCTCTTCCTTTTGCCTTTGCTGAACTGCTCCAGGAAGCAGGTAAGGTGAGGAAGTTGTGACAGGCAGGGGGGAAACTGCAGCTGGGTGACTCCTGCCCCAGCATATGGGGCTCCAGCTCCCTGCCATCTTCCACTCATTCCACCTGCCCGGCATGATGAACCCACTTGCAGGGGGCTGAGTGAGTGAAAGGGAGCGAGTCCTGCCAAGAAACTTTGTGCACTGGCTGGGGCTGGGGCTGGGGCTGGGGCTGGGGCTGGGGCTGGGGCAGGGACCATTGGTGGGTATGAGCAGGAGTAGGCAGGGCTTGGCCCCATGCAGAATGATGCAGGGGCATCTGTGGGCCAGATGTGAAGGGGGGTGGACCACATCTGCACCTGCACTGCCTGAGCTTGGCTGCACGAACCCCCTGACCCCATCCCTCCCCACCCCCAGCTGGCTCCTGGGACGTAGTGATCAGGCACCCCCACCACATATGTACACCCACCCCACCACATATACCCCACACTATATAGAGAGGTGATTGCATAATAGCTCAAAATACAGTCCTACACCTGTAGATTGAGGGGATAGAAGGGTATTGGGGTGCATGTATGGGGGTAGGGGTATGTGGAGGGATAAGTGTGTGCAAGGGAGGTGGGGTAGGAGGTGTGGGGTATATGTGGTCGGGTGGGTGTGCATAAATCAAGACCATGGATTCTTATCCCATTACCTGGGTTAGGTTTTTATAATCCCTACATTCCTCAATGATGAAGAAAACTGCTGTTTATGCATCTCTGATTTAGTTGGTCTATAAGGTGTATCTCTCCCTGCCTTCTGCCTGACTTTAGACTAACATAGCTATGTATCTCTGGTAAAATCATATCACTCTACTTAAAGATAGGGAAGGCAGTAAACCATGATTCTCCAGGGTTGACAGAAGCCCTTAAAAGAAGAACAGGCTATAAGATTCCAGTCTGGCTAGTAATTATGACAAGAAGCCAGATCTTCTTTGGTTTAGTAAGTGCTTAAATGGACTTAGGCAAAATGTAGGTCCTTAAGTCCCAAAGTGTGATGTATATGGGTCCTCCTGCAGAAACCACAAATCTTAGTAGGGCCCAGGTGAGGCGTCCATTTTAAATGGCAAACTTTCCTAGACTTGGTTATCTGATCATAGTGAGAAGGGATCCAGTTTGATCACTAAGCACCTAACATTTGCTTGAAGTCATTGCAATCCAAGCTGGCGCTGGAGAGGTACCTACATCTACAGAGGTAGGTAGCACATCTGGCTTAAATCAATAATACTATAATTCAGTGAAAAAATGATGGTGATGGTGGACCTACCCATTTTTGACAGTATTTTTTATTTTTAATATATTTTATATTAAAAAGTTATCGGTTAAAAAGCAGAAATAATCTTAGGAGCAAGGAGCAGGATGCAGATCTCTCCTCTAATCAGCTTCATGCCTTAACCACCAGGCTATAGTCAGGCTCTTTCTTCTATGTTCAGGAAAGCTATTGAGAAGCCTGCTGGTTGGAGAACTCTTCTGGAAAGTGAGAAAAGTGGGCTTGAGTAACTTCAAGATGGGTTGGATGCAGAAACCAGATAACCCAATTCCTGAACAAGTGCTCTAACCCTAGACAACCAATCTGAAGCCAATCATCAGAAGACTAGGGAATCTGGATCCCAAAAAAATGGAGGTGCTGAATATGCAGCTTGAGTCAGGCAACAAAGCTCTGAGGAGGGGTGGAAACTTAGGTACAACCGTGTGCGTAGTGTTACTGCTAGGTACCTCAGAGCTTTCTGGATCATCTGCTGAAGGCACCTAAACCTAATCAAGCTGGAATATCTTCCCAGAATAAGGTGTCTAACTTTCAGACATTCCAAGATGTAAGGGTAGGTTCCAAAAAACTGAAGTGGATCTGGCACTTAATCACTATGGTTTGCTTATGATGTTTTTTATTATATTATGTGGATGAGGTACCCATACAACGCATGTTCTTTGAAGTCTACACATAGCAATGATATGTTGAAAGAGAAGGAGAAATGGAGAAAATCATGCAGGCTTCACTCAACCTAAAGTCAAATTTCTTTGATTTCTTCAAATTCCTAACTCTTCAAAAGAAGATTTTTGAGAAGAAAAACTAATCAGTTAGGCTCTGGGAGCAGTGAAGTTAGGTTCTGGGAGCGGTGAGAGATGCGTGCGTGAAAGCATGCTGTGGCCCCGGTCCCCCAAAGCCCCCCAGAGATCTTCCAGCAGCTGCGGAGCCCCTCGCTGACCCTCAGCACAGCTGGAGGTAAGCAGGGTCTATGGTGGGAGGGGGTTAACCCCTAGAGAGTGGGAGGAGGCAGCTGAGTGGGAGCTGGGCTAGGTCTCACCCTGCCCAGGCCCCTACTTCACCCAGCCCCCCAGGGAGCCACGCGAACACACTGCATAAACAGGCATGCTTGTCTGCTGGTGCATGAGTTAGCACGGCATTTGCGCAGGAGGGCCCAAGGCCCTGCCTGCAAGCCCCCTAGGGTAGGCAGACTCAGGCCCAGCCCACCTACCAGTGGCATGCCGCAGATGGACACTAGCCACACCCCTCAGGTCCCCTCAGGGTCTGCGGTCCCCCCCAGCACCTCAGAGATGGCCACCCAGATGGAGACGATGGTTCCAGGCTTCACACAGACAGAGCACCTGGCTCTCAGCTGCGGGGGTTGCCTGTCCCTTTTTCAGGCTCTGGGGCCCAGAAGCATGGCTACCTCCCCTTGTGGGGTCTGCTCCCTTTTGGGATCTCCAGCATGCCAGCTGGAGGAGCTCCAGGCCACAGTCCTGAGACTGCGTGCCATCAGGGACTGTGAGCAGGAGATGGGCCTGGCAGTAGGAGTCTTCCTCCCCCAGGAGCCGGAGGGTAGACCATGGTCTCCCTCCAGGACAAGGGAGGACTCTGGGACCTCCCATTCTGTCCAGTCAAGGGGATGGACCAAGGTGGTCAAGGGCCCTAAGGCCCTCTGCACCAAGGCCTCTGCCCTGCTGGAGCTTAGCAACAAGTACCCACCCCTTGCAGCTCTAGCAGAGCCTGCTGAGTTGCCAGCTCCCGCAGGCAACACAGGCTTAACTGCAGCTACAGTCCTTGCTCTCTCCAAGACAAAATGTAAAGTGTTTGTTGTGAGAGACTCCATCCTGAGGGGGACTGAGGGATAATCTGCTGCCTCGATCCCTTAGCTTGGGAACTCTGCTGCTTCCCAGGGGCCCACATCCAAGACATTGTGGAGAAGATCCCCAAGCTCCTCCAGCCCACAGACAACTATCCCGTGCTCCTTATTCATGTGGGCATCAATGACACAGCTCAGAGTGCTTCCAGTTGGGTCATGAAGTGCTACAGGGATTTGGGAGTGGGGCTAAAGGTTCTGGGGGAACAGGTGGTGTTTTCTTCGATTCTCTCAGTCTTGGAATATGGGATGAGGAGGGAGAGGAGGATCCAGGTAGCTAACAAAAGACTGTGGTGCTGGTGCCATCGGGAAGGCTTTGTCTTCCATGACCACAGCCCGCTCTTTGGTGAGAGAGGCAGCGAGCTGCTGGGAAGAGGTGGCCTCCTCCATCGGGCTTTAAACTAAGCCCACTGTGGGGCAGGGGGACTACTGCCAGTGCTGGCCTGCTGAGCAACACTTGCAAAGGCAGCAGGCCAAGGCACTTAAGGGAGCCCATCCCTACCCCAGCCCTAGTACAATCTGTGGGCAAGGCAAGAGCCTCCAAGGGGACACTTGTCTGCCTGTACACAAATGCCAGGAGCTTGGGGAATAAGCAGGAGGAACTCATCCTCCTGCTTAACCCAAATAATTATGACATCATAGGGATAACGGAGAGTTGGTAGGACTCCATCCATGACTGGACCACAGGTATAGATGGCTATACCTTGTACAGGAGAGATCGAGTAGAAAAATGGGGTGGGGGCATAGCTCTCTATGTGCAGGGATGCTATGCATCCCTGCAAGCTGATGTTGGTGGCCAGGGTGGAAAACTGGAGACCCTCTGGGTTAAAATCCATGGGGAATATGGCACAGGGGACACAATGGTGGGAGTCTACTACAGACTCCCCACCCAAAGTCAAAAGCTTGATCAGGAGTTCACCCAGGAACTGGCTGAGGATGCATGCTCCAGGAAAATGGTTGTCATGGGTGACTTCAGCTACCCAGACATCTCATGGGAGGACCACTCAGCAAAATCTGAGCAGTTGAAAGAACTTCCTATTGTGTGTGGATGACCTCTACCTGACTCAAGAAGTCTACGGGCCAATGAGAGGTAAAGCACTGCTCAACCTGGTACTGACTACTGGGGATGACCTAATCAGTGACCTAGTGATCCATGGGAAGCTGGGTGACAGTGAACATGAGCTGATCACCTTCACCATCTGCCGTCAATCTGAGAAGTCAGTCAGCAACACTGAAGTCCTTGACTTCAGGAAAGTTGACTTTGACAAGCTCAGGAGGCTTGTCAGTGAGACCCTAAGGGACCACAACCCCAGGGGGAGGGGAGTTCAAGAAGAGTGGTTGATCCTCAAGGAATTGATCCTCAATGCACAAGCTAATTCTATTCCATCTTGGAGGAAAGGCAGTAAGAGGGCACAGCAGCCCCCCTGGCTCTCCAGGGATCTAGCAGACCTTCTGAGGCTAAAAAGAAAGGCCTATAAAGGATGAAGGATGGGATTCACCTCCAAGGGGGAATATTCTGCACTGGTCCAGTCCTGCAGGGAGCAAACCAGGAAAGCCAAGGCTGCAACTGAACTCCTACTAGCATTGGAGTATCAAGGACAATAAAAAGTCCTTTTTCAGGTATTTGGGGAGCCGGAGGAAAAGTAAGGACAACATTGGACCCCTGCTAAACTAGATGTGACAAATGACGCCCAGGAAAAAGTCCATCTATTAACTGGGTACTTTGCGTCGGTCTTTCTTCAGTCCCACGGGATGCCCATGCCCACTGCAGGACAGGGAGATCTGGGTGAGGGAGATCCCCTGCCCTCTATCAATGCTGACCTCATGAAGGAACACCTTGAGAGGCTGGATACCTTCAAGTCAGGTGGCCCTGACAATCTACAATCCCCGGGTTCTCAAGGAGCTGGTGAGTTTCATAGTCCAGCCTCTGGCACAGATCTTTGAGAACTCCTGGTGCTGCGGTGTAGTGCCCGAAAACTGCAAGAAGGCGAATGTGGTGCCTATCTTTAAGAGAGGGAGGAAAGTGGATCCAGCAAACTATAGGCCCATCAGCCTGACCTCTATCCTGGGGAAGATCTTAGAAAAGTTTATTAAAGAGGCCATCCTTAATGGACTGGGGGATGCCAACATCCTGAGGGATAGCTAGCACAGGTTTGTTGTGAGTAGATCTTGCTTGACCAATCTCATTTCCTTTTACAACCAGATGACCTATCACCTTGACAAGGGAGAAGAGATTGATGTCATATATCTTGACTTCAAAAAAGCCTTTGATTTGGTATTCCATGATCACCTCTTGGCAAAACTGGCCAATTGTGGCTTTGGTTCCCTCACGATCCACTGGCTGGGAAATTGGCTCCATGGTTGGACCCAGAGTGTGGCAATTGACAGAAGTCAATTGTCGTGGTGTCCTGTGACCAGTGGGGTCCCCCAAGGCTCTGTCCTTGGACCCATATTGTTTAACATCTTCATTAATGATGTGGACATTGGAGTCAGAAGCAGACTGGCCAAGTTCACTGATGGGACCAAATTTTGGGGCAAAGCATCCACACCTGAAGACAGGCAGGCTATCCAGGCTGACTTGGACAGGCTCAGCAAATGGGTGGATGAGAACCTGATGGTGTTTAACACTGAGAAATGCAAGGTTTTCCACCTTGGGAGGCACAACCTGCAGCACCCTTATAGGCTTGGCAGTGCTACACTGGCTAGCACTGTGAAAGAAAGAGACTTGGGGGTCATCATTGACCACAAGATGAACATGAGCCTGCAATGTGATTCTGCGGCTAGTAAAGTGAGCAAAATGCTGGCTTGCATCCATAGTTGCTTCTCAAGCAAATCCCTGGATGTCATTCTCCCCTTGTACTCAGCTTTGGTGAGGCCGCAGCTGGAGTACTGTGTCCAGTTTTGGGCTCCACAATTCAAAAAGGATGTGGAGAAGCTTGAGTGAGAGTCCAGAGGAGAGCCACATGTATGATCAGAGGTCAGGAAAACAGACCTTACGATGACAGGCTGAGACCTACGGGGCTCTTTAGCGTGGAAAAGCGCAGGCTCAGGGGTGATCTGATGGTTACCTACAAGTTTATCAGGGGTGACCACCAGTACTTGGGGGAATGTTTGTTCACCAGAGCACCTGAAGGGATGACAAAGTCGAACAGTTATAAACTACTGCAAGACCATTTCAGACTGGACATAAGGAAGAATTTCTTTACTGTCTGAGCCCCCAAGGTCTGGAATAGCCTGCCGTGGGAGGTGGTTCAAGCACCTACATTGAACACCTTGAAGAGTAAATTGGATGCTTATCTTGCTGGGATCCTATTGTAGCAGGGCACCCGGGGTGCCTGCTACTAGCAGTAGGAATAGGGCTGCTGAAGATCCCTGAAGCAGCACACATGTGGGTTGCTGGGGCAACCAGGCAGGTCACATGGCCAAAAAGGGGGAAGGGCCAGACCTTTATAAACAGCTAGGCCAAAGCCTAGATGGCAGTTCCTGTCTGGCAGCCTGAGGTGCAGGAGCTCTGCAGGAGAGTCCAGCGGAGCAAAGGTGAGCGGTGCACACTGACCACCCAAGGGGCTGCACCATGGGGAGGGTTGAGAAGACCCTGATTAGAAGGCCTTGCGAGAGAGCCAGGTGGGCCTAGAATAGATGCTTTAGCCAGGAGGCTTATTGTTATGTTATGGCCAGCAGGCTTATGGTTTAGTTTGGTTACTGTTACACCAGACTGGAGGACCGGGTGAGGCTGTAGGGGTGTGAGGAGGCCTCACAGGAGCTCCCCAATAATCTGGGGGTTCCTGGTGCCCAGTAAGGGCACAGTGGTTAGTGCCGGAATCGGCACGGTGAGTGAGCGCCAGAGAGGCGCGGTGTGCGGGGTTTCGGATCCGAGCCTGTGAGGGCAGTATTTTGCCCAGTGGGGCAAATGACCCAAAGAAGGGCAGGGGGCCAGGCATGGCTATGCGCCACCTGAGCCCCAAGGCCTGAGAGGCGCGGCATAGGCGCCAGAGGGGGCAACGAGCGTGAGAGGCGCGGCATAGGCCCCAGAGGGGACAACGAGCGCGTGAGGCACGCGAGCTAGGCCCGAGAAGGCGGGTCTGGGGCCAGGTGGGGAAAGGGCCACCTGAGCCCAACTTTGAGAAGCCCAAGTAAGGGCGAGGGGTGCAGGAAGCACAGCATAGGCCCCAGAGAGGGTGGGAGCCCCAGAGAGGGCGAGGGTAGCGTAAGCAGCATGGCACAGGCCCCAGAGAGGGCGAGGGTAGCACGAGCAGCGTGGCACAGGCCCCAGAGAGGGCCGATCAGAACAAGAGGCTCCGGAGTGAGCAATTAGTCCCCAACCAGCATGAAGCCCCAGAGAAGGGCGGGCGCACGGTATACGTCCCAGAGAGGGGCAGGTGCACGGCATAAGCCAACAGAGGGGCTGACGTCCAGGTAGGGGCTAGATCGATAAGAGCTCAACAGAGGGGCGAATATATGACAAAAGACTGTCCGGTACAGCTGCGAGGCTTGGAGTGTGCTAAAGGGGAGGTTTGGAGGCATGCATTAGTCCTTCAGGTGGGGTGCACTGAGGCACCCCATACGGAGTAGGGGTAGGTCAACTTATGTTGTGTTTTAGGAGATAAAGGCAGCCTCCCTAATTGAACCAATTACCATCAAAGGCGTGGCAGATGAGGATAAGAGGGTGTTGGATCACCTAAGTTGACACGGCAGGGGGCGTTAGCGGGATCACGGCCACCCCTGCGCCCCACTCCGTGACACCTATGATCACAGCTGACTTCCTGCCCTTTAGGCGAGGGGCTGGACTCGATCATCCGAGGTCCCTTCCGGCCCTAATGTCTATGAAATTCTATAATTTGACTTCAGAATTTGTCCTTGTACTTAGGGATTTCTGTTAGCCATCAGATTGTTAAGTAATCAATAGTTTAGAGTATAAACACTATTTTACAGTACAAAACAAATTGCGGATTCTCTGTGGACAGGAGGTTAAAAATATCAAGTCATATTCTCAGCTAATGCCACAAAGGGTCTATAAAAATTGAAAACACTGGCAGGCAGGGACCGCATCCAGGCAGACCTGGATAGGTTAGAGAAGTGGGCAGATCTGAACAGGATGCGGTTCAACAAGGACAAGCGCAGGGTGCTGCACCTGGGGAGAGGGAACCAGCATTATGGTTATAGGTTAGGGGCTGACCCTCTCGGCAGCACAGAGGCAGAGAGGGATCTTGGAGTCAGGATTGACTCCAGGATGAACATGAGTTGCCAATGTGATGAAGCAATAGGCAGAGTCAACTGCACCCTGTCATGCATCAACAGGGGCATCACTAACAGGTTCAGAGGGGTCTTGCTCCCCCTCTACATGGCGCTCGTCAGGCCGCAGCTGGAGTACTGTGTCCAGTTCTGGGCGCCGCACTTCAAGAAGGACGTGGAGAACCTGGAGAGGGTCCAGCGGAGGGCCACTTGTATGGTTGAGGGCCTCCGTGGCCAGCCCTATGAAGAGAGGCTGAAGGACCTGAATCTCTTCAGTCTCCACAAAAGGAGACTGAGGGGGGATCTTGTGGCTGCCTACAACCTTATCAGGGGCCAGCAGCAGGGACTCGGGGAAAGTCTGTTCACCAGGGCCCCCCTTGGAGTCACCAGGAACAATGGCCACAAGCTGAGGGAGGATAGGTTTAGGTTAGATATTAGGAAGAACTACTTCACTGTAAGGGTGGCCAGAGCCTGGAATAGGCTTCCCAGAGAGGTGGTGCTCTCACCTTCCCTGGAGATCTTCAAGAGGAGACTGGATAGGCACCTGTCTGGGGTCTTATGACCCCTGCCACCCCCGGTGCTCCTTCCTGCCCATGGCAGGGGGGTCGGACTAGATGATCTGTCCAGGTCCCTTCCGACTCATTGATTCTATGATTCAAGCCTCACAGTGCTACTGACCTTTACCGACTCATTGATTCTTCTATGTATCTATGTTAAAAAAATAGAAACCTGTGTGGCAAACAACAGCCCTATCATGTAAAATGTAGATAGACCCAATTCAAACAAATTTATTCTAACTGGAATTAGGCCAGGACATTGGGGCTAGCAGCCAAAGGTAGCACAGGAAATCTCATGGTCAAAAGTGGTCACATTCTTAATCTTATTTCTGATTCCAGAATGGCTTCTTGAATAGTGCTATGTCTCCTACCCCAGAAATTGCCCCATTATGGCTCAAAGAGAATACTGCTATTTCCTGCAGCAGCAAAATGTTCCTTATTATTCAGCTTGTGAGATCTAATCGTATCAGAGTAAAAGCCACTATGTCTACTGTGTCTTTATACGTCTGATTTTAACAAATTAGTCTTCTGCTTCAGATGCATTATTGCATTCACATCTGTGGTCTATTTTTGTACATGTGATTCTTGCAATTCCACATGCAAGGATGATAGTAAAGTAAAAAGTCTATTTGTTATAAGTTGCTAGGCTATGGGAGAAACCAGTTTAAAGTTTAACTTCCAAAGCATCTCCTGCTGACTTGCAAAAACTGAAGTACCACTAATAACTGTAGCTTTTTCAATGGAAATGCAAAATTATTCAAGTGAATATGTTTAGGAGAGAACCATAAAAATATTTTTTTTTACTACAACAGTGATGCAAGTGGAGATGAGAACATGAAGAAAAAGGATGATTAAGCAGTGGCAGAGGGTAGGTTTAGGTTAGATATCAGGAGGCGCTACTTCACGGTCAGGGCAGCTAGGGTCTGGAACCAACTTCCAAGAGAAGTGGTGCTGGCTCCTACCCTGGGGGTGTTTAAGAGGAGGTTGGATGAACATCTAGCTGGGGTCATTTGACCTCAGTATTCTTTCCTGCCATGGCAGAGGGCCAGACTAGATGATCTGCTCAGGTCCCTTCCGACCCTAGAAACTATGAAACTATGAAACAGTGGAGTACCAAGCCTAAAACAATCATAAAATCTAATTGCCACCTACTAAGGAAGAAAAGAATTTCAAGATTGCTTTTATACTCAATTATTTCCCTTCATTTGGATTGCTCCTGGTCTTAGAAAGACAAAAAAAGAAAAATTGCATTTTCTTACAATGGTCTTTTGTCTGTAACTTGTGTCTTTACTATGCAATTTTTCTTTCAGGATTATGACTTTTTAGTATTTTTAGTATCTGCTATCATATTAATCAAAAACATAGCTATTAATTATCCTCATCATTATTATTAATTATCCTTGTTCCAATATATGTAAAAATAACTTCAAAATCCTCTGTAGATTTCATCATGCATTCTTGTCCTTTCTTCTTCTGAGTGTTGTTCTGCCAACTTTGTGCATAATGAGTGACTAGATTTTTATCATTTATCAGGGTTTTAGATGAATTAATCTCTAGCCATTCCTCATGGTAACATGCAAGAATAATATGATGGAAGTTTTTTTTAAAGGAATACTGTTTGTTTGTTTTTTTAAACTCATTGAATAATTTTTTATTGTGCAGACAAATTTTGTATGAATTTCTGTCTAGTCAGTAAAGAAAAGGCTATGGTGAGCTGACATTATGGGTAAGAATTTAAGAGCACAAGAATTTGAGCAAAGTAAAGGCAAAATTCTCACAAGCGCCACTGTGTAGATAATTTGATAGTATTATATTTAATACTATTATGCAACAAGGCTGAGTTATCACTACTTTAATTTTTTCAGTTTTTGCTGATTTAAATTCTGAGCTTTAGCCTTGAACTTTTTAGTTTCAAAGATATAAGTGAAAGAAAAACAAACAAACCAAAGTTGGTTATTGCATTATTTTACAGTGCAAAGAATAAAATAATAGAAATTAGAATTGAAAACATTTATTAAATCATGTGTACATGTCTGGTTTGGTGTAGGAGCTCTCTAGCAGCCTTAGAGCATGCTTCCACTTCCGTCCATGGGATGTTTCCCTGGGACATGGGTGCTGGGTTATGTTCGACCCTGAGGGAGGCCCCTAAACTTTCCTGCCATGACTTTATCTTCCTTTCAGTACTGGGGTTCTCCCTTGTGGGACCTTGCGGATGAGGCGCTGCCCCTTGAGGGCTTTCTTGGGGCTCCACCTCCCCTACATCCTAGCCATATGCCAACCTTCAGAATGACCAAATGATGGATCACCAGCTTGTCTCTTTGATGTTCCTTCCTGCTCGTGTCCCCTCTTGTCTGTCCCTTGTTGTCTTTCTTCACCCCAGGTGTCTATGGGGTGTGGGACCGATCCTTGTGCTCTCAGGTTCAGTGAGGCTGCATCCACTCCTCTCCTTGACCATTCAGGTCAAATGGAGATGCTTCCCTGGTTCGGGCTCTGAGTGCCCTCCAAGAAACTAATGTAAACCAAGCAAAAAAAAAAAAGGAAGGAGAAAAGAAAAGAACAGCAGGGGTTCGGGCCACAGCCCACCCCACTCACAGGTCTAGCATCTGTCATCGTCAGGATCTCTTGACACTGTCCTCCTGGGCCTGGCTGTCCTGCTGAGCTGGGTGTTTACCCTTTTAAGAGATCCAGGACCCTTCTGGTGGGTCCCCATCCGGGCGCTCACAGATCCCCTTCCATGGTGAGCCTGTGGCCTGGGGGGCAGCGTCACACCCTCTCCTGGGTTTAGCTGCCACCCCTGCCATTTCCCTGCTGTGGGCTTTTGAATTTACTGGGTGGTGGTTTCTGGTGACATCATCCCCCAGTGTCGCCTCCAGTCTTAAATAAAAGCATCTGGTGAACCATGCCGGTGGTTCCTCTTGGCGCTGCGCAATGCCACTTTTTCTGCTGGATGTAAGTGAGCCCCCTTTTTAGAGTTTTTGGGCTCATTTTTCTGTGGGCTTACCCTAGCCTTGCATCCTGCCCTGAAGGGGTGTTCTGGCACCTCCACTTGTGTCCCCCTGGGACACAACCTCTCACTTAAGATGCCTTGGGGCACTCCGAGTCTTTGGCTCAGTTCCCTACCTGGCGTCTCTTGTTTCCTTGTTATCTGGTTCACTATGTTTGGTGGTCTGTCTCCAGCCTCGCACATGAACAAAAAAAAATTGGCCAACATTATTTTTTCTGGGGAGGTGTAGTATTTGAAATTTGAAAGGTTGCAAGGCCAGGCCCCACTGGGTTACGTGGACATTATCAGTTCTGGCCCTGCTTAGCCATTGTAAGGGTGCATGGTCCATTATACAGTTGAACTTCCTCCCCATCAGATAGTAGAGGAAATGCTCCATGGTCCATTGGATCACCAGACATTCCCACTCTATGGTGGCAAACCGTGTCTCCACAGGGAGTAGCTTATGGCTTATGTATGCCATGGGTCTTTCAATCCCTGTGTCTCCTTGTGTCAAGACAGCCCCTATAGCTGTCTCTGAGGCATCTGTCTGTAAGATAAAAGGTTGTGAAAATCAGGTGTGTGTATCACTATGTCTTCACACAACACCTTCTTAAAGAGCTTAAAATTATGTCTCATTTTGGCGGTCCATTTTATTGCCTCCATTCTTCTCCCTTTCAGGGTCTCTGTGAGTGGTACCACTAACTCTGAAAAGTGGGGCATGAACCACTGATAATAATTATTCAACCTGAAATAAAAGCAGCTGATGAATCGCGTTGGCGGTTCCTCTCAGCACAGCATGGCTTTTTCTGCTGGAGGTAAGTGAGTGCCCTTTTTAGAGTTTTCGGGTTCATTTTTCCATGGGCTTACCCCAGCCTTGGGTCCTACCCTGATGGGGTGTTCTGGAATCTCCACTTGTGTCCTCCTGGGACATCATGTAATGGAACTGATGCCTAAAACTTCATTTGAGTGAAGTGCCCTATGCTCTGAGCTTTCTGTCTTCTCTGAGATCACCTTTAATGTGTATGTCATGAATTCATCCCAGAACAAAGTTGCCTTTGGGGTTCACTGTGTGCATCTACACATGCACATTTACTGCACAATAACCAAAATTAGTGTGCAGTAGGGGTGCGTGTCTACATATACACACCTGTACTGTGCAGTAAATATGGTGACTTGTGCTGACGTGAGCGTAAATTTGATACTTGCATCATGCAGGTACCAAATTTATGTCCGATTTAGTTACTGCACAGTAACACACATGTAGACACCTTACTGAACAGTAACACTGTGTGTGTGAACTGACATGGGACTAACTTTAGTGCCAAGTCATTCCACACACAGCATTAATGAGCTTTAATGCCTGAATGTGTAGACACTGGCCTATTTCTGCTTACTGTGCAGCAAATTTAAGCCAGCGTAAATGCACATGTAGACACACACTGTATAATGTGCATGAATATTTTCCTAAATCAGATTTACTTCTGTGGGTTTTGGTCTGTATTTGTCAATAGAGTGAAGCGGGTTTTAGTTTTGTCATATTTATACCTGGATGTATTTGATTTAAATATAATTTGGCATAGATTTCATAGACATTTGGGCTGGAAGGGACCCTGGAGGATCAAGTCCAGCCCCCTACTCCAGGGGCAGGAAGTCAGGAGGGATCATAGGATCCCAGCAAGAAAAGCATCCAAATGCATCTTGAAGGTGTTCAAAGTGGTTGCTTGAATGGCGTCCGGTGGCAGTCTATTCCAAAACTTGGGGGCTTGGACAGTGAAGAAGTTCTTTCTTATGTCCAGCCTGAAACAGTCATGGTGGAGTTTGTGACCATTTGATTTTGTCATCCTTTGGGGTGCTCTGGTGAACAAATGTTCCCCCAGATCCTGATGAGCACCCCGATAAGTTTATAGGTGGCCACCAGATCACCCCTGAGCCTGACCTTTTCCAGGCTGAAGAGTCCCATGGCTCTCAGCCTCTCATCATAAGGTCTGTTTTCCTGTCCTCTGATCATGCACGTGGCTCTCCTCTGCACCCTCTCAAGCTTCTCTACATCCTTTTTGAACTGTGGAGCCCAAAACTGGATGCAGTACTCTAGCTGCAGCCTCACCAAGGCCGAGTACAACGGGAGAGTGATGTCCTGGGATTTGCTTGAGAAGCATCTATGAATGCAAGCCAGCATTTTGATCACTTTACTAGCTGCATCATCATACTGAAGGCTCATGTTCATCTTGTGGTCAATCATGACCCCCAAATCCCTTTCATCAGAATTGCTAACCAACATTAGCACTGCTGAGCCTATAAGCACACTGCAGGTTTTTCCTCCCAAGGTAGAGAACCTTGCATTTTTCGGTGTTGAACACCATCAGGTTCTCATCCACCCATTTCATGAGCCTGTCAGGATCTGCCTGGATCACTCTCCTATCTTCAGATGTGGATGTTTTACCCCAGAGTTCGGTGTCGTCGGCAAACTTGGCCAGTCCACTTCTGACACCAATATGCACATCATTGATGAAGACGTTACAAAGTATGGTCCCTAGGACAGAGCCTTGAGGGACCCCACTGGTCACAGCGCATCAAGATGATTGGCTCCCAACAACCACCACACTTTGGGCCCTACCACAGAGCCAATTCCCCAGCCAGCGGATTGTGGTGAGGTCGAGGCTGCAGTTAGCCAGTTTAGCCAAGAGGTGATGATGGGAGACCAGATCCAAGGCTTTTAAAGTCAAGATATACAATGTCGATCTCTTCCCCCTTGTCCAGGTAATAAGTCGCCTGGTCATAAAAGAAAATGAGATTGGTCAGGCAAGACCTACCCACAACAAACCCATGCTGGGTGTGATGGCCAGAACCAAAGAAATTAATAAGTAATAAATATATACTTCTTGGAGGCATTTGGAACTTTTGTCCAATATGAAGCTTGTATTTTTGTAACCCGCAAATGTAACCTGTGAACTGACTAGGCCACAAAGACAAAGCTATAGCTATGAAATTAGCTGACCTAATAGTTCTTTCTCACTCAGAATTTAGCCTTGATGATGATAAAACCTGGATTCAACTGCCTAGCTTATCCAGTACATTAAAAAAAAATAACATCTCAAAAAAGCATAGTCAGAGAGTTCTGAAGGGGCTGGATTTAGGCGGGGTAATGTTAATTTCAAACTTGAAGATGCTATGTTGCAATTTGCTTATTGGATAAACCCAAGCATGGGCAGTAACTTATTATAATGATTTGTAACACCTTTTAACCCCATAGGATAACAGCTATAAAGTAATATTATGAATGCTATATAACTAAAAAATTAGCATAATTAGGATATAAAAGAACACGCACGTCAAAGTAACCCTTGGGAAGGACGGAACAGAAGGGTCATTGCTGTCCCATACTTTCACAGATCTCTCTTACTCCCTGTAAGACAGGGGACAAGATCCTGACTGAGGGGCTTCCATCGGTTCTCCTTTGGGCAGCCCAGTTCAGAGACGTCTGACTTCGCTGATTCAACTTGATGTGCATCTTCTAACAGAGGGACTATCGATAAGTTACTAACCAAGTGGGAACTCTTGGTTAATTTCTTTATCTGTTTTATTATCACTGTCAATCACTGCCAACAATAATCTATATTGTTATGTTGTCTGTTTATTAGCTTAACCTTTTTATTAACTATTATATGTGCAAACTATATCTTTTGTTGTCATAAGTAAAATTCATTATTTTTTGTAAGTGAAACTTGTCATTGCTTTCCTTTTCAACATCACCTCAATTCCGAAACAAAAAGCCCAGTGGGTAATAAAGTTGCAGTGCTCAGCCAGTCTACAACTAAATTGATATACTCACAGTGCCCAGCTGGCCTGTGACAGCTGGGTATCCCTCAGGATATTGCCTTCAGCTAGTCTGTTAAGGATGGCCTCTTTGATGATTTTTTCAAG
Source organism: Crocodylus siamensis (assembly GCF_052110815.1). Classification (NCBI taxonomy): domain Eukaryota; kingdom Metazoa; phylum Chordata; order Crocodylia; family Crocodylidae; genus Crocodylus; species Crocodylus siamensis. The sequence goes on along the minus strand of NC_143395.1, from coordinate 49,192,808 downwards.
ACCTTCCCAGGATAGAAGTCAGGCTGATGGGCATATAATTTGCTGGATTTACTTTCCTCCCTTTCTTGAAGATAGGCACGACATTGGTCCTCTTCCAATCATCAGGCACTTCACCAGAGCACCAAGAACTCTCAAAGATCCATGCCAGGGGCTGAGCTATGATGCTTGCCAGCTCCCTGAGTACCCTTGGGTGTAACCCAACTTGAAAGTATCCAGCCTGTCAAGGTGTTCCTTCACGAGGTCAGCTTCGATGGAGGGCAGGGAATCTCCCTCACCTTATTCTCCCTGACCCATAGTGGGCAGGGCTGTCCCATGGGACTGGTGAAAAACTGACAAAAAGTACCCATTTAGGAAGTTCGCTTTTTCCTGGGCATCAGTTGTCCGTTGCCCCATCTGGTTTAGCAGGGGTCCAGCGTTGCCCTTGCTTTTCCCCCAGCTCCCCACATATCGGAAAAAGGACGTTTTATTTTCCTTGGTATTTGTTGCTAGCTGGAGTTCCATCACAGCCTTGGATTTCCTGGTTTGTGGTCTGCAGGTGCAGACCAGAGCAGAATATTCCTCCTTGGTGGTGGTTCTAGTCCTTCATCCTTTGTGGACCAGCAGTAGCATTAGTCCCCCCATCCCCTGGTGGGCTTAGTTTAAAGCCCGGTGGAGCAGGTCAGCCAACCTGGCAAACCTGTATATAGTATTTTATATAAATGTAATTTTGATATAACCAAGGGCGCTTTGTGAGATAGTAATTAAGTTACCCTCAACTGTTCACATAGAGGTAATTGCTGAGAATTATTAATTCACAGGGTTTGTTGATTCATCACTCTTGCCTATCTGCTCCGAGTCATAGGAGCCAGGCTATCACAAGACAACAGTGATTTTATCCAAGAATACTTCTTTTTAAAATGTAAAGTAATACCTTGAAACAGAGACTATATATTGGATTAACAAATGTTCACATCTGAAAGGATGCACTTATGATCCTGGTCTTAATTAGATGAGGAAGGATTTTTGCTCTGGTAAACATTTCTTTGGGATGGGGAGCAGGTGGGAGGGCATTAAGTTACTGGCATAGTATGAACCCTCCAGAAATGAAGGGGTCTATATTAATGGCCAGATGGGCAACTGTAAGCTTGCCTGGAGAGAATGGAATGGTCTTCAGTCTTCCTGGGTACAAGGTAACTGTGTTGACTAAGGCAAGCTGAGAAAAGCAAAATGACAGGAAATCTTGCAGGAGGGGCCCTGACAGCAAGGTCAGAGGCATGGCCTGCTTTTCAACCTATTGAAACTGGCTAGAGACTACATCCTTGGATTTAAAGTACAAGACAAGAAGAGGTTATTGTTCTGATTTTTGGGGGGTTTGTTTACTCATATCTTTCTGTCTGTATTTCAAGATACAGTTATTGATGTCTTACATGTTTTCTTGTTCTTTATAATAAATCATTTAAAAATATTTTTACAAACCACTTAAATGTCAATGATATTTGTTTCCAAGGTATCTGGCCCATTACACAGAAAGGAGGATTAATCTTTTCTAAGCATATGACCTGACAAAGGTGTTATCCTTCTAGCTGAGAAAATTCCCTCTGCCAAAGGCAAGGCCTGAGTGACACAGGTAGGGCTGAGATGCCAGAGGCCAAAGAACCGGCCTCTGCTAACCTCAGCTGGTTCTCAGTGTTCAAGCATCAGAAAGCAGAGAGGAGTTTGGGGAAAAAGGTATGGAATCACACAAGAAGTATGTCTCAAGGGTGCACCCAGGGTGAACTTGGGCTAGGAAACATCACAACTTCACAGTATCCTCCCATTTCAAATTTCTCCCAAAATAACCTAACTGTATGTAACAACTAATGGGCTTGACTATGATTTCATTTATGTTTTTTTATACCAGAGCCAATCCACTTAGTACGATGGAACTGCTCTGAATTTACACCCTGTGAAATCAGAAGTAAACCATGTAGCACATAAATCTCTAACTGATTCTCACTGTACCATGTTTATCTGAATGAAGTGACTGGATTTGAATGCCACGAACTCTGGGCCAAATACTGTCCTTAAATTATACTTATAACACACATGCACTGCAAGAGGGCAGATTTTGGCAGCTTTGTCATTTTATGGTATGGATTTATTCACTTAACCATAACATGCTCTCTGTTCTGAACTGTTTCTGATTTAAGCAAAAGCTTTTTATAAAGAGAAATGGTGAAATTCTATCCTTTGGCTGAAAGAGTGAATTATCATAGAAATATTTAATACAACCCCACAAGAACATCTCAGCTAAAGATCTAAAGCATTTAATTTCTTTGTGCGTTCATAACATGATCTTCTACAATAGTGAGGAGAAATATTTGTCATCAGAATCACATCTTCAGTCCAGATATACTGAAACACTGCAGGTAAATACCTTGCAATATGTCAACTATCTAATAAACTTCTAATCAGTTCCTAATCATTATGCACGACTACCTGGTGCTGTTGGCAAAAGGATTCAGCATTTCAGAATCTGTGGAGCACACTCACACTTCTTTTTTTCTAATCAAGAAGAAACAATCTGAAGCATTCTTTTCTCATTTTCAAAGGGTCCTGAGGGTGCAGTCTCAACAACTATGCTAGTTACAATTCAATTAAATGACAATCTATGCAGAATAAATTACTGACATGAACACACATTGAGAGTTTTCATATCTGCAAAACCTCACCAAAGGACAAAAAAAACCCCATATGAATTGTGAAAATGTTCAAAGAAAGTTTCAAATGTTTTTAGCTTAATAAGCCTTTCTCATGTTGTACATTTCTTGAAAGAACTGTAAAATCATTGACTTGAAAGCTCTAATATAACCTTGTATTCAAACTTTAAATATTAATACATTCTTATATAATCTTAAGTTGAACCAACAAGCTCTAAGTGCACTTGCAAAAAAACTTAAAAGCCACACACAACTAACATTGCTAACGTTGGTGATCTATTGACAACATTACCACAAGACCCCTAGTCATGATCTGCTGTACTATGCATTGTGTAAGCACAAAACAAAAAAGCCAGTCTCTACCCCAGCTTGCTAGACATTTGTCATAGATCCTCTGCAGCTTATCTTGCCAAGATCTTCGCAAGCACCCCTTGCAAAGATAACCCCATTCTCTAGTCTACTTATCATAATCCTTGTTTCCTTTATCTTAAAACACAAATATGAATGAATATATGGAATTCACATGTGTGCACATATGGCACTAGACAGCAATGTCTTTTTCTGGTTCTGACATTGACTTGATTTGTGACCATGGACAGGTTATGGGCTTGATGTAGGAGAAAGTGGTTGAAATTCTCGAGTCTCTGTCATGCTATATGACAACATTTATCTCATCTGTTACTAAAGAAAATGATTTTGGCCAGGTCTGCACAGCCAACCAACAATATTTTTGTTGAGTCTTAAGTGTTGACTCAGTTACACTGGCAAAAAAATAACAGCACTACTTTGTTGGGAGAGCCAGTATAATCTATTCTGGCATAAACTGTATCTTCACTAGAAAGGTTTGCTGATAACAGCCGGATGGGCAATCTATTCTCATGTAAACTAAACCTGTCACAGTTACTCCGTCTCTTTACACCTCTTCTTCCCTTCCCACACTTGTCTGTCTTGTTTATTTAGACTGTAATCTAAATACACTGATCAGATGGTATATAGAGTACTTATACAGCCTTTGCATAGAAGCTGCCCAGTCCCTAGGTATAATTATAAAATACTCAACAATGGGGGATTTGATCCATACTCAAGGGACAAATTTCATTGTGTGCTGACTTTCTCTTTGAAAGGTGAGTGAATGTATTTACTCACATACCATATACACCTTTCCCCCAAAAATTAGCCCCTCAAAATGGGGTACGTGTTTTAAGTAGGATGCTGATTTTGTTTTTTTGCTGGAGCAGAAGCAAGCCTGGAGACACTGTGTGTACAGTGCAGCTTCCAAGATGGCTACTACTTGCACCTTGCTTAGCAAGCAAAGGGGTAGAGTCCTGTGTTAACCCTCTCACCAATACAGTAGCTATTGGGCACTGTAGCTTCTGGTAGTATGTTGATGAGGGTTGTGAACTGGAAAAATCAGGAAGTTTCTGCTACCTCACCCGGACTGTCTCCTGGGATGCCGCATTTCCAGTATATTGTCTATTTCCAGAAGAACTTGCGATATGTCACACAGTTGGCTATGACTCCAGAAAAATCTTTTCTTCTACATTCTGCCTTTCAAAAACAACATGCATGTTTTCTTTGTGGGCTTCTTGTATGTAAGAAAAGATGACAATACAGTTCAGCTATTCAGCTGTTGTGGCAATGCACAAGAGAGTGGATCTCAAACCATACAAGGATTTACAAATCAAAATGAAACATCCAAATTAGTGCACAGGGGGTTATATTCCTTTTGCCTAATTTTCTTGAAACAATTTTCAGCTTGTTCTTCAAATGTAACCCATGTGCTCATCATTGCATTCTCTCAGTTTGAAGGTCCTACACAAGTTGTGGAATGGCTCATATTAGTAAGAAGGATGCAATGAACATCTCATTCTCATTTCATTTTCCTGATGTCTGAATAAAACAAAAAGCAGATGAATTTGGTTATTAGCATGTAAAAGGATTTCAAATGCATTCTTAAAATGTAGAATGAATGTTATATATCTATTTATGATATTGCAACTTGAAAGATGAAATTCATGAACCAGAATTTCCCCAATCTACATTTTTATTAAAATTAATGATTATGTTGTGGTTTTCAGTCAAGTGTTCAACTAGTACTGCTTTTTACCCATCTGGGAAAGAGAATTAGTATGGATGTGTGAAGCTTTGTGTGGTGATTGGATTCGGAGGAGATTCGGCCCAATTCGATGGCCGAATATCTGAATCCAAATTGAATCAGGGGACTAATTAAAAGGTCTGAATCAATTCAAAGCTCTCCAAATCAATTTGGAAAAGACTTGTAGAACTTCAGTGATTCAGATAGTTCCCAGTGATCACCGCAGGGAGCTGCAGGTGAACTTGGAGCTGGTAAGTAGGGGGCAGGGGAGGAGGGGTTGGAGGAAGGGGATGGGACCATGGGGGACCCCTGCCAGGCCCCATTCCTTGCCTGATTCCCTAGCCCCCCTGATGCCCGCCTACTTCCCCAGCCCCCCCATGTCTGTCCCACCTGCCCCAGCTTCCAGTGCTTAAAAAAAAGCCCCACTCACCGGGTGCTACCGGGAGGAGAGGGCGATCCCTGCTGCTCCCTACTGCCTCATGCTGCATGGGGGGCTCTGCCATGAGCCCCCTGACCATCTCCTGCTGTCCCAGCCCCACCCTTTATTTGCCCCACCCACCCCAGCTCTGGCCCTTTAAGAAAATAAATGAGAAAAACCCCAGGACTCACCAGCTCCTACAGTGTCCTCAGCACTTCAGGGGGGTTGTGCAGAGCCCCCTCATGTGGCAGGGGCACAGGGGGGGCAGCAGGGATCACTCCCTGGTGAGTTTGGGGGTTTTTCTCATTTTTTTTTTTCTTAAAGGGCCAAAGGTGAGGTGGGCAGGGCAGCCATGGGGGAGAGGGACTGGAGGAACGGGGGGTGGTCAGAGGGATCATGCAGAGCCCCCCATGCATCGTGGAGCAGTGGGGGGAAGCAGGGTTTGCCCCCTGCCCAGCAGCACCAGCTGAGATAGGGCTTTTTTTCCCCCAAGTGCCGTGAGCCATTGCCCAGCTGGGAGAGTGGGTGGGGGATGGGCCTGGCTGATTTGGAGATTTGGCCAGATTGATTCAGGACACTGAATCACCAAATTGAATCACTGTCCCCCAAATTGGCCAAATCTGAATCTGAAGCAAATATTAGCTGCTTTGCACAGGCCTAAGAATTAGTGATGCCTGCTTGCTAAGGGGGATTTTGTATCTTTAGTATTGAAAGAGCGTAACAGTCAGAGTCTATTAGTTAATTCTTCCCTAACCTCTAAATCAATCTTCTTTGTCTAGATGAGGGTTGCTTAACCCCTGGCCTGTAGGCCAGATTTGGCAACCACTGGCACCTTGTCATCTGGTCCCTGGAGATTTTCACATGTCCCTGGGCCCTGTCGACTGTGGTCCTACACACTACATCTAGCATGCTGGCTGGCATGGGGCCCGATCCTGACATCTTGATGTTTCACTGGCACCCAATACCAGCATGGGGGCTGAGCAGAGGTGGTATGGGCCTCTGGGGCTCTGATGCTAGTCTGCAGAGCCTAGCAGAGGTGACACAGGGTCTAGGGCCCCAATCCCTGCATGCAGTGCCAGGTGCAGGCAGTGTGGTTTGGATCCCAGTGTGCAACCCTGATCCTAGGGTGTGGAGTCTGATCCAGCCTGTGGGCCAGTCCCTTGCCACTCATTTGGCCCACAAGGCCAAAAGGTTGAGCATCATTGCTTTAGACACTGCATTCAGATCCAGGCTAGCCTGGAGCCCCAAATCTGTTCATCCCTTTTTTCCCTGAGTCCTCATCATTTCTACCTGTGGGTTTCCATTGAAGCCCTCTGTCTCACATTTGTTCTTCTTAAGGCTGTTCACCTCTCTCCTCCAGGGCTAGGTCAGCAGCTACAGTAGAAATTCTCCTCACTTTTCTTTGTCCTCTTTGTCTATCCAATCTGTCTTGTTACAGGGAAGGTAGAAAAGAAGGAGTGGTAGAGCAGAGGAGTCCTGTTTCATAGAATAGGGATTTCTTTACTACAGGACCAGCCAAAGAAGCAGCAAAGTAGATGTGGAGAAGGAGCCATGTAAAGAAATTGAAATCCTGGACTGCACAGAAGACTCAGACCTAGATCCAAAGAATGCCTTAGGTGGGGGAAATGAGGCATGGAAATCAATGCAAATGTTTATGTTACTAAAGTCAAAAAAGGATGGGGGGGTTGTAATGGTTTGCAAATCCTCTGTGTGTGTTTGTTTCCATTATTATTTATGTATAAAGTTAGAACACCCATACACCTGGAGCTCTGAGCAAGGGTGTGCTGAAGAGTTTTGGAGAGTCATCACTGGTCCTGAGGTCCTGAGGCAATCAAACTGTTTGGTCCTCATTCCAGATAGGGGAATTAGACAGAAGACCTGTCACCAGGGCATATGGTAGAGAGGCCAAATGAGGAGACAGTGCTTAAGATTATGCAGCTGTAGGGAGCTTAAAGCTCAAACACCCAGTATTTTACTCTCATACAGAAACCTGATTAATGTCCTATAGGTGAAGCATTGTTAGTAGGGCTGTGATAACAACATTCAAGATTAACTGAAAAGGAACTTCAGAGGTGCTGCTATTCCAATCCAAAAAGGGAATCATGACCTGTAGCCCACTGGGGCTCCCCAGATTAGAGATCAGCCTGCCATAGAAAACCATAGGGCTGACCTGATGTCCATGCAGCACTAAGACAAAAAAATCAAGGCCTGGTCTGGATTTAGAGTCAGATTTTCAGAGCAATCATTGATTCTGAAAGCTACGGTTTTAATTAAGGTATGATATCTTGGGGCTAATTTTCCACTGTACTGAGTTGTTTTCCACAGCTCCATTGACTTCAGCTGGAATTCTGAGTGCTCAGCACTTTTGGAGATCTAATCAAGACTGTCTCAATTTCATTGTGAGAGACTCCCTCCTGAAGGGGACAGAGTGAGCAATCTGCTGCCCTTAGCCTGGGAGGTATGCTGCCTCCCAGGGACCCATATCTGGGACATAGCTGAGAGGATCCCAAAACTTATTCAGTCCTCTGACCACTACCCCATGCTTCTTATCCATGTGGACATGAATGACACAGGTTGGAGTAATCCTAGCTGGGTCATGAATGGCTACTGGGCTCTGGGAGCAAGGCTTAAAGGGTTAGGGGCACAGGTGGGTTTTTTTTGTGGTCCTTCTGGTTACAGGTCATGGGCTGAGGATGGAGAGACAAATTGAGATAGTTAACAGAAGACTGCAGCACTGGTGCCATCGGGAAGGCTTTGGGGTGTAGCTACACATCAAGGATAGCTACACGTCCCTACAAGCTGAGACTGGCACACATAGAGGAAGGCTGGAGACATTATGGGTTAGAATATGAGGGGAACATGGTGAAGGAGACACAATGGCAGGAGTGTACTACAGACCTCCTAATCAGGAACAAAAGCTCAACCATGAATTCACCAGGGAACTGGCTGAGGCTGCATGGTCTTGGTGCATGGTTGTCATGGGGGACTTCAGCTACCCAGACATCTCATGGGAAGAGTATTCAGTCAAATCCAATTGGTCACAAAGCTTCCTCATGCATGCGGATGAGCTCTACCAGTTTATGGGCTGACTAGAGGTAAGGCGCTGCTGGACCTGGTACTGGCCAAAAGGGATCTAGTCAGTGACCTAAGAATCAAAGAGAAGCTGGGAGACAGTGATCGTGAGCTGATCACCTTCACTATCCATCACAAAGCTGGCAAGTCAGTCAGCGATACACAAATCCTTGACTTTAGGAAAGCCAACTTCGATAAGCTCAGGAGACTTATTGTCAAGGCCCTAAGAGGCCATGACTTGATTGGGAGGGGAGTTCACAACAAATGGTTGCTCCTTAAGGGAGTGATCCTGGAAGTACAAGGGATGTCCATCCTAACCTGTAGGAAAAGTAGTAAAAGGGCACAACAACGTCCTTGGCTCAACAGGGAACTCATGGAGCTCTTACATCTAAAAAGAGAAGCTTATAAAGGATGGAAGACAGGAAGCATTGCTAAGGAGGAGTATTCTGCACTGGGCTGCACCTGTAGAGAGTGAACCAGGAAAGCCAGGGACATAACTGAACTCCAACTGGCTACACAAATCAAGGACAATAAAAAGTCCTTCTTCAGATATGTGGGGAGTTGGAAGAAAAACAAGAGTAACACTGGTCCCGTGCTGAACCAAATGGGACAGTTGACAACTGATACCCAGAAAAAAGCCAACCTGATGAATGGGTATTTTGCATCAGTTTTTCATAATCCCTGCCTAACGTGATGTGGGATGGCTACGGTGAGGGTGAATATACACCCATCATTGGCGTTGACCTAGTGAAGGAACACCTTGAGAGGCTGGACACCCGCAAATCAGCTGGTCTGAATAGACTGCACCCAAGCGTGCTTAAGGAACTGGCAGGCATCATAGGGTGGCCACTGCAAGGATATTTGAGAATTCATGGTGTTCAGGAAAAGTACCTGAAGATTGGAAGATGGCCAATGCTATGCCTATCTTCAAGAAAAGGAAGAAGTAAGACCAGGGGATCTATAGGACAATACCTCAATCTCTGGAAATATCTTAGAAAAAATTATCGAAGAAACCATTCTTGATAGTCTAGCTAAAGGCAACATTCTAAGGAACAGCCAGCATGGGTTTGTTGCAGGTAGATCTTGTCTCACCAATTTCATTTCCTTCTATGACCAAGTGACATATCACCTGGACAAAGGGGAAAAGGTTGATATCATGTATCTGGACTTTAAAAAAGCCTTTGATCTGGTGTCCCATGATGTCCTTATGGAAAAATTGGCCAACTGTGGCCTCGGCTACACTACAGTCTGATGGCTGGGGAACTGGCTCTGAGGTTGGACCCAAAGGGTGGTAGTTGTAGTTGACGGAACTGAATCAACATGAAACTCAACATGACCGGAGCAGTGATGTCCCCCAAGGCTCCGTTCTCGGATCTGTACTCTTTAACATCTTTATAAAGGATTTGGATTCTGGTGTCAGATTTGGACTGGCTAAGTTTGCTGATGGCACCAAACTTTGGGGAACAGCATCCACATTTGCATCCATCACTGCTTCTTGAGTAAGTCCCAGGATGTCATCCTGTAGCAGAAACTGAACTAATGTAGCTGATGTTAACACAGATTGTAATAGAAGTGAAATGTAACCATGTTAATTTTGTCCTGTAAGCAACTTGTAAACTCCATTTTGTATTCTTCTGCTTGATGTAAGTGAATGAACTCTGCATAGCCTTTATGTATGAGTGTGTGTAAAAGGGTGAATGGTGAGAGAATGGCATAGACAGAAAAAGATTTAACTGTTTACATAAGCAACAAGGCACCAAATACAAGTTACCAGTCAGTAAACTAATTAATGAATGGCTGAAGAAGCCCTTTCAGGTCTAGGGCACAAAGAAGATAACACGGAGAAGGAATGCACCCATCCTGCCAGATGGGCAGCATGAACACTCCAAGGCTGAGATAAGCTGAAGGCAAAAGAAGAACAACTGCAAAAATGGAAGTTGGGTATGGAAAAACCTCAAACCACTGAAACAAAGGATGCCAATCCCTATAAGAGAAGACATCAAAAATGCCAAGTTGGGTGAGTCTGTCTCTCAACTGCTGTTTTGTTGGAGCATAGACATGTCTGCTTTACCCCACTCCAAGCTGTTATATACAGGATCTTTCTCTCATAATAACCACCCTACCTGCTTTCAGTATCTTCTCCCAATAAGGCCAGTGCTATTATTGAACTGTTGCTGGTAACTATAATGTCTGAATGGAATGGTGGTTTTGTGTGTGCCTGCATGTAAGTTTTGTGCGTGATGATTTGTGTGTGCCTATATGAATGGTGTGTCCGAACCTCTATGTCTAATCCATGTAATCAATAAATGCGGCATTTTGCCTTATCCCCTTTTATGAGGTCTCACTCATGTTTTGAGCAATTGGCAATTTGTGTAACAATCCTCCCATTGTACGCAACCTTGGTGAGGCTGCAGCTGAAGTACTGCATCCAATTCTGGGCTCCACAATTCAAAAAGGACATGGAGAAGCTTGAGAGAGTCCAGAGGAGAGCCACGTGCATGATCAAAGGGCAAGAGAACAGGCCCTATGAAGGGAGTCTGAGAGCCATGGGACTCTTCAGCTTGGAGAAGTGAAGGCTCAAGGGTGACTTGGTGGCAGTCTTAAGTACTTAAGGGGTGTGCATGAGGACCTGGGGTAACACCTGTTCACCAGAGCACCCCAAGGGATGACAAGGTGCAATGGTCACAAAATCCTTCAAGACTGTTTCAGGCTGGACATAAGGAAAAACTTCTTTACTATCCAAGCCCCCAAGGCCTGGAACAGACTCCCCCTACAGATGGTGCAAGCACCTACTCTGGACTCTTCTAAGAAACATTTGGATGCTTATCCTGCTGGGATCATTTGACCCTAGGTGACTTCCTGTCTCTTGGGCAGGGGGCTAGACCCAATGGTCTTGTGAAGGCTCTTCCAGCCCTAATATCTATGAAATCTATGAAATTTGAGCATTTAAAATAGAGGTATCCAAAGTCATTCTGAAATTGTTGGCCTCAGGGTACAGTAAATAAGGACCAGTAGATCAAAATCTAAAATGTTCTAAACACCAACACAAGTATTTAGCATTGCTAGTAGCTAATAAGTATTTTTTAAATAGATGTTTTACTTATATACAACATATAATATCTAACATGGTGTAGCATATATAGAAATTTGGTAAAAATATTAGCAAAAAAATTAAAAACATATGATCCAGAAAAGATGAGGCCCTTTAAATGGTACAAATATTATTTAATATTATTCATGAGCTCTAATCTTTTACTCGGCAGTATGCAAAGGGAAACCAAGCACTTCACTAAAATGACACAGTTGGTTGCAGAATGACTTGAGATCTTTTTACATGAAGTCATAACTACATGCAAGAAAAATATACCTCTGCATTATATTTCTAAATGCCAGCAAAAGCATTAAGCAGCTGTTCAGGTGAAAACATTATATTCCCTTCTAGCCACTAGGTAGAGCTAGGGGACTTTATGCATCATGGTGGAGTTCTCTGCATGATCTATTTGCTTCTTTTATTATAGTCATAGCAAGAGACTTGATACTCTTTGTGCTAACATGGGAGTTTATACAGACTTCCAACACATAAAGGGTTGGAATACATTCTAAACTTGTTTACAAATATTGTAAGACTGAAAGCTCATATACATTATGTGTGCAGTAAAATATATAATTGTTTTAATCTTTTCTCTCTTTTTCTTTTTCACATTGATAGAATATGTTTGTAGACCTTTGCATTACAAATATCTTACTAAGCAGTTTTCTTCAAAATTAAAAAATGCATTTTAACATTCAAATTCTGGGCAAAACATGATATTGTTTTGCACTTATTTCACAGGCTGAGACTAGAAATAAACAACCCAACTTTTGATAAATTTTGAATTTTACAAGGTGGGCTCTACAGTCATTTAAAATAATCTATGATTTCACAAAATATGTAACACAGACTGTTTCCCAGTTTTTTAGATGCTGTGATGTGTGTGTGTGTGTCTGCACATGTGCATGCTTGCGTGTGCATGAGCACAAGTATATTTCTTATCAAGCTGAATTGGGATGAAACTAATAAAGTCCCATAGAAAAGACTCCAGAAAAGGAAAGCCTTTCCAACTACTAGATAGGTCTAGAGAAATCGTTTTTTAATAGATAAATAAATTTTCTTAAAGCTGTCTTATGAAGGCTTTCAGAAGGGTACAATTTTCTATTAAATTCTATAGGATGGTTCAAACAACTCCATATGAAAGTTATAATCTTCTATTACCTTCTATAGTGCTTTTTCCTTAAGTTGCCATGCATGTAAACAGAAAACTCTGAGAAGTGTAGTTGTGATTAAGCAATCCATCTCTCTGAGCCAGGGAGGAGAAAAGAGGAGGTAGCTGGAAGTAGAAGTTCATCTAGAGCCAGTTGACCTCTTCTTTGATTTTGCAGACAGAACCTGTGAAAAGGCCATGGAAGTAGCCACTGGCAAATAACAGAAAACATAAGGGAAAAGGGCACAATTTTTCCAAGGGATGAATGCTTCAGCAAGTGGGAACTTTCTTTGCTCCTAAGCCCCTGGGTTTATTTCCCTTTTTTCCTTTGTGGCTTTTACTGGTCTCATCTGCCAGGAAGGTTCCTTATTTCAGATGCCTGAGGGAGCAAAAGCATTCAGAAGTGGGCAAATGGAGGGTGCAAAGAAAGGACCCAATATTCCTTCCTGCCCTCAAAATATAGACTTATTAATAAATACATGTACTGTTCAAATCTGCAGATCACCATCCTCTTAAATTGGAGATTTTTCCTGATTCCTGACTTTTGAATAGGTTAAGTCTGGCTACCCTGCTTGCCTAGGGGAGATGCTTCTGTAGACAAGCCTGACAGGCTTTAAAGGAAGAGTTACAGCACACAGAGTGTAAAATGTTGAGGAAGACAAAAGCAGATTCTAAATTAGGAAATATCTTTACCTCTTTCCAATTTCTGCAGTACAGAATGAAAATGAATGTTCCATGTTTCTGATGATATGTTTTGCACAATGTGCAATATTTCCAGTTGTTATAGAAAAAGGAATGTTATATGTGGATGCCATCTAGATGTTTTGTCAGATATTGACAAGACGAAGGAGCTTAATTCTGCTGGTCCATGAAAAAACAGATGACTGAACAATTGGTTTTAATATATACTGTATGATAATCTTCACTTCTTGAATCTAATCAGCTGAAAGGATGTAGTACAAAGATAGCATAAAATGTCTGTCTAGCAAAAAAAAGTCATGATTACATAGGTCTGCATCTCTCTCACTTAAGTGAAGTGCAGAATTAAACTAATGAAATTTGCAGCTGAGGACCAATGTGCCCGGTCCAATGTTGATCTCATTGATATCAGTTCACAATATTCAAACTTGATATCTGCAGGCTCCCTGGTCCCCCAGGGCTCAGTCCTGGGGCCTACACTGTTCAATATCTTCATCAGCGACTTGGACAAGGGGGTGGAAAACAGGTTGTCCAAGTTTGCCAATGACACCAAGATGTGGGGAGAGGTAGGCATGCTCAAAGGGAGAGAGAGGCTGCAATTAGATTTAAACAGACTACAGAATTGGGTGGATGGTAATAGGATGGGCTTCAATGTAGATAAATGCTGCACTTAGGGAGAAGGAATCCACAGCATACATGCAAGCTGGGGAGCTCCCCCCTTGTGAGCACAGAGGTGGAAAGGTATCTTGGAGTTATTATTAACTCCAAGATGAACATGAGCTGCCAATGCCAGACCGCAGCCAGCAAAGCCAACTGCACCTTGTTGTGGATCCAAAGATGCATCTCAAGCCGGTCCAGAGAGGTGATACTCCCCCCCTATGCAATGTTGGTCAGGCCACAATTGGAGTACTGTGTCCAGTTCTGGGCACCACACTTTAAGAAGGATGTGGCCTGCCTTAAGAGTGCTTGGTTGGAGAGCAATAGGGTAGGCCCTATGAGGAGAGGCTGAGGGACCTGAACTTGTTCAGCCCAGCAAGGAGAGGCTAAGGGGGGATTTGGTGGCTGCCTACAAACTCATTAGGGGACATCAGCAGGAAATAGAAAGGGTCCTATTCCCCCCAGCAGCACCTGGGGTGACGAGGAACATTGGCCAGAAGCTGCTGGAGAAAAGGTTCAGGTTAGAGATTAGGAGGCACTATTTCACTGTTAGGGTGGCTAGGATCTGGAACCAACTTCCTAGGGAAGTGGTCCTCTCTCCTGCCTTGGGTAAATTCAAAAAGAGGTTGGATGAACACCTGTCTGGGGTCATGTGATCCCGGCGAGTGCTCCTGCCAGTGGTGGGGGGTCAGACTAGATGATCTGTTCAGGTCCCTTCTAACCCCAAACTACTATGAAACTATGAAACTGGTTGCAGTGGGAACAGAATCAAAGCACATTTTGCATGATAAATGAATAAACAATATTTTTCTATTATTTAAAGTGCTGTTATTTTATCATGTTTAACCCATTTAGAGCTGAGTCCTACTTAGAGCTGAGTCCCACAGACCTTTATTCATTTTTGTGTTCCTTATAAACATGAAATATACCATCAGTGATTTCAGTGGAACTACTTCCATGTTAAGATTTGCAAGAGCTAGCACATATCTATCTAAACACTGGAATGTGGCAATCAGATAGCCCTGCACAGCTTTAAAGGAAAACATTTACAGATTATACAACATTTATTAACTGATGAAGTCATCTAAAAGTATGTCTGTATTGCAAAATAAGTGTCTATAACAGGGGAGAGGGAACCAGCATTATGGTTATAGGTTAGACGCTGACCCTCTCGGCAGCACAGAGGCAGAGAGGGATCTTGGAGTCATGAATGACTCAAGGATGAATATGAGTCGCCAATGCGACGAAGCAATAGGCAGAGCCAACTGCACTCTGTCCTGCATCAACAGGGGCATCACTAACAGGTCCAGAGAGGTCTTGCTCCCCCTCTATGCGGCGCTGGTCAGGCTGCAGCTGGAGTACTATGTCCAGTTCTGGGCGCGGCACTTCAAGAGGGACATGGAGAACCTGGAGAGGGTCCAGAGGAGGGCCACTCATATGGTTGAGGGCCTCCGTGGCCACCCCTATGAGGAGAGGCTGAGGGACCTGAATCTCTTCAGTCTTCACAAGAGGAGACTGAGGGGGGATCTTGTGGCTGCCTACAACCTTATCAGGGGCCAGCAGCAGGGACTCGGGGAAAGTCTGTTCACCAGGGCCCCCCTTGGAGTCACCAGGAACAATGGCCACAAGCTGAGGGAGGATAGGTTTAGGTTAGATATTAGGAAGAACTACTTCACTGTAAGGGTGGCCAGAGCCTGGAATAGGCTTCCCAGAGAGGTGGTGCTCTCACCTTTCCTGGAAATCTTCAAGAGGAGACTGGACAGGCACCTGGCTGGGGTCTTATGACCCCTGCCACCCCCAGTGCTCCTTCCTGCCCATGGCAGGGAGTCGGACTAGATGACCTGTCCAGGTCCCTTCTGACTCATTGATTCTATGATTCAAGCCTCACAGTGCTACTGACTTTTACAGGTGGCAGCTAGAATAGTGATTCAGTATTTCTCACAAACAGAAAGTGAATCTCTACTAACTGTCAGGAAAATGATTTTTTTTTATATGAATAGAATAATAATTTTCTTACTTGATTTACAGATAGAACATTATCATGTATAGTACCCAGTGTTGCTTATTTTTATCTAGATCAGTTGGCCTCCAGTGGTAATTCATGAATAGCCTCACTCCAGACCAAATTATTGCTGCCAGGGTTGCTGCCAGGTTCCCTTCTGTTCATTGCTTGAGATGATGATCTTCTGAGTCAGGGCTGACCAACTGGCAGCCCACAGAACACATGAAGCTCCTGAAGGGTTAGCATGTAGCATGTAGGCTCTTGCCATTCTCTACCTTGCTGCTGTTCCTGCTGTGGCACTAGGTTCTTCAGGCTCATGCTTAATCCTCTGATTCCTATGTCTTGCCCCTGTGTCTGAGCGGGGGGGGAGGAGGGTAGGGGAGGGGCACAGTGGAAGGGAGGGAGGGAGGGAGCCTCGGGTATGCGTGCTGGTGGAGGGGCCAGGCTGCTTCTACTGTGTACAACAACCTGCCTGCACTGGAAGGGGTGGTGTGCTCCCCTCATAGTGAAGGGAAGCCAGGCAATATGTGCATGGAAGGGAAGGAGGGGTGCTGGGTTTCTTGTACAGTGGGAGTGAACCTGGGGGGACCATCCACCCAGCAAACTGTCCCCAGATCTGTGGCCTGCGCCTCATGCAGCCCCTGTAACTGTGGCCCACAAAGTATGTGGCCCTCCGCCAGGGGCCAGAAGTTGGACAGTGCTACAGTAAGTGAATGAGTGCTATATGTGTGTACATCATTTCCAGACACCCTCATCATGGACTTAATCAGGACCAATCCTGGCAAGTTTTAGTTGTCCTTCTGAAAGCAACATGTAACATATCTTTGCTGATGAGATAGCTTGGCCCCTCCACCAGCACACATACAAAACAAACACCCTGATCCCCTGAGGAGCATATACCATAGGCACCCTCCCTCCTTGTTAAAAAGAACGTGTGTGGCCTTCTTAGAAGAGAAGACAACATTAGTCAAGTAGAGCTGAGCTGATTTATACCAGCTGCAAATTTGGCCTTTATTTTTTTCAACTCACTTAAATCATCCTTATCAACTGTAAAATGGCAGTAACATGATTCCGAACTCAGCAAATTTTGGTTGGAAAGGCTTCACGTGCTTTTTCAGCAGTGTTACGAGTTCTTTTTTTATATCAGCCCATTCTTCCACCCTCTTCCCAAATACTTTTTGTTTTTTTTCTTTTCTACTTTCCATGGTGATTCTACCCTTTCAGCTGAGACCCGTATTTGAATTATACTTGGACTTCAACCCAGCGACTGAAAGTCAGGAGCTTTGAATATCTAACTTGCCAAGGAATGCCGCTTTTAATATCTGTATTTGTGATAACTAGGGCTCACTAGAACATGAAATAAAATGACACACCACATGTAAAATGCAACCTTTTTTCTTTAAAGTGAAAGCTGACAGAAGGAACCAAATCATGTAATATGCAAGTTTTTGTTAGTGCTTCCCTAATTGAAGTCAGGGTTTTCAAAACATTATGGTAAATTGCGTATTAAATTTCCTATTACAATGATCAGAAGATTCATGCTTTGCATGTTTCATTTGTTTTCTCGTGTGCTTGGGGAAAAAAAAATAGCCCAGTTACCTCTGCCATTCCAGAATGCTTGAGTGTAGCTCAATGAGTCATTATAAATATATTATATTTCACCCATGAAGGGTGAGTATAATATTTCTTTCACAAGTATGAAGGATGCATTACAGGTTCTGAAGGTCTTTTTCTAAGGTAACTGAAATGTACACTTTGCAATGGTGACCTGTTTTTATTTGTTCTGTTCAGGACTCATTGCAATTTGTTAATTCAAACAAGTGAACTTTCAGATCTCAGAATTAGATTGTGAAATGCAAAGGATCTGGGTAGGAGGACAGTCTGTATTATGTTTTCTAACCATTTAAACAGCACTGTAGCTAGCTGAACAGTGAAATTACTACCCAATTTTAACAAAAGCATTAGAATTGTTTTAATGGTCAAATAAATTTAAAGTCACTGTCTTAACACAGGAGGCACACAGTGCTCTCATCTATTTCAATAAATGTAAGGAAGGTATTGAAAATGCAATCTTATTGTAAAGGTATAATATTTTGCTCTCAAGTGGCTGTAACCATATAGAGTCTAATCCAATGACTGTGGCAGTGGATGGTCTGTTTTCCGCGGAGCTTTGGATCTAGTCCCCAAAGGATACTATGCTGTGCTACAAAATGTCATGGGAATATTATTTTATTTCTGCTTATTTTTCTTTTAACATTTTCCCTCCCGAGAAAGCTGCTGATTTGCAAAAGAATCTGGGCAGGAGGAGGACACTTTTAAATCTCATCCTACAGGTGGGATAAATTTGAATGTGAGGAGAAAGAGCGAAAGAAAGAGGGGTAGCACCCAGGAAAGTACAAGCAGAGGAACATACTTTGCAATCCTTTTCCTGACCAATGCTGTCTTCTGAACTACTCACCTGGAGTATTGTGCCCAGTTTTGGGTCCAACACTTTAAGAAGGATGTAGACAGTTTGGAAGGAGTCCAGCACAGAGCAACCAAAATGACTGGGGGCCTGGGAAGCAAGACTTGTGAGGAAAGGCTGAAAGAACTAGGGTTTTTTAGCCTGGAGAAGAAAAGACTGAGACAGGATTTCATAATGGTCTCCAAATATCTGAAGGGAGAATACAGAGAGAGGATGGAGGCGAGTTTTTTCCTGTGGTTGTAGGGAAAGAACTAGGAACAACAGCCTCAAAATGCTTCAGGAGAAATTTAGGCTGGGGATTTGAAGGAACTTTCTGACTGAGTGGGGTCAGGTATTGGAAGGGGCTACCTAGAGAAGCTGTGGAATCACCATCCTTAGAAACTTTCAAAAACAGATTAAATAGACAATTGGCTGGAATAGTTTTGTCAGAGCTGATCTTATCTTGAGAAAGGGGCTAGATTCACTAGATGACCTTATGAGTTCCCCTACAGCCCTTCTTTCTTATGATCCTATGATTCCTGTTTTGTTCATATGATCAAATTTTATGCCTTTCACTCAAATGATTCTGATAGAAATTTTCCAATTCATTTTTTCTGGAATGAAAAATGTAGAAAATTACTATGTATTCCAATTTTTGTTCCTTGTTTATAATGACTTTATGATAATCACAGTTGGTTTAATGTTTACGTTGTATTACATTATTTATTACTTCCGACCATATATATAACATAGTTGTTGGAATATGGGAAGGGGTTGAGATTGTTGATTAAACTTAAGTTATGGTTCCTTGATTAAATTAAATACTGGATGAAATTTAATATTTTGCATACCCATCTCTTTGGAAAATAGATGACCGGGGTGTTAAACTTTGCTAGATCCATACAAAATGCTGATTTCCATTGAAGTCTGTTTCACAATTCTGTGGTTTCTCAGGGATTATCAATCAGTATCTGACTATAGAGTTAACGTACATTGAGGAAAAACAGATGTCTGTGAAAAATGTTTCTTGCAAACTCACATTTGCAAAATAACTATTGAATGTCAAGGTATTATTTCTGATGTCATACTGGTTGTGATGATTTGGTAGAACTGTATTAATGCATTTTATTAGCTCAATTTTGAGTTTATGGTCTGTTTTTAGCCTTATGTCTTATAACTGTAATTTTGTTTTCTACTTCATGTGCAAAGGTGGCAGGGGAGTTTTTCTCACATGTCCATCCACATCCATTAGTAGGTCAGTCATTAAAACTATCAGCCCTGGTTAGGTTTTAGCTGAGGAAATTAAAGAAATAAATGCATCCTATATAAAACCTTTTTTGACCATACTCTCTGCAGAAGTCTCGGGGCTAGAGTGTGAAAATCTCCAGGTGGAAGACCAAAAATGTGGCAGGCTGGTTGGTGGTATCCCGGCTTGATGGTTCAGCCAGATGGCTCAGGCCAACTGGTCAGGGCATTTCCCTTCCCCACCAATCAGGAGAAGGCAGGAAGAAGGCTTGCCCCACCCTAACCCAGGGGTGAAGTGAAGAAGAGGACCTGAAGGGGATTTAGTCCCTCAGGCTTTCCCTTTGGTTTGCTTCCAATCTGAGGGCAGGACCCCCGGAAGGGATAAAAAGCCAGCGTGCCCAGCACACAAGTGGCTTCAATGAAGGATGACAAAGAGGGCTGCAGAAGAGCTGGTGGAGCTGACCAGTGGGGTGGAGCTGCTGCCCCAGAAGTGCCCAGAATAGGGTCCAGAAGCAGACGGGACGTTGGCGGCTGCAGGAAGCGGTGCAGGTCCCCAACCCTGCATGAGGCAGGAGCCCTCGGTGAACAGGGCTGGGAGAGGGCTGACAGGCCTGGGAGATGCACGAGACAGCTTGGGGCTTCCTGTAGCAAGCGGCAATGGATGGGGTGACCACCCTAGCAAGGGAGGACACTCTGTATCCATCTCACAGACAGAGATGAGCCTAGCCCATCAAAAGCTGCTGGGAGTCGTGAGTTCCCTGGGAATCAGATTTCCACAGGGGAAGAGGGGCTTCCTCCATTTGGGTGATCAAAGGGAAGCTCCTGAGGAGAAGCGGGGATAATTCTCCTTTGGGAGTAGAGAGGAACCTAGGCCCCTGTTTGTAAAGGGTAGTTTCCACGGTTACAGGGCCCCTCCTCGTCATGGCCTAGGGGAGGGTGATGGTGTTCCCTTAAGGTAGCAGGTTCCTTCCCCTGGTACCATTTCTTCTTGGGGCACAGCTGCTGTGCCATTGTTGTGTTCTGGTTCCTCATGTTGGTGGGATTTTCACTGTAAACTTGTGTCTTTAATGTTGCATTATGAGAGGATTGTAAGCTGCTCTATTTAGCCTGCTACTAGGGTCTGCTAGTGTAACCCTGACTCTATACTTGAATTCACTGTATTGGTTATCACTATGTATTGGTATCCCATTTGATGTATCACTGTGCATGTTCTGCTATTGTCCCATCACTACCAGATTCTCCTTTGTTGATGTGCTGTCTAACCTGTGTTTTATCATTGAGTGTTTCCATGCCTGCTGCCTGGAGGGCAGAGCTGCATACTAACTGGAAGGTCACAGAGGATCAAGGCCTGTGCCTGAATGCAGGGCTGACAAGAGTTATTGTCTTTGTAAACCTAGATTTATAACGTGTGTGTGTGTGTGTGTGTGTGTGTGTAATTATATGTTTCTAAGTTTTTATATAATATTGTATAATTAAGCCTGTAAATAGTTAGGCATTACTGGGTGACCCTGGTCTCTGCTTTGCTCTGCTCCGCTCTGTAGGGAAAGGAGGTGAGCTGGCTTGCATTTAGGCAGTCACACTCCCACAGCATACACGCACCTGCTGACAGCCCTTCAACTGAAGAGGGGGTACCAGCCACGCCCCACCTGGGTTACAAAAAGATCAGGTGTTAACGTCATTAATACAGAACCTTGAAAACTCAGGGGCAAGCCAGAAACCAAGGCTTCAGCAGGAGAGAGGAACTGTGGGCCCACCTGTAAGAGAAGGAAACTCCGTCATTTGGGAAAGAAGCCATGTGCCAGAAGTGGACATGTTGGGGGACTCTAACCTGAGCCCAAAGAATGCTCAGAAGTGGTGAAATAATTGAGGCAGGTTTAAGCATAAAGCTGTTCTATTCTTTTGTCTGTTTGCTTCCACTATCATGAGAACTGAGGTGTGTGACTGTAAATCCCGGGGCTCTCACAAGCTTGGAATTCTGGGAAAGGATATGCTTAAACTACTGGGGAATTAAATGGATTTTGATAATTTTTTAAAGGAATGATACGATGCATTTGCTTGTGATAGCAAGGGACTTGACCAGATGACTCAGGAAGTCCACTGTCGTTCTATGTTCTGTACCCCTAATGGTATAGATTCTGATAGTGATGTTTCACTGATAAAAATGTAAAATACAAAAAAAAAAAAATCCAGTGGGACTTTTTACATTAAAGTCATTTTTAATCAGAACAATTGTAAGATGAGGTAGTCTAACTTTGAACAGTTATTTCTGAAAGTAGCTCATTCTAGGGCACAATAAAAGAGCACAAAGATTTTAAAAAATCAAACCTCTACCAATGTGCTACACATTAAACACAGTCCTCTGCCCAGGAAAAGGATGAGAGAACAAAATATAATTGAGAAATGTTAACTATATTGTTAAATGGACTTCACAGCAAAGGACTTCTTTTAAACAGAGCCCTATGTAAAACAGGCCCCTCTATTCTTTTTCCATGCTGAAGCTTCATTTGTCTTTGTGAGACCCTCACAGTTCTGGTATTAAGGCTGCAGATAGACATGAAAAAAACAAATAAATGGTGCTTTACAGTTAGCTCGGTGCACCCTGCACAAAGTGCAGCCCATGACCAGAATAGGAACCATGTCAACTTGATCTGGCTCGCCCAGTGTCTGTATAGATTGTATGCTTCAGCAGGGCTTTTTGGTGCTTTTATCTAACAGCTGATTGAATCAGTTATGATAGCACCAAAAAACCCTTCTGAAGTCTGTGATCTATATAGACACTGGGTGAGCCAGCTCAGACTGACATGGTGCCTCTTCCGGTAAAGCACAGTGTTTTTTCCCCCCATGTCTGTCAGAGGCCTGAAGTGATAAAGGTGGCATAAGAACCCATGCACGGTAGAATTAAAGCAAGGCCACTCTCAGTCTTATGTCTAGACAGGTGTAGGCTCCAGAAATAACTCAAGTTATATATGTAAAATGATCACTGTATAATGAAGTCCTACAGCCTCAGGGAATATCCATATTCAGAAAACTTTAATAAGCTTTTGTTAAGGAAAAATCATATATCTCTAATCTTAAAAGAATTCTCAGAGCAAAGTAAGGTATACAGGGTAAGCAGTTCATGTTACTTCCAAAGGCTTTTGACGAGGGTTGAATGATATTCAGAATTTTCATTTAGTGGAAAATTTGACAGTTTAACATTTGTTTATATCCCAAACTGGGCTGGGAAAGTAAAAAAAAAAAGTTTCAGAAATATCTGCTTGTTGTACTAATCTGAAACACTTCTTTATGAGTTGGTTTACATTCAACTCCAATTTTCCCGTTGCAGAACACTGCTTCATGTCAATTGCAGTTTGGGAGCCTGATGTTCCCTATAGGCAGACCCTTTGGCTGTACTACATTTCTGTATATGGTACAACAGATATAATTTGGTCAGGAAAGGCTTTGCATTCCATTACAGGCAATGTAGTTGTTTAGGAAGTTAGGCATGCAGGGGAGAATGACCTACGACTCTACAAGTCAGTGCACTGATATGGAAACACAATTTATCATTGTATTGGATTGTTTCAAAGTTAAATGTAAACTGGAATATTCTCTTTCAGCCCAAGCTGATTCAAATGTTAGCGTGTCATCTAGATTTCCCTATCAGAAAAATCATTTTCAATTTTGCAGAAATGGCTTTTTTTCTGTTGGAAAATTATTGCAGTGGAAAATCTCTAGCCTGTTCTGTGTATAACAAATGTCCATCAAATGAGCTATACAGGAATTTGAGTAGCCATGGGATATGAGGTGAAATTCTATCATGGACTAGAAATAGGATAGGTAACAGAATACAGAAAAGAAATATATGTGGAATTTTCAACATGGCTGAAGTTAACAATCATGTCCTCCAAAGAGCATTACTCCAAGTGCTGTTCAAAATTACATATATAAGAGTAAACAGTGAGGTGTAAAAACTTGTAGATGATATACTTATTTAGTCAAGACTATAGCTCTCCAGAGAGACCTCAGAACCCAAAGTGAATCATTTGCCTGATAGAAGATGAAAACCATTGTTGACCAATAAATAGCAATGCACTTCCTAAGGAAGAATTTAAATTGCTTACACATAATCCTAGTTCCTAAATTAACCATAACTACCCAGCACCAAAATCTAGGTGTCACTATGGACAGCCTAATGTAACTATTTCCTTGGTGCTTGATGCTTATTAAGTAATCCAAACAAAAAACCCTGCAATGTATAAAGGCCGAAATAGAAAATAAAGCAAACAATATTTTTTGCATTATAATAAATTGATAGTACTGTATACACTTATTTTGAACATTGTTTTCAGTTTTGGTCATCGCATCTCAAATGATGTGGAAATAGCAGATCTGAAAGGGAACCAGAAGCAGGCACTGGAAATAATCAGCATGCAAAGATTTTCATAGGAAGATAAATTTGAAAGATTGGAACTGTTTACTGTAGGCAGAAGATCCACGAGAGAGGACCAAATAGTGTATAAAATACTAAATGGCATAGAAAATACATATTTACTCTTGTAAATAAGACAAGAATAAAACAACAACTCATTAAAAGTAATATATTTAAAACAGAAAATTAATTTCAAATACACTCATCTAATCTGTGCAACTCCCTTCCACAAGATGGATTTCAGGAATTTAGCAGGATTCCAAATAAATATTATACATTTATAGGAATAATGGAAATAATTTCAATTAAAAATTCAGTACAAAACCTTCAGGATTCAGAAAATAAGCCAAATCCAACTCCATTTTAGATTTATTTACTTGATTAAAATGAGCCCTGTGAGTGACGTGTTGGGTCGCTTACATTAATTTTAGATCCTATCCCTCCCCTCCAAATGACTTAACCTTTTAAGAATATTTAGAAAGGTTCTGCAATTTGTACCCTGTTGTAATTCTATTCTTCTATTCCAGAAAGAGGGACAATTCCATAGAAGTCCCTGAAACATTAGTAGGAAAAAAACCCATAATAGGTGACAGCAGGGAGGCAGGAAGAAAATCCTTTACCCAATGGTCTTTTGCATAAGGTACTTGCCAAGGGATTGGAAAACCTAGCTTCTCAGTCCTATCAGCTAGTAGGATTTTGAATTATAGTTCTTGCATCCCAGAATAGTGCTCTAGTCACCAGGCCATAGACTAGGCAGGTTCAGGGTCACACTTTACCTCTGCTATAGAAGCTGACACACTGGGAAGCCAGGAAGAGAAGATATGAGGGGATAGGAGGAGAGAAAATCAAGGGCTGCTTGTATCTGCCACAGGGGTTTAGTTCAGTTTAGTTCTCCCTGAATTGAAATGGTGTTTTTTTTAAAAACACCACTTCAATTTAGGGAGAATTAAACCAAACTAAACCTCTGTGGTGTGTATGCAAGGGTGGGGGCCCAATCCTTACCTGCCTCTCCATTCGGGGCAGGGAGGAGGGTGAGCTGCCAGCAGGCTGAGCCGTCTGTGAGCTGCAGGCGTGCTGGTGCTTCCCTTCATGGCAGCAGTGGCACCCCTCAGGCGAAACCTACCTGCTGGCACACAGCCCGGGCAGTCCCAGGGGGGCACTGCAGCACTGGGCCCCTGCACGGCTCAGGCAAGTAGGCAGGCTTTGGGGGGAAAAAAATTAAAAGATCAGGCTCAACACTTTTTTTTTCCTTCAGTGGAGCCAGCTTGCATGAGCTGCCACCAGGCTGCCTGCATGGGCTTCCTGCACAGCCCCTGAGTTACATGGTTCTGACCTTATTCCTACTCCCTCAAATGTTGTCCTTGCATTTTATCCCAGTGATTCTTCACCAGAGTGCCATTGCATTCTGGAATGCTTTGAGATCTTTTCAAGGGTGCTGCACAATATGAACACTGTTAAGAGTGCAAACACTGACTCATGAATTATCTAGGTTTCCCTGAAAATCAAATAGGAATCCATTGTGTCAAAAACATTCTGATCTCTTCTGGTCTGAGTTCTTTGCAACAGAACTGCTATATAGTAAAAAAAAAAAAAAAAAAAGGAGTGAAAAATAAGAGCTGGCATTTTCTGAAGGGTGTCTTGACTCTAAAAAGGTTGAGAACCACTGTTTTAAGCAATGACTTTCATTAAAAAAATCAGAAACTCTATGGGGGTAGAAGCAAGGGACAGAAACTAAGGCTACTTTCGCTCTTAAAGGTGAAGGTGATTTGGCCTTGTCAGTTTTGAAAGAAATCTTTGTGGATGTGACAAGCTGTTTCACTCCTTTCTCCAAATTGTTCTGGTGCATACAGCCATCTGGTACATCTGGTCTAGGTTAATGCAGTCTAAACATAGATGGGAAACAGCATGTATAGATATTTGCCACTCCCAGAAGCCATGTGTGGAACCCAATGTAAGTAACTCAAGTTGTAGTGGGGGGGTGGGGGGGAGTAAGGCAGGCCTGCAGGGGAGGGCTTCCAGGCCAGGGGGAGAGGAGTCTGGGGGTGAAAAATAGCCCAGTTAGTGGTGGGGGGAGGGTCGAGGGCATAAGACTAGCACAGCTTTGGGGCTGGGGTGAGCAGCTGGGCTTTCCCAGCTGCAGGGCTCTTCTACAAAAGCATGCAGGCATTTAGGAGATTAGGTTAACCCTTTCCTAGATCAGTTTAACCCAGCCTTGATCTAAATTAGTATTAATTTAGATAAGGTGCACCATTTTTTGAGCTATTTAAACCCTCTGAATGCCGACACGATTGGACATTTAGACTAATCTAATTCTGGTTAGGTAGAGCTAAATATAATGCCTGTATGTACCCACAGATACTCAGGTGACAACCATGAGAGGCAGGACACTATGCTAGACTGACCACAGCCCTGAAGTGGCAATTCCCTAATTCCTGTAATCATAACTGCTGAAGTAAACTTTTTGCCAGGATGGTCCAGGAATTATGAGAGGCACAGATTTCTGTAGGTGGTATCTTTTATTGGACCACCTGCATGGCTGGGATAGACTAAGGATGTAGCCACATGTTTATTTGCAACAGTTGCAAATCACTGGAATGTTGTGACCTGCTAAAGTATGTATGAATTATGGTTAATACAATAAGATAATCAACTCCTAGAAGGTAGCTATTTTGCAACACCATGATAGAATGTAGCACATACTAAACTGCTTGAATGTACCTTTGCTCACATTTTAACTGCCTTTATTAAATTTTAAGTTGAATGTGTGATGCCACTTTTAGATAAGCTTTTGAATGCAATGCGTTCTTCAGGTCACACCTGGAAGTGAAAAATGCATTTTAATGAAGTGACACATTTCAGGAGCTGTTTTGTTGTTTTATTTAGCTACCAGATGTAACTTGTCTATATACAAATTCCATTTTTGGAAATCTGTGCTATTTATTTGCTGGGCAGGGTACAAGCATGTTACTTTCTCCCCTTACCAGACTTGTTTCATAGGAGCAAACTTGATGCTGCACCAATTTAGAAAAGAAGATCCCTTTTATGTGTACCTATATATGTATATGTGTATTATAATATCTCTCTCTCTCTCCACACACACACCTACATACATACATACATATATGTACATGCAAATATAGATAGATATATATCTATATGTATAGATAGATATAAATATCTCTTATCTATCTATATATCTATATCTACCTATCTAGATATAGATACCTATACATATATATATGTAGGTTCTCACAACTTAGACCAACCAGAAAGGAACTTTTAGATACATTTCCCTAAGCCCATTCTCAGATTTTTCTTTGCATCTTTCTCTTGCTATATACATTCTGATTCAGGGTCTTATTGCTTTAGTATTCAAGCATCAGAGTATCTGTTTCTGTATTTCTTATGTTCAGAGGACAGAGAGTCTAACAGGCTAATAAAAAGAGCAGTTATACAGAACTCAATCAAAATGTCTGTGTACAAAATTAAAAAAAAAATTGACATAAGGCTTACTAATAACATTTAAACACAGCCTAAAAAGACAAAGGCTATTTCTTCCTTTTAATTGTTTATTCTACTTAATTTGATGCAAATATCAGAATGAGACTGGAGATGGGAAACAAATACTACTTGATGTTTACTGACAGCCTAATTCTGTAACTTTTACTCACACAAGTGATCCTGTATAGTTGTGATGCCAAAATATTATTTCTAGGTCAGCTGGGAGTCACAAATAATAGAAGCCTGTATTTCCCAGTATGGCTATACTGATTCTAGAGGTTTGGGTAATTGAGGACAAATTTGGTAAACTTTAACTAAACAGATAAAAGTTTGCATTTATTTGAACCTCCAAACCATTTGATCTGCCTCTACTGCTAATTAATTACAGGTTTGTAAAGAAGAATGGAATAAATAGCTATGGGGGTCAGGCTAAGTTTTTTGGAATGCATTAAGAAATGAATAGATTCTTTATCTATGCATGAGCAGCAGTGTGCCTAAAATGACAGGAAACACAAATTTGAATTACAGAATACATTTCTTTTCAGTGACTGACAGTAGGAAATTGTGTATGAAATAAAAGAAGTTATTGTTGTTAATTATTTGGTAGAAAAGGTTAACATTAATGTTTTAATAAACCTCTCAGTTCTAAACATTCTGTTGTATTTACTGAAGACACATTTTGGGACGAGTTGTAAATAAATAAGAATAATACATCCCTGTTACTGGTTCCATAAAATACTCTGTCACATGATTGGCAACAGATAGCTTCACTCTTTATGAATATAAATCACATATGATTCGGGCTTGGATAGATTCAAAATGTTACATTGGATACAGAGAGAGTCTCATTTCAAGTTAGAGCAACTTGTGTCTGATAAGGTAATCATAGAAAACATTTCTGCCTGATTAAATGAACCTCTGAACATTTTCCACTTCTTCCTAGTATTCCTCTGATACCTGGCCATTATATGAGGAAGATATTTTGTAGGGGACTAGCTCTTTAGTCTTTACTTATATTAATTATCTCCTTATTCATACAAATAATGCTATTCTTCTCATTTTAAGTGAGCAGCAAGATCTGGAGTATCATTTAGGGTATCGCTTGCTCTGTGAAATCTGTTTACCCAAATCTTTGTTGTGTTTTATTTAGGACTAGCTCTGGACAGAAATTTCTGTGATGACAGCTGAGGTGTGCTCAGCAGTGCTGTTTCATTTACTTTAAGCCTCTTTCACCTTTTAAAAAGCAGTTAGCTTGTTTGTCTTCTTCCTCCTGCCTGAGAATTCACTGCACCAGCCATTTACCTTATAAATTCTCTCCTCAGAGTGATGGTTTGGATTTACTTTCAGATTAAGAAATTTGCTGGGCTAACTCCATGGGCTATTGTAGGAGTGGTTCTGCCTGAGAGCGAACAGTAGATCTTCCTGCTGTAATATCCTCTTTTCAATTTAAACTGCTTGTTCCACTTGGCAGTTACCTTGAGTTGGGTAATGGCTGAGAGCTCACAGCTATATGTTTAAAATCATAGTCTGCAGCAAAGTACTGATATTCAAAACAAATAAACCAAAACCCATTGTCTCTTTAGGGAAGCCAAGATTGCCCCAAAACCTTTTACCTGACCAGTAACCTGACAGTGAGTAGTAGATGGTAAATACAGTAATTCAATAAAACCAAGAACCTAGTAACAGGTAGGCAGATGTGCCCTTACTGGCTGCATCTACAAGTGCAACAAGTGCACATAACTAAATTGCAGAGCTTATTGCTCCTGATTTTTTTTGCTCCCAGGTGCGCTGTTTTGCCCAGGGCTGCTCCAACAGTGCTCAATGTTCTCAATGTGCTGCAGAAGGGCTGGCTGGGGTACATGGGAGCTTTGGAGTAGTGCTAGCCAGCAGGCAGACCCTGCACTGAAGTAGCCTTGTGCCCTAGCCAGCTGGGTCAGTGTCTACACATGTGTTGCTGTGCCTGAAAAAACTCCATAGTATGGTAAGACTTGTATTTAAAAGTCCTACCCTGCTACAAAGTATATTAGTTTCCTGTACCCTAATAGGGGTGCATGTGTAAATGTTGAGATATTTACTAATTGTTGGTCAGCTCTGCAGTAAACACCTTATGTAGATGCACCCACTGTTTGCAAGTATCCATTGTAATTTTACCAAATTGGCCTTTCCAGCAATGAAATTATAGGGAGTGATTCTATCAGTTGGGACCTTCAGGCTCTTTCATCTCTGTTTAATTCATTTACCTAGCCTGGACACTGATAAGCTATTTCTGTTAATTTGACTTTTTTTGATTGGTATATATCCAAGAATAAGTGGGGTTCAGGATTGAATACCTATCCATTAGTGAACTGGTCAGATACTCCCTTGCTATCCCCATTGGCTTGATCCAGCCCAATCCATAGTCCCGGTACATTGGTGCAAACACATACTGTGAATCCCACCTGTGAAAAATAGAAATACGAATAATTTTACAATTTTCATCAACATATATTTCAGCCTGGGTTTCCATGTCTTTTTACTTCTATCCCATCATAGGCCACCTCTTGTCCCTCAACCAGAAGCAATATAGTTGCATTCATGCAGTGCTGTGGATTGTCTGATTAGTTCTGACTCTTAACAATTCTAATTAATAGTGTGTTCATCTTATGCTGTGATGGGACTAATTAGCTCTGTTGTGGGAGACCATATTGAAAAACCTTGCTAAAATCAAGGGATAGCACATCCCCATGTCTCCCCACATCCATAGAGCCAGTCATCTCATCCTACAAGGCAATCAGGTTGTTCAGGCATGAGTTATCCTTGGTTAATGCATGCTGACTGCTCCAAGTGTTTAGAAATGGATTCCTTGAGGATCTGCTCTGTGATGTTTCCAGGGACTGAGATTAGGCTGACTGGTCTGTAGTTCCTTGGATCCTCCTTGTTCCCCATCTTAAATATGGGGACAATGTTTGCCCTTTTCCAATCATCTGGGACCTCTTGTAATTGCCATGAGTTTTCAAAGATGATGGCCAATGGCTGTGCAATCTTATTAGCCAACTCCCTCAGCACCCTTGTGTGCATCACATCTGGCCCCATGGACTTGTATAAGTCCAGCTTTTTTAAATAGTCCATAAACTGTTTTTTCACCACTGTTGGCTGCGCACCTCCTCCCCAAACTGTGTTGCCTGGTGCAGTAGTCTGGGAGCTGACCTTGCCTGTGAAGACTGAGGTGAAGAAGGCATTGAGCACTCATGCTGTGTGAAGCTTCAGTCATTGATTCGATTCAGTGGAGATTTGGCTTGATTTAGTGGCTGAGTCTCTGAATCTGAATTGAATCAGGAGACCCTTTAATTTCTCCAAATTGAATCAGAACCCTCTGAATTGATTTGGAGAGATTTAGAAAGATTTGATTATTTGGACATAGACACAGCTTTAAATGCTTTTTCTACATTTCAAGGTACCAGTGCACTTGGCAGTGGACCCAGAAGTGGACCAGAAGCACTTCTGGGTCCACTGGGGTACACACACCCACCTCCTGTCTCAGCAACTGTGCCTCCTGGGTCTTGGGGGGGCACTCGGGGTCCCCCTTCAATCAATTGCTGGGTATGTGGGGGAGTCCCCTGCGTGGTTGGTGGTGGACCCAGAAGTGGACCGGAAGGACTTCCGGTCCACTTCTGGGTCCACTGCCAAACCTGCAGCCCGCCTCCTCCCCCGCACTCCTGTCAGATGCTCCATCCACCCCACTATCTCAGCATTCATAAGACATGCCTGGTACTTCGAGGTATGTAGAAAAAACATTTAAAACTGCCTATGGCTGAATCACTGATTCTCCAAATCAGCATCAAATCTTCAGATTTGGATTGGGCTGAATCGAATCAGGACTGTGATCTGAATCAATGAATCAAATCACTGTCCCCCAACTTGGGCCAAATCTGAATCGAGTACAGCCTGTTTTGCACACTCCTATTGAGCATTTCAGCCTTTTCTGCATGCTCTATCACAAGGTTGTCCCCCATCACAAGATTGCCTCCCCCATTCCATACTTTCTCTGATTCTTCTCTTGCTACCAACATACTTATAGAACCCTTCTTATTACCTATCATGCCCCTTGAGAACTACAATTCCAATTGCGCTTTGGCCTCCCTGACTTCATCCCTGCAAGCCTGAGCAATGCTCTTATACTCCTTCCCATTTATTTGTCCAAGTTTCCACTTCTTACAAGCTTCCTTTTTGTGACTTAGTTTACTGAAGCATTCCCTGCTAAGTCAAGCTGATCTTCTATCATACAGGCTGTGTGCTAGGCTGCCCCACACATGGGTTTAATTTTACCCAGCAAAGGTCTGGGCAGCACTGTGTGGCATGCATGAGCAAGTTGAAAGGGGGTTGGAGGAAGTGTGACATCATGGCCCAGTTCCTGATGCTAGGCTCCCTGAACTGGTACACAATAAGGATCAGAGAAATTTTATCCCTGACCCAAAAAATCACATGTTTTGGCATCCATGTGTCACATGGGAATACATGAGAATGCTGGGATCTGAGATCAGATCCCATCTTGCCACTAAATTAGTGTTTGCCAACAGCCTAAAGGGCCATGAGGAAGAGGTCTTTCTCCATAAAAATTTTCATTAAAGCTTTGGTAGTTGTAGCAGTAGCTGACTCAGTTATATATTTTATATAATTCAGAAAAAAAATCATTATTTACTTTCTGAAGAACGAGTGCAATTGTATGCACACAGGTCTTAGAGGATTGCACCCTATTGCTTCTCTCCCATCCAATAAAGGCAATAAAGAAACACTAATATCTACTTCCTTATCCTCCTCCCTCTGTCCCAGATCAGTTAAGTATATATTCAAGGCACCTATAAACCAACTACACTCTGAGCAATCTTCATTAAACATTCATATTGATTTTAATTTATTTTATAGCTAAATTAGACATGCACACACTCATACTTTTTCATCAAAATGAGTGTAAAACGTACACACATCTCAAAGGATA
The DNA here is from genome assembly GCF_052110815.1 of Crocodylus siamensis. Lineage (NCBI taxonomy): Eukaryota > Metazoa > Chordata > Crocodylia > Crocodylidae > Crocodylus > Crocodylus siamensis. The sequence continues at coordinate 49,160,371 of NC_143395.1, read as the reverse complement.
TGAAAACATAGGAAGTTTTATGCAAATAGGAAGAAAAGAGGGGGACACTAGGAGATTTGTAGATGCCCTATTTTTTCATATTACCCTGTGAAATACTGATATCCTCTGCCTTTCATATAGCTACAAAGCAATGGCTTAAATTTATTTTTTTGTTGTAAGAGCCCTATGTAAAGGAGGGTCCTTTGTACACTATATGTGCTGTGGAATATAAATATAACCTTGATTATGTTCTCCACAGTTAATTCTGGTTATGGTCTATAATTGTAACTTTGTGTATTCTTCATTTGCATACCTTCATTAGTATGCTTGTGAGGGGCTACCCGTGCCTGTTTTCACTGTTTATGAGTTTGAGTTATACTGCTGGAGGTTAAAGTGTAGAATTAGAAAGGGTAGGTGGACCAGATTTTGTCACCAACCCACCTTTCCAATATGGTGAAGTTTGTAAGCACTCAAATGTTGTTAATGGATCAACTTCTTGAAGTAAACCTGCGTCTGATCACAGCACACTATAGCAGATTTAGGGGAAAAGACTGAGTGTCACCATAGTTAAAAGAGCTGAAAAAGTCCTTGAACGTACCAGTGACGTAGGGCAGGTGGTAAGATGGTGAAAAGAGGGTGAAAGAGACAGTGAAAAGAGGGGAAGGTCCAAAAGAGAAACTCCCATCAGTGCTAAGAAGCTGCTGAGACCCTGGAAGAGTAGAAAAGACTCCTGGAGGTGGTAGCTAGTAGGGCTGTGCAAAGCTTTAGTCTCTGATTCAATTTTGCAGAGATTTGGCCTGATTTGGCAGCTGAAACTCTGAATCAGAATTATATCAGAGGACCTTTTAATCTCTCAGAATCAAATTGGAACCCTCAGAATCAATTTGGAGAGATTTGGAAAGATTTGGTGATTCAGACATAAACACAGCTTTAAATGTTTTTTCTACATACCTCTAGGTAGCAGGCAGCTCATGAGTGTGGCAATGCCCAGTTGCATGGAGTGTCTTATGGAAATGTGGGGGGCTCCCCAGTGCACTCGGCAGCAGACCCAGAAGTGGACCAGAAGCACTTCCATTCCGCTTCCAGATCCACCTGGGTTTGCATGGGGGGGGGGGGGGGGGCCGCATCTCCCAGGCTTGGCGACTGGTGCCTCCTGGGTCTGGGGGGGCACCCAGGGTCCCCCCACAGCCAATTGCTGAGCTGGGAGAAGTGCGTGCCCCCCCACTGCATGCTCCCCGGCAGACCTGGAAGCGGACCAGAAGTACTTCCGGTCCACTTTGGGGTTCACTGCTGAGCACATGAAGGCCTCACCTCCCCCAACTCTTGTGGGATGCTCCATCTGCCCCAGCATTGCAGTGTTCACAAGCTGTGCCGGTACCTTTAGGTATATAGAAAAAAAATTTAAAGCTGTGTCTATGTCCGAATCACTGATTCTCAAAATCAGCATCAGCTCTTCAGATTTGGATTTGGCTGAATCGAATCAGGGACAGTGATCTGAATCAATGAATCTAATCACTGTCCCTGATTTGGGTGAAATCCAAATCTGCTTGGGCCCATTTCACACACCTCTAGTGGCTAAAGCAATACTCCTGAGCAACCAGAGCAGTGGCCACCAGCATCACATCTAGCAGTGCTCCCCGGCATCAGAGTGGCAGCAGTACTGGTGTGGGTCTTGCTATTTGACTTGCTACTTTGGCTACTGTAGGTGGGAGAGCCTTGAAAGCAAAGCAGCAACCTTGGCTACCTTGGCTGATGTATGTGGTAGAGCTCTCAGAAAATGACCCTGGGTTAAATCTCCTGCCCAACTGACTGGGATAAGTGGAAGCTCCCTCAGTTGGTTTGCCAGTGCTATGATCTATTTGGGTTTTAATTAAGGTTCAATAGTTACATTTTCTTTAATGTCATATATTTGCTACTTTTACTTGTTTCCTTGTAATAAAACCTGTTTTAGCTTAACATTCACTTATAGTTAAACTTTTATTTTGCCAGGTTTCTGGGTGGGAGCTCAATCTGACTTTGAAAAGTTGTTTTAAACCCCCTAAACTTGAACACAGCCTTTGTTACTGCTGTGCAGTACCTGGGAGAAGGGTTACATAAACATGTTGTTAGCAGTTACAAGCCTAATAAAGGATTTGGGTCCTCTTTTTAAGTCGTAGAGAAGAGACATTTAGAGAAGACATTTAGGACATTTAGAAAAAAATTTATTTGGTTGTTCTTTTGAATGTTGTGTAATGTGTTTGGCGAAAGCTTTAAAATGAGTTTAAATGTTTAATCTCACACAGCATTTTAATACATTAAAAAAATGTTTGGACAGTATGTCTCATAAATGTTGCATTGTGATTTTTATTGCACTAGATTTAACCAGAATTTGGTTAAAGCAAAACAAAAAATCTTTATGAGAAGTGGGTTGGAGGCTGGGGTTGTGCTCCAAATTTAAAGGTTCTAGGTAATATAAGGATTTATAGAAATGCAAACAGAATTAAATCCTTTATGGCTTCTTCAGCGGAAAGATAAAGAAAATAAAAAGCAACTGTTTTGCAGAAAATTCTACAAATAGTATAAAAATATAAAAATACTGCTGCACTTTGATTATACCACAGGGTTTTATTATTAGTCAAATAAAATAATGGGCATGTGGATTTTTGCAATGGCAAGGCTGCGCAATGCTGCTGCTACAAAAAAAAAAATCATTGGCAGAGCCAAAGCTGTTGGTTCATTTCACAGCTGGTCATGGCTATTCTTCTGTGGTATTTCTATAAATGATCATTAATGTTAGTGTCTTACATGCTAGTCAGAAATGGCTAATCTTGCAATTTTGTTCCCAGTATACATACTCTTTCCTCCCAATGGCTTGAAAGTGATATTTATTTACAAGTTTTCAGTCCCTCTGAGAAAGCAAAAAGCTGAAAACCAAAAAGGTGGAATATGATACTTTCTTCTCTTCAGAAGTTTCCATATAATACATATTTGCCCAATGTAATCCATAATGACCAGTAACACGGGGCTAGAAAAAACTCTGTCATTAAATAGGTAATTCCAGTTACTAAAAGTTGCACAGGTCACATTTCATATTCTCATGCCTTGTTTTTCCATGGTACCTTTAAAAGTTGGGGTTACTCTGTGTGTCTGGAACGTACCCATAAAGGTCATCTTATAGTTTGTCTGACTGTGGATGTGAGTTGGCATTATATTTCTAGTAGGAGAAATACCTTTCTCTCATTGGGACTGGGAACATACAGATGTTCAGGCAGTTTCTCCTATGGGAAACATGCCAGATCCAGAAAAGAAATCTTTCTCTTCAACAAGGAAAATCTTGTCTGCATGAGAGTTTCTTGTAAGGTCATGGGAACTGGGAGGAGTGGAGCAACAGGGGAAGGTAGGCTAACCCAGGTCTTGGTAGACAGGCGGAGCAGCTACTGCTCCACTCCTTTCTGGGATCAAGAGGAGTTGAGTGACAGGAAAACGTTCCCTGTGCGTTCCCCAGACTAGGCTGAACCTGGTCTGGGGAACATTTAGAGAGAAGAGGCTTCTCGCTACATTCTCCACATTTTCTCCCCTTCCTTTATCCCTCTGCCTTTACTTGAAGAGAGGGTGGCTGTGGACTGGAACACCTGTACACTCCCTCTCAGTAGGATTTCTTGCACAGGAGATTTCCTAGTAATTAGCTGTGGTAAGAAATGAATGTCTGTCTATGGCCTTGATTATTAAGGTGGTTTGTCTATATATAAAGCAAACAATTGTGCATGAAGGCATGCTTAATTGGTTTACAAAGTAAATACATGTGTTTTAAATATACCAGCACCTTTTTATATCATTAAAACCATGAATTTAATCTCTGACCAGTGCCTTTGCATTGCAACCTTCATTTGAGTTCACTCATAAAAATTGAGTGTGAGTGCATGAGCGCGCATGAGAGAGAGAAATGGAATTTTGTTTTGCATCATACTATGGCATTTTTTGCCAAGTATCCCACAGCACCAGTAAATACAAAAATGATCCTATAATCCTGAAATGGTATATTTCACTGCTGTCGAAAAAGTAGAATACTAACTTCAATAAGCATTTCTTTAGCAATAGAAAATTATGTTATTTCAACTAAAATGGACATCAATATTTTGGTTCTAAGGGCACAGGAGCAGGCTGGAATGCCATTTAATGCTATCATCAGTATTAATACAAAAACATTTAAAATGCAAATATGAGGCAAAATATTTTACATTTCTATTCATTTGCAGATGTATTTTTTTAAATTTTGAGAGACACTGGACCTGATTCTGTAGTCCTAAACTCCAACTGAGATCCTGTTTATAATTAGGACTGTGAAATCAGGTTGGCACTGAAATGTTAAGATTAAAGTAATGACAAGCTAACGTGCCTTGCGCACATGGAATACCTTGTACAGTATGTCTGTGGTAACTCCTTGTAACACAGGACAATTTGAAGAAACACAACTACATTGTCACGATGACATTACAGTATTAGAAACTAGCTGGAGCTTGTTTTCTACATGGGTAATATCTTTAGGTAAGACATTTTATTTTGTACAATCAAGGCTAAAAATGTGCCTGTTTTCTTAACTAGGAATCCACTGATGAGGAAGAACAAGTCTCGGCCCTGTTTGCATGGACTGCCTGAGGGCTGGCTATGATAGTGCAAAGATACTCTGCTCATGAAGGGAAGGGAAAAGAAGTAAAAACATAGGGATGGAAGGAGAGAACCAAAAGGAAGTAGGAAAATAGTAGGGACTGCTACTTGTCTGCTTACTACTCACCCAGAGTGAGACAAGTTGCAAGGAATGGTGCCAGAGTTTATACTGTCCTTTTGTGTGACAGAATTCAGGAATCGCTCTCACTGCTTTTCTTGAAATGGCACTGATATGGATCCCTTGCTACCATGGCTCAGTGTAGCAGGAAAGATCTAACATGAGTGATGAAAGCATATCTTTTAGAGAAAAGACCAAAGCAAAACCTTTCAGGGAGGATCCTCAATCTTTTGAAGAGATGTTATATCTGAATCTGGGTCCAGCTGTAATATTCCCCATATAACCTTTACATGGCCAAGTCAAAAGTCTAGATCTGAGGCTTTTCAAATTCTGAGTAATCTGGATCTGGATATCATGGGCCCAATTCCTAGGATTTATCAAGATCACATGAAAGCCAACCCAGCTCTGAACTAATAAGAAAATATGAACTGATAGCACTCACTACCAAACACCAGCTCTCTAACCCATAAAATATTAGAAAGAGCTTCCTGGCAAATAAGACTAACTATTATTCACTGGACAATTTTATAAAATTCCATAAATGTAACAAGTAAAGAAACAGCAGCATTATACACTCTCGTCTGTTTTACACAAAACAGTTAATACACCAGTTATAAATTGCATGAAAATCAAAGAAAGAACCCAATCCTGCAGACCTTCGACATTCCAAACTCACAATGAAGGTATTAAGTATTTCCTCTAGATAAGCGCTGCTGGATCAGAACTAGAATTTACCCCGTATTTTTCCTACTTCAGCGAAAGAGAAAAAGTTCCCCTACCTATGACTATATAGTTCTGTCTAACTAGCATATCTAGTAAAATGAATTTTGCATATGATGCCAAAGTGAAGAAAGGTGTTTTGAAACATAAAAGGGATAGACCTTCAGAGTGAACCTCGTTCCTTGTACAATTCCATTGAAGCCAATTGAATTGCACTAGAAATGGATTTAGCTCTGGGTGTTTAGAATTCTCATTGCCCAAGGTTTTAAAACATTCAACAAAAAGAAGATATTTTGCATGGTCTACAGGTTAACTAGGAGTATACAGGATCAATTTATACTAGGAGCTGTGGAAGATTTTGATGAAAATTGGTGCAAAATAGAGTGCACAGATGAAAGAGGAAACAGCTTTCTTTTTTTAATGATAGCATTGGATTTTAAAATGAAGCACAGCAGGTAGGAAGATCCCAAGCAGATTTCAAAAGAGGATGCATGTCTTTGCACAAACATATGTTTTTAAGTGTTGTGGCATTAGCAGGCTTTCTATATTTTAATAATGTTTGATTTAATACAACAAGTACTAACACATAGAAATTATAACTGCTTAGTATTATGTATCATGTTACATGTTCAGAGCATTATGCAAACATCAATATATTCTTTTACTCTATTTGTATTTTAGCTAACATCAATACTAACGATCTTATCCTGATAATATTGAAGACAATAGCAATATTCCTGTTGTCTTCCATAGGAGAAGAATCAGGGCTCAAGACTTTTAATATAACATGTTCTTAGTAGCCACTTTAATTGAACAGAAAATGTATAAACAATTAATGAAACCCCATTGCATTAGCATAATATGAAGAGTCTTCGTGACTCAGCTCACTGGTATCAGTGAGATTGACAGCCATACTCAGAGGAGGAAAACAAAAAGACTTGAAATTCTGGCAAGTTAAATGTAAAACCAGAATAAGGCAGGCCAAAAATAATTGAAGGAACATGATACTAAATACATAAAAGTTAATAATATATATATATTGTAGTACATCAAAGCAAAAAAGCTCTATGAGTGGTGCTATTACATGAGCAAAATGCACTTAGGAAAGACAGGCTGTAGCCTGTCATTCATTTAGAGAAGCTAAATGAATTCGTATATTGTTTTTTAGTGCAAAGGATATTGGGCAGAATCTCACATCAAATCTGTTCTTCCTAGTGGATTAATATGAAGAATTGGGATAAGACACTGAGATGACAAGAGGACTGGAAGATAGTCAATATAATACTATCTTAAAACGGTGCTTCAAGTGTGATTTCAGGAACTATAGTGTAGTGAATACCTTCTGTTTCTAACAAATTAGCAGAATCTATAATAAAAAGGAATCAATATGTTTTTTTTCTTAAGGGAAATAATGTGTCACAGATTAGCTAGAATACTTTGAGGGTGTCAGTAAGTACATGGGTAAGCCTTGTCCTTTTCTAGGTCCTTGTGACAATGTATTTAACATAATTCACAGATTTGTTGGAATCTGACAGGCCACACCATGAGTGGTTCTGCTATGGCCTCAAACTTGCAACCTCTGGGCTGTCAACCATGTATCAAAAGGTTCAGAGAAGAGCAACAGAGATGATCAGGTTCCATATGAGGCATGACATCCATATGAGGAAACACTGAAAAGGCTAGGATGCTTTAGCTTGCAAAAGTGACAAGTGATTGGGAGTATGATAGCTTTCTATCAAATTACTATGTTGCATAACTTATTTAGATATCACCCCCTACTTTTTATATTATCAAATAGAAGGGATAGAAAACAAACAAACAAACAAAAAACCCAACAGGAAGTATTTTTTTACATAACACTGGACATAACATTGGAATAGAATGGTGCAGAGATCAACAGTAGATCAGAGTTAAAAAAGTATTAAAATAGTAATTAGAATATAATTTTATGCTACTGACTGGGAGAACATTGCAAGGGTCAGAATATATGATCTGTTTCTAACACTTCCTTGGAAGCATCCATTAGTTGCTGCTGTCAGAGATGGATCCTGGACTAGATAGGCCTTCGCTGGGTGCACCTACATGAGACATTTACTGCAGAGCTGCCTAATTAACTCTGCAGTAAAGTCTCAGCCTCAACATGTGTGGCTCTGTGAGTCTTCAGGAAACTAACTAGCTCCACTATAGGTTAGTATTTGTAAATACAAATACTATCCTATCGTGGAGTTCTTTACTGTGCAGCAACACATGTGTAGACACTGATGGGGGTGGCTGGGGCACAAGGGTGCATCAGTGGGAGGTCTCCTGCCAGCTAGTCCTATACTGGAGCATTCTCATGCCCCAGCCAGCCTCTCTGCAGCACATTGAGCCAGGTCGGAGCAGCTCTGGGCTGGCAGGCTGACCCCCCAGGAACCCTGGCTCAATGTGCTGCGGTCCCAGGTACATGTGTAACTGCAGCACCCGGGAGCAATAAACTCCAGCTGCTATGACTTACTAAGGTAGTACTTCTATACTTAAGGCTTTGCTTTATGTCTGAGAGTATGCACACCACAGTGAATTAGGACTATGCCTAGTAGAACAAGATTGATTGTAAGATGGTCTTACATCTATAGATTTGAATTTTCTTACTTTTTATTGCTAAAGTTACAACCTCTTAAAATTCTTATGGAACTCATCTCTCAGTATTTCCAAATCCTCTTTTTTAATAATACAATCAACTGAATTCAATTTCATTTTATATATTACCTTTCATACCAATCACCTTAAAGTATTTTGCAGGGGATAATAAAATAATGAGACAAAGCTCTACTGAACTGAAGATAACAGCTATCATATTGGCAAGCAAGACTCAACAGTTTATGGAGATGAACAGGAATAAAATAAAGGAAACCTGCAATAAATCACTCATATAAATCAATATTACCAGGGATTAAACAGGATGGCTGGTAACCCTTGTAGATAATCTCCAACTTCATAGTTACCATTAAAGTACCATACAATATACCAGTATATTTAATCCTTGCAACCCTGTTACAGACAGGGTTTTAAAGGTATTTAGGTAATGAATACCCATTGAAGTCACTGGACTGCTTTCATTTTAAAGTACAAGAAAAATTATGACATGCATAAATTAGGATTATAACCTAAATATTTGTTTAATAGCTTGTTGGTTTTCAGTATTTATCAAATGGGCAGAAGATACAGAAGTATGAGTTCCCAAACTTTTATATTTAGTTTTAATTACCATAGGAAGATCCCAGAAGTAAACTGAATTTTCTTTACTAATAATGCTTTCGTAAAGTGAGAAGTAGTGATGTGGAAGGAAAGAGGGAAATGCGTCTAATCCAGGTGAAAGTAAGAATGTCAATAGAGGCAGTAAATGGGAATAATATTATAAATAATTGAACTGATGAAGCTCTTTATATTATAATCAAAAGTACAGAAGGAAATAATCACCCTTAATGAGTGTCCAGATGAGCACACATGCAGTCTGCAGTGTCTCAAAGCTGTTTGAGGCACCACAAAACTCATGTGGCATATATGCAACCATTCACCTCACTAATTTGCAGTGTGGTAACAAAATTTAAAACTGCCTCTAAAAAGAATAAATAAAAAAATGGCATGGTGTATGCAGCAGCAGTGTGCACTGCCAGAAACAGACCCTGACCATTCAGAGCCACACTCTGGCTGTTGGCCAGGCTTTGTGCAGCTGGAGTGGCACCGATGCTGCCCTGGGAGGTCCCCAGAATCCCAGGTGAGGCTGCTGGGACAAGCACCAGCCTCCCCTAGCCCACATGGGTCAATTTGGTGCATACTAGAGCACTCATTGAGGGTGTGCTGTGGGGCACAAAACAGCAGCACAAATATGTGCTGCAGGAAATGCATGACCCTGCATGTGTACACTCATCTGGATGTGTACAATGAGTCTTTGTTCCATGTCTGCAATCTTTAGTTTTGTTGGCTTTTCCAAAAATGAACCTTTCCAAGCTAATCTTCCTCCCCCTCCCCCAATGTTCTTGTCTTTAAAGAACTATTTTACTGAAAATAAAAAAAATGAAGGAAGGAATTTTAAATACTAATAGTAAATATGATTAAAAATATTAGTCACACTTATCATTAATATGAGCAAGGAATTAAAACTTTGATTCAACATAAAAACTAACAATATCAAATGCTTCAACTAGCCCTGGTTCTTTATTTTTTCTGAGAAGCTGCAATCTTTTATGATGTAATGGTGGACCAAAGTAAATAAGCATAATAGATTCAACTGGCATAGCCTGGCCATAGTCACATTGTGCAGGATGGTATTCTAACTAGGAGTTATCGTAAGTTTTATTCATCATGAAAGAAAATGGATGATGAGACCTATCCAGGATTGACAGTCCATTGCTTCTCAGGCATATGTTTCAGCATGGGGGGCGGGTGGGGGCGGTTCTGGATTCTTGGTCTGGTTCATGATACGCTGTTTCTGCTGCTCTTGTTTTAATATCTCCTGTTGTTTTCAGAAGGTTTCAAAGTACTGAGATTCTTGCAGCAGACTCTTCCTCCATTTGGGATAGCGCTGGGTGATAGTCTTTCATGAGTTGATATTGATGTTGCATTTTTTCAGCCTGGCCTTGAGGATGTCCTTGAAGTGCTTTCTTCCCAGTTATGCATACACCTTGACTGAGCTGGAAGAATAAAACTAGCTTTGTTATTCTGGAATTAGACATCCAAATGATGTGGCTAGCCCAGTGAAGATGATGTTGGATGATCATTACCTCAGCACTTCTGGTGTTTGCTTTTAAAAGGACGCTAATGTTGGTGCATCTGGCTACCCACTCAATTCAAAGGAACTTCCACAGGCTGTGTTCATGATACTTTTCCAGTGACTTGAGGTGTCTCCAGTACATTCTTCATGTCTCAGCTCTGTACAGTAAGGTGAGTTTGGTTTCAGATCTGATGTAGTGACCTTTAAACACCCATTTTCTCAGATGTCTGAAGGCTGCACTTACGTATTTGAGGCAATGTTGGATTTCTTCATTGATGTCAGCCTTCAGTGAGAGATGGCTTCTAAGGTATGGAAAATACTCATCATTCTCCAGAGTCCCACAATGAATCAGGGTCCCATGTAGTTCAGTGGTAGCACCATTGCTTACCACCTAGGAGACCTGGGTTTGATACCCAGACACTTATACAACTACAGCCATAGAGGTACCAATCATCTGGACTTAGTCTGGTCTTTGGATTCTGTCTCAGTGGCCTAAAGGAAGGATAGCAGGTCTGGGCATCTTCCATCTGTCTGAAAATTCCTGCCCAGGTGTATGCATTGAAGATCTAGGCAGCCCTCATGCATACACAATGATCCAGGAGGATTGATGGTTGGCAGTGCCATGAATCTGAATTACTAGAGCTCATTAAGAGCTTGTTGATGGAGGACCTTAATCTTCTGAATGTTAAGCATCAGTCTTGTTTTCTCATATGCCTCAGTAAAGATGTTGATGATTGCCTGAAGGTCTGCTTCAGAGTGAGCACAGACTACAGCATCATCAGTGTGCTACAGCTCAATGATTGAGGTTAGGATGGTCTTGGTTTTGGTTCAGAGTTGGCTGAGATTAAACATCTTACAATCCATTCAGTAGTTTAGCTCCATTCTGACTCTAGAGGGAAAGACATGCTAAAGGGCAACCAGCACAGGTACATAGCAGGTAGATCCTGCCTGAATAACCTTGTTTCTTTTTATGACCAGGTCACAAGACGCTTAGATGCAGCAATCGAGGTGGATGTCATCTACTTGGATTTTAAGAAGGCCTTTGATATAGTATCTCATTATATTCGTATAGATAAACTGAGTGACTGTGACATAGATGATTACATGGTCAGGTGGGTGGCTAATTGGCTTAGGGGTCTGTGATGGCCAGAACCAGAAGGGTTAACAAGCAACTTATAACAAAAAGAATTTGCTTTTGGAAGATATCTGAAATAGAGTTTATGAAACTGTTTTCTGTCAGTCTGGAGTATAACCCACAAGAATTATATATAGCTTTTTATATGGATCTTGAAACAGCATGACTTTTGAAAAAGCAGAACTAAAGAATATGACCGCAGATATAGCTGATTTATTACATTTTTGCTTAGAGTCAGTAAAAATTAATGAACGTAATCACAAAGTATAATTAACATAGTAGGTTGAACTTAAGTGGAGACATGTTAATCTCAGATCCCAAAGTGATGTGGTGTGATTTGCTTATTGGGTAAACCCAAGCTTGGGCAGTAACTTATGGTAATGATTTCTAACACCTTTCTTAACCCCATAGGATAACAGCTGTAAAGTTACACTATGAATGCCTATATAACCAAAAAATCAGCATAAGATATAAAAGAACACTCATATTAAGTAACCCGCAGGAGGACGGAACAGAAAGGTCATTGCTGACCCGTGCCCCAGGATCTCTTACTCCCTGAGTGAGGACCAGATCCTGACTGAGGGACCTTCCCCCAGTTCTCCCTTTGACAGCGTGGATTGCGGATGCCTAACTTTGCTGAATCAACTTGATGTGCATCTGACTGAGGGACTATCGTTAAGTTACTAACCAAGTGAGAACTCTTGGTTAATTTCTTTGTCTGTTTTATTATCACTGCCAATTGTAACTTGTATTGTATTGTCTGTTTATTAGCTTAACCTTTTTACTAACTGTCATATGTGCAAACTATATTTTTGTCGTTATAAGTTAAATTCATTTTTTTATAAGTGAAACTTGTTTTCCTCCCAACATCACCTCCTTGATCCTGAACCAAAAAGCCCAGTGGCTAATAAATTTGCAGTGCTCAGTCAGTCTGCAACTAAATTGATATACTCACAGTGCCCAGCTGGCCTGTGACAGGGTTGCATCCAGAGAGTATTGTTGGATGGGTTAGTATTGACTTGAAAGATGTGGGCAGTGGAGTCCCACAAGGCTTGGTCCTTGGACTGGTGCTCTTCAATGTCTTCATCAGTGACTTGGATGAGGGAGTGGAAAGCACTCTGTCCAAATTCATAGATGATACCCCACTGCCTTGTGCTGCCCAGGGGGCTCTGCCAGGAGGTCCTGGAGCCCCCCCATCTCTGCTTCTAGGGTAAGTAGAGGCTTTTTTTTCATAGATTCATAGACACTAGGGCTCTGCAGCTGCCCTCTCATCCCCCTGACACACCTAACGTACACTGATGGCATCATCATCATGTGGGCACATGAGAAGGAATCTCTAGAGAAAATTAACCAGGACTTTAACAACCTCCACTCCTCCAGAAAACTGACTATGCAATACTATGCTCCTCCCAGTAAATTCATTTATTGGACACCATTGTAAAGATTTGCAACAGCTGTATCACTACCACACTGTACCAGAAACCAATTAACTGTTACTGCTACTTCCACACCAACATCTCTCATCCTAAGCACACTACCAGACCAATTGTCTACAGCCAATCTCTGTGTTAGTCATATCTTCTCTGATCCCACTGACTATCTTAAGGATGTTTACCAGAGATTTCTACACTTACAATACGATCCTAAAACTATAGCCACTCAAATAAAAAAGACCAGACTCAGACCTCACTCCAACATGCTACAATACCAATCCTGATGCATGGTCAACAATCCCTTTGGTTGCCATCTACAGTCCCCAGCTTGAGCACCTTGGACACCTCATTAAGGACCTTCACATAGGAAAAAATAACCATCTGAAGGTAGCCATGGAGGAAAAACCTGTCTGGAATTACAGATAGCTCACAAATTCAAATGGTATCCCTCCAGCATCAGACTACCTAAATCTTATTCTCACCAAGGAACCAGACTTAGATGGCAGACTCAGGTGGCACCTGTGGTTCCTCATTAACAAAGACCATACTGCCATTGGACCAAAGAGCACAGATAGTAATATCTACGTTTCATTTATCTGCTCCTGTACCCAACCCATATATGCCAGTAGCTGTTTATAGAGCCCCTTACTGTCTACATTAGACACTTGGGGCGAGCTAAGTGAAAGAATGAATAAACACCAATTTGACATCAAATCCAGTAACTCACAAGTCTGTGAGAGAATACATTATTGTTCCTGGACATTCTATCACTGACCTCAGAGTAGTTGTTCTTAGACAACAATACTTTTAAAACCAACTTGAATAGGAAATCACAAAACAAAAAACAATCCACAGACTGTATAGGATAAACTGGGACTATGGATTCTTATCCCAATGCCTGGATTAGCTTTTTATAATCCCTGGGTGCATCTACACATGCACTCTACTGTACAGCTGACTAATTAGCTCTGCAGTAAAGCATCACTGGGTGTATGTAGACAAAACAGGGCCCCTAAATTAAAGTGGGCCCCCATGCAACTCGGGGGGGGGTAAGGGGCGGGGAGATCAGGCTCGCTGCTTTTCTTGGGGTGAAGTCTGCTTTTCTGGGCTGCTGATAGGCTGTCTGCAGGGTTTCCTGCAGAGCCATGGAGCTGCACAGAGCCCAGTGCTTTGCTCCACAGCTATAGGGGCAGCAAACTAAAATTCCAGTCATTTAAGGTTTATTACACTGTTAGAAATATTATTAAAAATGTATAATGAATAGAGTGTTGTTAGAACTGCACAGTTTGTATCTCATACCTGATAAGGAGAAACACCACCAAGGACATTTCCCTCCTTCTCCTTCAACTTACTATCTCTTTGTTACACTAAATCACACACTCCCTCTGCTTTCTCATGTAGATTACAGAAATTGTGATTCTAATGACTGTGTCCTTGAGGAGAGAGAGGATTTGAACTTTTGATGACTTAGGGGCTTTTCTGAGCATGCGTAATTAGCTAATGCATATATGCCTATCCGCCCCGCATACTTAAGTAGTTAATTATAATGCACATGCGACGGATGACGTGACATCATTTCATGTATGTTTGTATGAACCGGAAATGAGTTGTAAGAGTTCCTGTTTCTGCCCAGGAGACGGAGATAAAAGCTAGCTAGGAGTTTTCCTCGGGGGCAGAGTGGTCTTTTGTCTTCACTCTGACCCTATTTGCAAATATATCCTTTGTGTTGCTAACAATGTGTACCTGAGGAATTATTATTCGTGAGCCTCCAAAGAAACGAACCACGATTTTCATATCAACACTGCCAAATTTCCTACAGCAGCTGGAATTAATGCGCAATACGCTGCTGAGGCTTGCAAAAGCTGACACCATTAAATGCAAACTTTAAAGTGTCATGCAAACACACCTCTCATTTCATCTACACACAGCCACCATTTACAAGTGCACCAATATTAGGGTACAGTAAATTAATTAACTTCTCTCTAGGATAGTAGTGACTGAGACAAGTACTATCCTATGGCAGAGTCATTTAGTGCACCAAAATGCACATGTAGACAGTGGCTGGGGCTTACTAGCCCCACACTAGCCCCCTTGTGCCCCAGCTGTGCCCTCCACTGCCCAACACCACCACCCGGAGCCTGGGTCTCACCTCCTGGGATCCCTGCCAGTCAGGGGCTGCTCCACTCCAGCTCAAACAGCTATGGTTCACATGAAGATGCTGTGCCCAGAAGCAGTCAACTCCAGTGCAACCTGCATTAGAGTTTATTGCTATGTGCTAATTGCACATGTAGATATGTCCCTCAGTGGGTTAACTGCTTTTTTTTTCTCTCTTCTCCCTTCCCTACCCTTATTCTAATCATTGCTTTCTACTTAGAAGCTCTGCTTTTTGCAGTCCCTTCATACCATTTGAGGAAGTAAGCTGCTGCTTATGAAAGTTTATGCATTTGTTATTCAGTTAATCTATAAAATGAAATTCTATCCGGCCATTTGCTTCTCTGCCTACACATGTAGAGCCACAAAAGTGTCCTTTTTACACTACTCACTACCTTAATCTGAATGTTGTCACCAGCACTCAGATTTCAAATGTCATTGAAACAGTCTGAAAAATATTGGCTACTAAGACAAAAAGTGGAATTTGGAGAACCTTGCAGAACCTTGTTTCAATGATGTAATTTAAGTTTGGTTGCAAGAAATAAGTCAGTTAATGGTCTGAATTTATTTAACCTCCTAGCCATAATGCCATGACAAGACTTATAACACTTTGCAGCCAAGTTAATTTTTAAGAGAACAAAATTCCATGAGTCCAGAGTTAGAACCTAACTCTCCACTTCATGTGCCCTGAAATCTATGTGGATGTTTGAGGTCTGAACCTAGTTTCAGATCCAAACTTTGCAAGTGGTCAGTATCTGCAAAATATATCTCTTCTTTGATCTAAATACTCCTGGCTGGCGATGTCTGAAATCTAGAGACAGATTTTGTTCCCTTATCTCTGGGCTGTTCCTGCAGTGGACCATCTCTGCGGGGTAATTGATTTATGTTTAAACATTTTTTTTGATAACTCCCTGGATGTGAGGATTTAGTTTGCCTGCTAGGTTAAGAACAAGTGAACAGACAGATGTTCTTAGAAAATGGATGTTCTAACACAATATTTTTTGTTACGGCATGAAAATGTACCATAATTTAAAGGATTTCAAAGATTTTCTTATAAAGAACAAAAACACTCCTGGTGTAGAAAGGTTGCATAAGTCCGTCTGGTAAGATAACCATATTTTCATAATCAAATAGCAGGACCTTTATAGAAACATTTTATTCATAAAATGAATTTGAAAAGATCCACTGAAAAAAGAGCTTTTGATGCAACTTGGACTTTACCTCCTATTACTATACAGCCTTCCTTCCTGTGTGACTTCTGTGGTCCAGTTACTTACATAGAAATCTAGCTGAACAGCATCTAACAAGATTGGCGTGAGGATACATGCGATAAAGATTATGGGATGTTTAAATAATATGGTGAGGGCAGCCATATAAGTACTTAGGACAGACAGCATGCAGACAGACACACAAAGGGTAGAAAGAGTTATGTCCTGGTTTAGCTGATCCACTTCTTTGTGTGAAACACATTGACCATTGATTCTGCAGGACAACAGGTTGTGTGTTCCCTACATGCAGAGACGTGCCCCAGGGAATATCTGGGGCATGTTTCTGCAAGGGTGAAGACAGAAGTGACAATTTTCTCCTGATCTAGCCACAGAAAGTGTTTTATAGTTCTGACCAAACACCAGTGCACAGCTGCAGACAGCTTAAAAATGGCAGATTGGGTGAAAAACTGACCCCTCATTGCATGAGGTATTAGATAAAGATGTTTCAAAATGTAGCAACTTGTAACTTGTGCCTGTGGAGCTCCTAGCCTGTCACTGTTTTCAGCCACAGTGCCATGCGGGGAAAGGAAGCAGAGAGAATTTGGTCTGGGGGGTTTTCATTACCCTCCCCACCCCTGCATAGGGTGGGGCAGGTATATTCGAGCCTCCCCTGCCCGAAGTGGCGGGGGGGCTCCAATTCACCAGTCCCACCCTTCACCACCAGCTGAGAAGCCCCAAGAATGAGCTCCCTCCACTGTTCTTCCCCGCCCCCCATTTGGAAAACAGTGAGCACTAGGAGAGAGCCTGGCCATTGCTATGGGAATGTAGCTGCAGGATCCCAGCCCTAGCTAGATTCTGGAATAGCCCTGGAATAACAATGAACTTCTGTTTGGTCTAGGGTAACATTTTAATTCAGAAAGCTTTGCAAAAATCTTTGAGTTACAGCTGGGCTCTGCACTTCTGCCTGCACCCAAAATGTGAAAAGCCAGGCAGCACTCCTGGGGCTTCAGCAACCTAATCCTACACAAAAATTTCCAGTGCATACAGGATCAGACCCGCAAGCCTTAGGAGCACCTGCCCAGGATGACTGAAAAGCACTGGGCTTCCTTTGGTTTCTCACCATAAAACTAACAGATGTCTGGTCCAATAAAGTAGAAGAAACTATTAACACCTATTGTTGAGGCCACAAATGTAGGTATTTGTGGTGCAACAAATGGTTTAGACATTCATTTGCTTTCCCTTTTTGCCACCATAAAAATTGTGTCTATATATACCCAGACAGACCAACAGCTGAATCAAGTCTCTTGATTCTGTATACACTCACAATGCAACCTGCCCTTATTTGTTAATTTATGGCTAGAATATCTTTTTATGAATATCTTTATCTGGTTATGAGATTTTGTTTAAAGGTGTCCATGTGTTCTGAAGCTTTGTTTAGGACAGATGGTGAAACAGTTGCTCTTATCTTGAGAGTGCAGTAAAATACATGTAAAAATAAGAGGAATGCCTTCTGTTTAAGGGTAATGTCTATTACCTTTTTAGTCTTACAAAAGGGTGAGAATAACAAGTCTCTCAGCCATGTCCTGTAGTGTGTTTTGCACATACCATCCAGTTTTTTAAATAGTATTCAAATTAGTTTCCACCCTTGCATTTACATTTTCCCCTGAAGTAAGCTAATAGTATTTTTATCTTAATTTTACTTCCCCATCTATAAAAATAGTATTACTTCATGCTATATCCTTCACACAATACCTTAGAATGAGAGCACATTATGTAAGTCCAATGTTATCAAAGAGGAAATGTACTTTGCTGCATTACACAGTTCAATTTAGATTAGGTGAATGAAAGCACTATGGGCAAAAATGAAGGGACGAATCCAGGTTTTTAGAGTTAAGAAACTAAGGGAAAATATTGTGTAGATACCTTGGATAATTTTAAAATACACTTGAGCAGACTGCAAACATATTTCCCAACAATTCTACTTACATATATAAACTCTTCTTGCTTTTCCTTGGATTTATGAAACAGGGTACCAAAACCATGTGGTGGTTCTTCAAGAAGAGGCCTAATTATAAGAAATGCCAAATATCCAGCATTCATTTTCATGCAAACTATTGAATGCTTAGCCCTTTTGAGAACTAGACCACTAAAGCCCCAGTTCATCATTATGATTCACTTGTGCAGACTGTGGGTCTCTACCTGGGTACAGTTATCCATCTCATGGGTTTTATTGGGTGCACTCTCCATTTTGGGTCTGAACTTCAGTTGCCCATTCTTGAAAATCTTGGCCTATTGATTTATTCAGCCTCTGATGAAAAGAGGTAGATAAGTAGTGTTGTATCCTTTTATATTAAGATACATTCCATCTTTTTATGTGACATCTGGATATGCCACTTTATGTAAAATGACAATAAAACCCCATATCCTCCTCCCACCAAGATTTCTAGTGGAAATTATTTTTCAATGATGTTTCTCTTCTGTAGTGAACTACTTTCCCTTTTCTTTCATATTCCAGATGATTTGTAAATTCTATTCCTTTTGAACTTTCTTTCAGGGGCGGAAATCAATATTTTGAGTTTTAAAAATGTAACAGCTAGGAAAACTTCTTTTCTCAGTATAAAATCTGGCTGTGATATGCAAAAATCACTACTATCAGACTCCATTAAAATAACAACAATAATGAAGGTAACAATATCAGAATAAGTGCCATATATCTTGGATTTCTACATGTACAAAATCAGCTGCATAGCTCAGCTAAGTATTGGCCAGTATTTTTCTTTTAAATTGGTTATTTTTGATACAGTTTTAGGCCTGTCTGAAAACTCAGTCATAGAAATAACGGGCATTTATACGTGCTCTGCGAGTGGGAGGGAAGTGGGGGGAGGCACTCTGAGAGCCACCCTAATTAAAGTTTCTGGAGCATTACGTGTTTCAGTGTCCCTGTGCTGAAACATGGCGGAGGCGATGCTTCAACTAAAGCTCATCAAATGAGCTTTAATTCAAATGCCTCTGCCACCATTTTTCAGCACAGGGATACTGATACAAGTGATGCTGAAGTCTGCTGGAGCGTGTTAATTACCACACTCCAGCAGAAGCAGTTAACTGAGTCTGCTCTGACGTGCTGTAGTTACAGTGCATCAGAGCAGCTTCGCTGCACATGTATAGACACTCAATCTTCTCATACTAGTTAGGACTATTTGAAAGAAAAAATAGTTACAGATTTGGGTCCTTATTTTGTGTAACACCTGCCAGATAAATTGTCTTTAGAATCAATGGACACCACCCTAAATTATTTTCCTGGAGGTTCAAGTTAGAGGTGTACATTCAAGAAAAATATTAGTTCAGATCTGAGAAGCAATGGGACAGGAAAAGTAACTTAATTTGGCAACTGAAGGCCTGGCATAGGTTAGAATAATATGTTAAAGGTGTAGCAGCAGCTACTCCACCATACTGTTTTTAGAGGCATTCAGGTCTATTTCTTCTCGAGTTCTTCCCAGAAATGTGGTCTGTGGCTTAGAGGCCACAATGTAGCCTACTGCATACAATAGCATGCAAAGTAGTCGAAGCTACAATTACCCTGTTTCAGTATAGAGTACAAAACTGTCAGTGCTTGCCTTCACAAAGCTCCCACTTGTAAATGTAATTTATCAAAAATGTACATATGATCAGGAAACTTGGAGCTGGAAGTTGAAGACTAGTCTCTTTACAAACAGGGTGCCAAATATGGATTCTTCTGCCATTTCTTCATTTGGGAACATTCAAAAATTACCATGAATAGGGGAAGAAGCTGAGGAGCTTCATTAAGCAGTGGCCAAAAATAAACTGTAGTTAGATACAGACATTATACTTTTACTAGTATAAGTGCTCGGAAATCAGTCTAAACCCGTAACAGTAAAGATGTTCAGCATGCATAGGCTGGTTTAAAATGGTGGAACCCAGTCTTAAATAGATCTGGATCAGTGTGCACTCAGACTTAACTTAGGTTAGATAGGGAATCAAACTTCTGTACCAGATCCCCTACTGATTCATATTAGGTGTCTGTCCTCCAGCATCCTAGGCATCTTTGGGCCCCCCACACCAGGCTCCCCTTACCGAAAGGCATGCTGCCACTCACTCCATGCTTGGCTACTCCAGCCAAATGCCCAGCCAGTCCCTCTCCTGGCCTCTCCTAGAGCTGTGTCAGCACAGTGGTTGATGCTAACAGAGGGGAAGGGGGAAGGGGTGTTTGGCCATGCCCTGCAGCCTGGTTGGTCTCCCTAGGTCTGAGTATGCATGGAAGTTCTTGGGTGGATGTGCAAGAGTGCACCACGGGACACCCCCCTGTCCCTTGCAAATGGGCATAGCCACAGGCAACACACCCAGGCTGCAGGGGACTGTCAAGCATGGGTGCCTCCATTACCTAACTGCAGCTGACATGTCTGTGGCTGACCATGATGGGGGAGGTTGCAGAGGCATGATCCCACATGCCTGGCAGTTAATCAGGTGTGATCTGGCTGTTTAGCAGTCTCCAGCAGCCCAGGGATCCCACTGGGAGGTGTACTGTAGTACCCCTAACTCAGTGGTCTTGGCCAGGGCAGGCAGCCTACAACCCCCCCCCCCCCCCAAAGGGCAAACATGTGTTCTGTTTGCTCCCAAACTAACCTACACCGCTTACAGAAACTCAGGTAGGTTTAAAAATTCCACCTCAGGCTTTTGAACACACTTGGCCTGTATCACGTTGTGGAGAAGGACCATGGAAAAGGAAAAGTTGGTCAGATAGTCTAGATTTTGTTTCTATAAACAATAGGGGTGTGTAAAAGGGGCTGTATTCAATTTGGATTTGGATTCAGACTGAATCAGGGATAGTGATTCTATTTGATGACTCGAATCACCATCCCCAATGGGGATCAAATCCCTGAAGATTTGATGCTGAATCAAAGAATCAGTGATTCAGCCATAGACATAGCTTTAAACATTTTTTCTACATACCGTGACATACCAGGTGTGAACACTGCAGTGCTGGGGCATATGAGGCATCCCACAGGAATGTCGGGCATCCTCCTCATGCTCGGTGGTGAAGTACTTCCAGTCCACTTCCAAGTCCACTGATGAGTGTGTGGGGGCACCCTCATAACCCCCAGCTTGGTGATCAGCTGTGGGGGGATCCTGGGTGCCCCCCCCAGACCCAGGAGGCACCAGTCACTGAGCCAGAAGAGCATGGGGGCACCCCCTGTGCGCACCCCGGTGGATCTGGAAGTGGAGCGGAAGTGCTTCTGGTCCACTTCTGGGTCTGCTGCCAAGTGTGCTGGGGAGTGCCCTGCATTTCTGTGGGATGCTCCATCCGCCTCACCATCATAGCATTCAGAAGCTACCTTTAGGTATGTAGAAAAAACATTTAAAGCTGTGTCTATATCCGAATCACTGAATCTTTTTGAATCTCTCTGATTGATTTGGAGGGTTCTGATTTGATTCGGAGAGATAAAAGGGTCTCCTGATTATATTTGGATTTGGAGATTCAGTCACTGAGTCAGGCCAAATCTCCACCAGATCTAGTCAGCTACTGAAGCTTCACACAGCCCTAATAAACAGTACTTCTAATTATATTTCATGATGAAGAGGGTGATACAAGAAGGTGATCAGGTCCTTCCTACTTGCTTAGTTCATGACCTCAACTAATGGGATACATGGGGGGTGAATACTCTTAATTAAGTTTAATTTTTGTGCCTCTTTACCCACAGATGACACATTTTTGAGGAATGCCACTACAAGAGAAAAGGAAGGGTACAAATCACATCATCTTTTGTTTAAGATTTTGGAAAAACATGTCCATCTCCATTAAATATTTTTCACTTCCTTTGTTATAAAAAAATAATCAACTCCCTCCAAATAATTAACATATTAAATACCATTTCAGACAATTTATTCAATGTCTCCAAATGAATAACAAGTTCACAGATGTTCATTTATAAGTGTTTTTCTCACTTTCTTACTGCTGTACTTATTACTAATGTACTGAACCTTGACACATGGATACATTTGTATATCATGTATTGCTATGTTTAATAGAACCATCATTATTATGGTGCAAGTAAATAAAGCAAACTGAGAACTTATGGCTACAAACCTCTATTTTATGCAACTCATTAAAGTATTTTATGCAACAGCTTTGTTACATTAAAGAATGCTGAAACGACTTATATCAAGAAACCACTTAAACCACATACACAGTTGTGCTATTACTTTGGGGGGCTATAAATAAAAAGAAAGCATTCAAAGTCAGATACTTGAAGCACTCTTTTAATTTCTTGTTGGCTGTAACATCTGTCTCCTGCCACATACTGAGTTATGCACCCTCTGTTTGCACAACACATCATTTAAATGTGAATCAGAGAAAAAATACTTCTTGGAAACTTTAAACATAACTTTGCCATATGCTGACCAATTACAGCAACTTCATTGTTGTTCTCTGCTCAGTGAGAGCAATGAACAAGAAAAGTTTACTGGCAAGCTACCAGATCACCAGAAATTTCATTTGTCTAGTGATATTTATCATTTTAATTTTTAAATGCGCTATACTTCAACTGCTAGAGGTATTTAGACTTCTAAATGGGGCCGGGAAGGATCATTTGATAACTCTCAGATTATTAGCTGAACAAAGGACTTTTTCCCTTAATTGGTTCCAGGCACAGAGTGTGATACAATACTTTTAGAAGCTTATACTGAATTGGGTGCAAATGATATAACAATATTACTCATGTTGGCTGAAATTCTCCCTCACCACATTCTTCCAAACACGTTTCCTTTCATTACAGAGTGATAAATAGCCTTCACATAACATACTTTACTTCAGTATAAAAATCAAAACCCATGCAAAAATTGCAGTTAACTTAGCAGGCATGGCCCACCTACTGAGCAAGCCTGGTTGGAGACCACACAATTCCCATGTTTCAGCTGCTGACTTCTGGTTTTATTCCACAGCTATTTAAAGGCACTACTAACTATCTTTTAAAATAGACAAGGAGCTAAACACAATATGCCTTCAAAATCAGTTTCTTCCTCATTGATTCACAACAAAAGTATGAAATATGATGGAGCAGAACGTGGATTGACAACCTATGGCTCACAAAGCTGCGCCACCTGCAGGAGGGAATGTCTGCAGTGATTTTGTGGCAGGTCAGAACTTTGGAGGAGGGGTGGAGAACAGCAGCACTGGGATGTGTCGAGTGGAAGCAGCCCCCTGTCATTAAAGTGGCCCACTGTACCAAGGGGTTGCTGGACTAGAACATAGTTCAACATTACAGCTGACAAGAACCTGGGTGAAACTCATGGATTTGGAAGGGCCATGCCCAGAGTAAATGTCACCAGTCGGATTAGGGAAAACTTGTCCATGCTTTTTTATGACAATACTGAAATATGTATTGATGATTCTAAGGGCTTTGTCTTCACACTAAGGATGCATGAGTTTAGTTCAGCTTTTTAAAAAAAACCCAAATAAATACAAACATAATGGCAATACTCTATTCCATTTATTAAATATGCAACTGGAGATAGATACCTAAATGTGATTCTATTCCACCCTGCTCAAGTCCTTGAAAATTCAATAATGCATCTACTTCTGTAACTGCTGTCATCTCACACTTAAGACTGAATTACAAAAAATGCCAAGGAATAGGTAGGAGCCACCTACCTATTGCTAATAGTTTTTTCAGGGATTCAAGTGGGTTGGGATAGGATATGGCCCAAAAAATTATCAGTTTTTCTCCAAGGGTGCAGACAGAAGTGCATCTCCCTGATGTAACTCATAATTCTTTGCAGGAAGTGTTTTGAGTTACAACAATCCTGCAGACCAAACAGAAGTTCATTCATGGTTTCAGAGGGGAGGGGAATCTAGCTTCTGGCTGGGATCCTGCAACCAGTTTCCTTTAGCAATGGCCCCTCCTTCCTGCAAGTTTTCAAAATTTTCAAAATGGGAGAGGAAAAAGGAAGCAGGGGAAGCTTACAAGGGGTTCGTCAGCTGGCGCTGGATATGCCTTTCATAGTTAGACTGAACTACTAGCTCTCTTTCCCCTTCCCTTTCCCGCCTCCCATTTTAAAAAGTGACAGGCTGGTAGTCAGCACAGACAGTAGTTACAGGAAATCATAGGCAGCGCATAGGGAGAGGATGGGGGGCATGTGCCCCCCCAAAATTGGCTGCTGCCAACACTGCTGCCAACATCTCCAGGCAGTTGCCACTTACCACCCGTTCCCCCCTTGCTGCCGACACCACCACGGCAGCCTACAGGTGGTTCCTGCTCATCGCTGCCACACCCCTACCACTGAGACTACCACCGCCACCGCTACTGCCTGCAGGCAGTTGCTGTGCCCCCTGAGCCTCAGGAAGTACAAGTTGTTCATGCAGGAAACTCTCTATTTTGACATGTCTTTGTCTGAACACTCATTCAATGAGGTTTCAGATTTTCGGCCATTCAGCCATTTTTTAACCTGTCTGCAGTTGTGCACTTGTGCTTGGTCATGGCTATAAAGCGCCTTGTGTGGCCAAATAGGGTGAACATTGTTACTTCTGTCTCTGCCCCAAGTTGATTGCATCAGTTGTGGAAGAATTGAGGGAAGAATTGAGGGATGAGCTGGTGTTCTCAGAGGGAAGAGCAGTGGAGGACTATTAGCGCACAAGTGAATTTGTGTCCTCAATAGCTGTGCAAGCAGGCAAGCTGGCAAGGCTGCAGCACAAACATGGTGCCTCTGATTCCAGTGGTCCTACTGCTAATACAGAGGGATGTCTGCAGCATATACAGCTAAGAGCAGTGATAGCTGATAGAAGAGGACTATGGTGTATATCCTGTAGAAATGGATGTAGTAGGGACAAAACGTTGTTCACAAATTAGAAATAGAAATAAAAAAAATCAGTACTAACTGATTTAAACTGAGGCTAGTGCCACTTTCTGGAAGAAACTGGATGGGAGAAGGAAAAAGAATATATAAATAAATAAAGAAAACTGTGCACCTAGGTTCTCTTTTCATGAAATAACATTTTTTTTTATTTCCAAATTCAGCCTCTCAGATTCAGCACAAAACTCGTCCAACTCTATTAAAGGTCCAGATACTGTCATAAAAGCAACAGGATTTTTAGTCAGAGGTCCAAAACCAGAACTTGTAGAAATTAAAGATATAATTTAACAATCCATTGCCATAGAATTCAAGTTATACATATCTGATGTGATCCATTGCTATTGACTATGAAAGGCATATGAAATAAGTATTAGTGGTTATTTCAGCAAAGTTGATCTTCACACTATCCAATGTTCTCATGCAACGAGCGAACAGTTTATTCTCATTTTTCAGCATATAACATTCATACAACATTTTTTCCTCTTCTATTATATCCTCTTGTCAAGACTGATTGACTGTAGTCTTTTTTAAATTTAATATCAAAATCCTCTGTTGGATTTATTTCCCATTTGTTCTTGTTTATTAAAGATATGGTTGATCTTGTTGAAGACTGGAACAAGAAAAATGCATATTCAGGCACAGACCCATGACTAATACCCTAAATTTAAAAACCAGTAATTTATTCCCTTCCTTGAAAGACTGAGTCCAATAATCATGAGAACCTGGAACACTTCCTATAAATTAATAGGTTCTTTAGTATTGCATGATATTATAGTATACATGAACACTGAGAAATCAATCAAGTAGCCTTACAAACAGTTTGCTAACTTTTTTTTCCATTCTCCCTATCCAAAATTCCGAACTAAAAATAAAAAAAATAAGAAAACAAAAAATAAATGAATCACAAAGTAAAACTACAAAATTATGATTGCATAACAATGATATTGGTATCTTTCTTCTTTTCTTTCAGTGATCTTTCAGAGTTGATTTTTATCTGGGATTAGATAACCAACCTGTCCACAATAGGGCCCTTGGGTGACTTATTAAGTCCGGATCCTGTGGATTTTTCTAGTCCAAGCCACTTTATTTTGACCCCATATTTAATTATTTATGCAGAAATAGACAATATGCACAAACATGTGCACACATACCCACAAGCAAGTAACGAGAGGGTCTCACTATAGCTTACTGTTATGGCACTCACATGAGGAAGAGTCAGGTTTAATTTTTTTATAAATACTTAAATTTCCACAGACCAAAGAGGTAGAAGCAAAGAAAAGAGTAAAAGAGACTGAGAAACATTTACTGTAGACACTTTAATAGTCCCGTGGTTGGCAAGTTGGCAAGGCTGCAGCACGAACATGGTGCCTCTGATTCCAGTGGTCCTACTGCTAATACAGAGGGATGTCTGCAGCATATACAGCTAAGAGCAGTGATAGCTGATAGAAGAGGACTAAGGGACCTGGTTTCAACTGCAAGAAGAGCACTTTGGTGGGCACTTCTTAGGCAACTGTTAGAACAAGCTGACAATGCCAGGAAGGGAGAGGTCACCATTATTTCCTTTGTTCTTTGCAGAAAGGCCCTGATAAGACTTAGACATACAAACAACTAGAACTCTTGGTTCCAAAATTATATCTTTTATTGGACCAACTGGAAAATGGCAAGAAAATTGTCCTTTTCTGCAAGCTTTTGGGATCAAAGTCCCTTTGTCAGCCTCTTGGAAAAGTGTAGATGGTACAAGATAGTCAAAAGTCCCCATAGGTAGGAAATAAACTTCACTTTTGCACAGAGGGAGCTGAAGATCTGGGCTGTCCCTCTGGGTCCATGAGGTAAAATACTTCAAGGAAGAACAACAAGGAAGTTTTTTTACCTCTCTGCCTGCCATCTGACACCTCCAGGGAAGGAATTCTACCTGATCAACACATCAAAGAGCTACTCAACACAGCTCACAAACACATTCTCATGGACCCAGAGGGACAGCCTTCCATCTTCAGCTCCCTCTGTGAAAAAATGAAGTTTATTTTCCACCTATGGGGACTTTTGACCATCTTGTACCATCTACACTTTTCCCACAGCCTGACGAAGGGACTTTGATCCTAAAAGCTTGCAGAAAAGGACCATTTTCTTGCCATTTTCCAGTTGGTTTAATAAAATGTATCATTTTGGAACAAAGAGCTCTAGCTTTTTGTATGTCTTTCTGTCTCAGACCAACATGGCTACCAGGTACACCCCGATAACACTTAGGCACTTGACTCCCACAGTGGGTACATAGTCATAATTCCAAAAGGGAGAGAGTTATCCAAGTCACTTTGAGCATCATAGCATACAATGTGCAAGGTTTTTCTTTTGTTTTGATTTTGTTACTATCAGACTAGAATAGCCAGTGACTTGAGTCTTGTTCTGGACGATCTTATCAGGGAAGAGCCATAGTCTCAGGTATTGATGCTGGCTTGAAAGAAAGTGTTTTTTTTCTACATGGTCTTTACTTTCATGAGCTGCCATTTTCTGCTACTCTGTCCTAAGGATTTTCTTTGTAGCTTCAGGGATAAATTGGAGCCAAGAATTCTAGATAAACAGCATGCCCAGTCTTCTCACAAAGGTAAATTTGGAGGCCATAAGTCATTGTGATAAGTTCCATCATAATAGCCACTGTTTTTCAGTATTTGCCAATACAATTCAGCAATGTTTTTTTTCTGGTGGCAGGGGGAATTAGGTGGTGTGTGGGATCCATATCAAGAAATTTGATGATAGTTTACTGCCTTGACAAATTAAAAAATTGTGAAAGGTTAACTTATTCTAATAAAAATATACCTTCCTAAAAATAGTTACTAACCTAATCAGAACATACTTTTATCATAAATGCTCTTATAATAGTTGCTTTTACCCCTAATGCAGGAACTAAATATAGGTTAATTTATAACACTCTCTAATAATAATCTAAAACAGTGTTTTTTAATGTATGGTCCACAGACCCCTGGGGGTACATACATACAATTTAAAGGTGTCAATACCTCCATTTAAAATTTCCAAAGGGGTCTGCATCTCTATTAAAGAAAAATAAGGGTCTACACATAAAAAAGGGGTTCTAAAATACAGAAAAGTAGCTTTATCTTGATCAGAAAAGGGTGGTGTTACAGGTTACCTTTGAACCAGTAATAAAGAAACTTAAAATGGGACAATGCACCCATAAAGGGCTTTAACCTATGCTAAGTACCTGCTAGAAGTTTTAAAGTTAAGCCCCTTAACACGAGGGTTATCTATTAACCATTCTACTCAGGTTGAGATAAATTATTGTTAGTCAGTTCCCCAGAGATATAGGGATCAATTTGCAGCCCTCCAGCATTTCAGGATGCATAGCTCCCTGCTGCTTTATCCCTTTCTACCTTCCAAACCTCTACTGATCCCACTCCGCCCCCACCGCCCTCTCCTCCATGCTGAGACCATCCGTTCTCAGCATTTTAAGTGTGGCAAGACCATGAAGGGAGACCATGGAGCCAGAGAAAACCTGCTTCACCTGGCTCCAGGATCATTCTGCTTGGCAGTTTTGAGATAGCATGGGGTGGCCAGACCTTAAGTGCAGAGAGACCATGTAAAGCATGCTTCCCATTGTCCAAGGTCTTGCCACCCAGCAGCTCCACCTACCCCCACAGGGCATCATCCGTGGTGACAGGGAAGAATCTCTCTCCAGGCCTACCTCCCACCCACCCCTCTCCCTCGGACATGACATGGGGATGCTCAAGGGAAAGCTGCCCTCCCCCCACACTACCCACCTGGCCAGTGGGGAAACAAGGGAAAATGGTCAGAGAAATGTGGGAAAGTTTCAATTTACCTGAAGCAAAGGGCTCTTACCCATGCCTTGTATCTAACATAAAGATCTTGGGGGTGACTGGGAAGGGGTGGGAGGTGCAGTTTGGCAGAGGTCTTTGCAGGCAGCTACCTGAGCTCTGCTTACCAGCCCACTCTCTCCTAGGCTGGGACAGGGCAGTGGAGAATTTGTGGGGGGAGCTGGGGCCACCTGGGATCAGGACCAAGAGAGCTCATCAGGGTTTGTTGCAGGCCATGTGTACTTTCTCTTTCCCATCCCCTCTCCCCTGACCAGTATGGGAATGCATAGCCCTCTATGTCTCAGTATCCCCCTTCTAGCCTGCATGATCTTCTATCCCTGACCTGCCCCTGGCTCCCCCAGCCTTCCTGAGAGATTGCTCAGTCTTTCTCAAATAAAAATGCTTTAAATAAACACATAAAAACATTTTACATAACCTTACACCATTTAAGCAGACAAAGGTGGGCTGATGCTGAGAATACTCCCTCCATGGTTGCTTCCCATCCCTCATGCTAGCCAGCCCCCACCCCCCTGATGATCTCTACCCACTGCTGCCAGCCACCTACTTCACTATGCCTCAGTTTTTTTTTTGGTTCTCAGATTTTCCTTGACATGCTCTGTACCGTGCAGTAAGCATACTAGTTCTCAGCCTTGTGCCTTTACTATTCCTTTCCCCTGCCAACTCTCAGGTTAGGACAGCTCACCCATCCCAGTCACCATGACCCCTCTTGTCCACAAACCAACCCCCAGCCCAATTCCAATTCAATGAGACACATGCAAGATTTTGGTCATTTACCATTTGTTTTAATTCTTTTTTAATTCCTTTCTCTTTCCTCCCCACCGCTCTTCACTGCACTGAATTTTTCAAGATTTCTCCCCTCTAACCCTCAGTTCTGGCTTGGCTTCTGCTGCTGTGGAGAGAGGGCAGCCACAGACCTCAGGCTGGTTTTCCTGCCTCTGAGCATCTTGCTGCCCTCCCCCACAAAGGGTGGGGGCAGTCCTGACTCCTGCCCACACCCCAACTTGCCAGGCCCTCTAGTGACAAGTCAGTTGTGCAGGTCTGAGATGGCATTAAGCCTTAACCTGTGACTGCTCTGAAACTATTCTAATTTTATGACAGTATAACACTCCACAGATTTAAGATGTTTCACAGGTAACCTATAACAGCACCCTAAATTCCACTTGTATTTAAAACAGGCTCTGACTTAAGGTGTATTTGGGAACATTATATCACATGTAAGTTATACCCATCACCTTGAGCTACATATATCCCAACTATTTAGGTTCCTATAACATTTGCCCTTTTTGTTTCCATTGCATATAAAATAGATATGGAGAAAATGCTGCCTAAATCAGTAAAGAGAAATCGTGACTTCTGCAGTTTTTATGAGGTGTGATGGGCTGGAGAAGAACAATCTGGAGGCCCTATAGCTTTGTATATAAAAATCATGAACAGACGCTATAGCAAGCATACACATCACAGATTGTTTTCTTTATATGGCTTGAGAAAACTTGGAAAATAGAACTGCAGTAATATATGGTTCATCCAAGATGTATACAGATATATCCCAATTAAAAGGCATTCTTCTGAGAGAGGTGGAGCAAGGACCATATCATTCAACAATCTTGTAAGACAGCTCCTTAGCCCATTCACTATATTCTACATTATGGGAATCTGAATTTAGTGCTTTTAAACAGAAACTGGTTCATGGGCAAGAAATTTTCTTTAAACCTCGTCAAGAGCAGTGGATACCCACACTGACAGTTCAACGGGGTCCACACCTCCACGCTCAAGTAAGTAATTATACATGTATAATGAATGGTCTGCTTTGCTTTTAGATTCTTGGGGTTTTTTTTTCTCCAAATGCTTTCAAGGTATTTCTTAGCAAGCATTTTACCATCTTTGTGGGGGGCAGGAGAAAAACGAGTGTTGCTTAATATCTGACAAAATATCTTAGTACTGCTTCCAAATGATAAAATGCTTCTAACTGAAAAGATGTATAAGCCTACTATAAACATTTTAGCTTATTTAGTATGTGGATGGCAGGAAGTGCATTTAGTAGCATGTGGAAGCTCCAATCAAGACCTGCATGCAAACAAAATGAAAAGGTAGTGCCTGCTCCTTGGGCGTAAAATCTCCATCAGTGACATATTCCATAGTCAATTGTACAACTGGTGGACAACAGGGCTATGTAGTAAATAAGACCTAGAAGCTAAAGCATTAAACATAGAGGAGGATCAAAATCAGACTCAAAATTCATATCTCATTCTCTAATTGTGTCATTGATTAGATTAGACCCACCAGTTCACAAACTGTGGGGTCACAGAGTGGTAAGGAATCAGAAATCATCCTTGTATTAGATCAAAATTCATCACATTCACTACCTTGTTTTAAAAGTTCCATTTATGCCAAAAGGGGTTCCACCCTCACAGGATGCTCTTTCTAATGGATGAAAAGGACATTTTGTATTTGCAAAAAATCACCTCTTTTTGATACTACTCATTATCTGGATTTAGCTAATTTGTCCTCTACTGTGAACAAAAATACTTGAAGCTAAAAAGGACCCAGATCCAAGGCAATCAAAAACTGCTTTTTAGGAGTGTAAGCAATAAGCATGCTCACACACATATACTGCAAAGACACTCTTGACTCTCAACAGATGGTGGACCCTCAGTTGAATCCAAGGTCTAGATCAGTGAACCTGCATCTAGCTAACAGGTGGGATTGACAGATCTGAGGATCTTTCTTTAAGCCATCCTTGACACAATGTGTCATTTTAATTGGTTCCTTGTTCTTGTTATTGTCTTTTACCTTTCATCCTTTACTTTTCTTCATCTGAATAACTAGATACTTCAATGATGAAAGTTATAGAATAAAATTGAGGAGAGAGAAAATTCCTACTTCTCTCCCTTAATGTAATATATATTGGAAAATAATACTCCCCCTCCATTTAGAGAAAGTCACCTAATCTGGATCTACTGGATCTGGTTCTAATTTTAGCCAATGGACTATATATATCCCATTGTATATATTTATTATACACACATACATATGTGTGTGTACATACACACACACACACACACACACACACACACCAAGTATAAAAAATGGGATATATATATTCCATTGGCTAAGATTGGGCTAATAAATATATATTAGTTACAACTGCTGTAAAAAGATGTAGAGCAAAAATCCTCTCTCCCTTTTTTTTTTGGTCCAGCATTATTAGTCACCTTTGAACACTTGATTACATATCTTTGGGTAATAACAGTAATCTATGTTCTCAATTCAACAGCTCTTGATATTTTAACAAGGAGGAGGCATGCATGGTTCTATTCACAAATGAGTGCTATGTCTGTAAATTCTTTAAGTCTGAATTGCTATAAGCATTATAGTAACAAAATACTAAATCTTATTTGGACATTGAAGCTATTTAGATTAGAATTCTTTTGATAATATTTCACACATCCCACAGCTATCTATATGCTAATGTTTCCAACAGATTATCAGATGTTACTTCTACACAACCTTTTTTCCCATAAATGACCTGTCATATTCATAATGGCATCTGCATTTGGTGACAGTTTTTATTTTATCTAGCAGAAATTGCAGGTCTATAAAGAAACTAATTATATAGTTTCACAGTTGATAATATGGTTTCTAGTTTTATAACTAGTAATGTGAAAACTGATTCAGGAAAAGAAAAATCTTTTAACTCAAGGGATTCCCAGGGATTTCAATTATTCTTAGAAATAACAGACAATTCTTCACACTTCTGAGTTTAAAACATTGGTTATTTATCTTCTCTGAATAAACTTGTTCTTTCCATTATAGAATTTTTTCTCAAATTGCTTTTTCACACCCTACTTGCTCACTAAGCTTGCACTGTCATAGTGAACCCCCCCCAAAAACAAAACGGCTCAGGGCTCCCAAAATACAATCAAGAACTAATCCTTGGGAAAACCAGACTTGAGTCGGAAGGAGAAATAGGTGTTGCCATGGTTACAATGTAAACTAAACCTCTTCTCATCCCTCATAAGTTCATCCCTTAGGGGATCCGTCTAGCCTCTTTCACTTGTCAAGGACAAAACTAAGTAGATCAACCTCTGTTTGGATCTCAGGCAACAGCCAGTCTCTTTTGTAACCTCTTCCCAATACAAGCTCAACCTAGCATCTGTATTTCCTTTTACCTTAAAAATCTGTGACAGGGAGTGATTCAAGTGATTCAAGAACAGCTTCTTCAATAGAAATGTTTTTTCCCCACTCAAGCAATTAAAGCCTGTGAACATGATTCCCCTAATCCTTCCTTGACAGCTTTTTGATAGTTCTCTGCCTGCCAGTTGAGCCCATATTAAACTGGGAAAGGCAGACTTACTTCCCCACCATGCTGCCTGTGTAGTAGAGATTTCCCTGAAACAACTTCTGATATACAGCACATTGCCCCAAGTCCTGCCTAGCTCAGCATACTTAAAGATTTAGGGCTAATTTTTTTCTACCTCTTGAGCATCTAAATGGACTTGGGTGCCAAAGTGGGATCTATTCCTCCTTCCTTGAGTCCCTGAGAATCCACTTTTATATCTAGTTTTGCAACAGTTGTCACCTTACAAGATTGAGTCACAAAAAGCATCAAAAAGAAGGATGAGGAAGAGGAGGAGGGACCCACCCACTTATTGTCTAATAGATTTTCAGGGATTTAAGAAAGGAAATCAAATTAAAAAAGGCCACTTACATGCTTATTAATGTAACAGACTCTAACCCCTAGTGTCCCTTTTATTCTGGGTTCCACCTAGGAAAAGTAAACTTTGCCCTATGTATAAGTATCAGGCTGGAGGAATTTCCCAATAAATAGCTCCCCCAACTCTTTCCTGAAGCATCTTGATCCTTTTTGTGTCAGTCCCTTACCTCTGCCATCATTATTTCTTAGTTTTCTTGGCTAGGGACAGAAATTATACATAAACCAGTACAAGTGCTTGGAAACTGGTGCAAATCTGTAACACAACAGAAGTTCAGTGTGTGTGAACCACTTTCAAAATGGCCAGAAGTAGTTTAAGATAAACCTGGAGGGATGTAGTATCAGACTTAACTGATTTAGGTTACATTAGATTATTGAACTTCTGTCCCATATCCTCTCCAGATCCAAGTTAACTCCAGTCCCCCAGCATACCAGGATACTTTGTACCTCCCCTGAAACTCTCCCCCCACCATAGGGCGGTGGGGGCTCCTTGGTCCAAGCTATCTGTTCCAGCCATGTAGAGAGGTGTGCTGTAGTGACCCCCAGCTTCTGGCCTCGGCCACTGCAGGCATGTGGCTGTATTTCCAGAATCAAAAGTGAATGTCTGTTCACTTGCTTATTGGTTCAATCTACACAGCTTAGACTAACCTGTGATGATTGAATCAATTCAGCCTGAGGTTTTTGACCGTCTTTACTTAGCCCTTTGGTTTAACCGAACACAGCTATACAGCATACTATCACACAGGCAAATTGAGATAGCAGATACTATTTGTTGGAATAATATACACAGCTTCCACACATTCCACATGGCAGCAATTAGATTTCACATACAACCTCTGGGGCAACCAAAAGAACAGCATTCTGTGTCAGCTTTAATCAGCAGTCCATATCTATGTACATGCACCTGTTGGGGCATAGCATCTGTGTACAGTACCTGACATAGTAGGAACTGATTCCTAATTAGGACCCAAGTGTTACTGAACCACCCCGAGCATATACACTTGACAGGATAAACAAACTTTAACCATGGATGCTGGCCTTCTGAACTGATGCAAGTGATCATGATTTTCCATGACAAAGGTATATGTCAATTAAACTATTTTACGCCTATTCCCATGAGAAACTTGCAAGTTTATATTTGTTAGCTACTTCCTCTGTGTGAGCTCATTCCTTGTTCTGGTTTCTGTTCTGAGTACGAGTCTGACTTTCAGATTTATACAGAAGCATCATCCCTACCTCCTTTCTTACTACAGCTTAGCTCATAGGGGGACAAATCACTATGGCTAAAAATAGACATTTCAGAACAAGGCAGATCACCTGTGTCACTGTGATGCAGCACAGCTGATATGCTTCATTGGGCAAAACACACATTGCCCCTTGTTCCACCCTTCATGGAGTTGGACAAGGGATAATGCCGTCTCACCATTTTCCCCACCAGCCAGACCCATCCTTGGTGATCACAGGGACAAGGGTCTAACTGAGCAAGGAAGAAACAAGTCTTTTTCTCTACCCAGCCATGCCCCAGGTCTGGGCCTGGCTGAGTGGTGAAGAGCTTTTCTCTCTCATGTCCTGGGTTTGGCTGGGCAAGGAAAAGCTCTTCCCAGCTCAGCCAGACCTGCTTATCCACAAGTGGGAAGTGGGTCTGGCTTAGTAGGAAGTCTCAATTTCCCCACTTATAGACAGGCATCCCAAGATTCCCCAGGGTGTTTCTCTGTAATCAGGGAAAGGGGGCAGGTGCTTCAAGGGATTGAGGGCCTAGGCTGTCACAAGATTCCAACCAGCTCAGGGTGCTTGTACTTTTCCACCATCGAGATAATAGACATCTGCCACAACACAATGGCAATCTGCTACCACTTTTTGTTGCACTGATGCTTTTTCTTTTGTGTAGCATAACACAAGGTGCCAATGTTAATCTGCTCAGCTTTTGTGCCACCATAAAATTTTTCATGGTGGCACAAATGAGACGTTAGGCAACGTGTTTCCAACCTTGGTTGTTATGATCTGCTTTTGTGACACATGAAGCTAAGTTTCACTGCAAGCAAGACATTTCAACAATTTACTAAAGCAATACAATTGTACTATCCATTCTTTAAACCTATTTGCCATAGTGGACCACATGTGCAGCTCTCAGTGTGTTATGTGGGCCACATCCACATGACTTACTTCTTGTGTATCCATTAAAAAATGTTTTGTATCTGTTATCTGACAGTAATGCAGGATGTCACATGGGCTGCAACTTGTGGGTTGAAAACACTGCTTTAAGTTATTCCTGTGATGATTTTTTTAAACAGTGAAATTACAGTTGATAGTAGATATTTATTCTGCATATTATAGAGCCACTTTGAACCATTAACAGAACCAACTTTTTCAGAATGGTTCCAAGTTTCCAATTTATTTTCCTTTCTTGCAATGGATAAATGCTCAGTTTTTCATTTCTCTTGTCTTTTTAAAGTTCACCCTAGGTTGGTCATGCTGGACATTATTTCTATTGTGTATCAAGATCAATCCTGAGAAAAGCAGATCTGGTTCTGAATCACTGCTTTATTAATCAGTTTGAGATGTGAATATTTAGCAGTATTTATTAAGGGTGTGCAAAGCAGGCCATATTTGATTCAGATTTGGATTTAGCCTAATTCAGGGACAGCGATTTGAACTTGTTAATTTG
Organism: Crocodylus siamensis; assembly: GCF_052110815.1. NCBI lineage: Eukaryota > Metazoa > Chordata > Crocodylia > Crocodylidae > Crocodylus > Crocodylus siamensis. The sequence goes on along the minus strand of NC_143395.1, from coordinate 49,124,147 downwards.
GATCACTGTCCCGATCTGATTCAGCCAAATCCGAATCTGAAGATTTGATGCTGAGTTGGAGAATTAGTGATTTGACCATAGATACAGGTTTAAATGTTTTTTATACATACCTCAAGGTACCAGGCATGACTTATGAATGCTGAGATGGTGGGGTGGATGGAGCATCCCACAGGAGCGTGGGATGCCCCCCACGTGCTCAGAGGCAGACCCAGAAGTAGACCAGAAGTCCTACTGGGTCTGCTGCAGAGCACGCAGGGGACCCCTTCCATTCCCCCCAGTGATTGTCCACAGGGGGACCCCAGATACCCTCCTGACCAAGGAGGCATCAGACACCAGGCAAGGGGGCAGGGTGGGGATCCCCCATGTGCCCCAAGAAGGACTCAGAAGTGGATCAGAAGTGCTTCTGGTCCACTTCTGGGTCCACTGCTGAGTGCACTGGGGACCCTCCCCCCAACATTTCCATCGGACGCTCCATTCACACCACCATCTCAGCATTCATGAGCTACCTGGTACCTAGAGGTATGTAGAAAAAACGTTTAAAGCTGTGTCTATGTCCAGTTCATCAGATCTTACTGAATCTCTCTGAATCCATTCAGAGGGTTCCAATTCAATTCGGAAAGATTACAGGGCATCCTGGTTCAATTTGGATTTGGAGATTTGGCTGCCGAATCAGGCCGAATCTCTGCCAAATTGAATCAGTGACTGAAACTTCACACAGCCCTAGTATTTATCTATCTATAATCTAGTTCATAACCATAATGGTCTATTTGAAGAGAACTGGTTTACTGAATAGTGTTGTTGCAAATTGGTTGTCTAGCTCTAATGTACAGCTGCGATGTGACCGCTGGGCTTAGACTAGCCACTCTCGGGTGGCTTTTGATCTACTGGCAGATGTCATGCCCCTTCCAGGCTTGTTTGTCACCAAAGAAGTTCTCTCCTCCCTGTGTCGCCAACCCCTGTTATCCACGGCCTCTCCTGTGCGTCATATTCTCCGCACCACGTCTAGGAGCCAGCTGCTAGATACCCTGCTTGCCCACGTGGGCCTGCCCCTAGAGCCCTTCACACCTTGGTCCCTTCCTTTGAGAGTATTCACCCCACTGGGGCCTCCCTGCCGAGGCTTTCCTGCAGCCCCGCCTCAGGGACACTTATCTCTGTCTCCTATGCCCCTTCGCTCGGGGTAACAAAACCAAAACAAGTAAACAAAAACCGACCCGTAACCTATTCCCCTCCCCTGGAACCTTACAGACAGAGATAGCTCTCCTCTCCGCTTGGCGCTTCCCAGACTAACTCCTGTTCATCACTTAACACACTGGGCTCCGGCAGCAATACCTGCCCCGATCACAACCCCTTCAGGCTGTTCCCGGGTCTTCGCCTCCTGGCGTGCTGTCCTCCATGCCTCATCATTCCAGCACTCCCACCTTGGTCCCATCATGTTTCCCAGTGCTACTTCCACTCTTCCTCCGATCTGCCTGCCTTTCACTCCTTTGTTGTCTGGGGGCCTTTGTCAGGGTGCTCCATTCTCCCCAGTCGATGTCAACTCCTGCTCATCAGGCTCCCCAGGATCCGCACGTGGAGTCCTCCCTGCCGCCAGTGTCAGCCATAGCTCCATCTCCCAGCTATCTGCCCCCTACACTGCTGTGGCCGCCATTTTTATTTCCCCTGGCTGGTGTCTGATGTTGACGTCACCAGCCAGCCGTAATTGTACAAAGAGGTGGCTAATGAGCTGCACGGGTTCCTCTTTCTGCCCCATGCGTTTATGCCGAACTGCTGGTGAGTTCCGTGCATTACTTTGCTGCCTGGGACACTACTGAATATATATTTTGCTGTCTTTGCATTGTTCGTCTATCTTACACTTATTTTTTCACAGATGCTGAATTTATGTAAATCAAATTAATCCCCTAGTTAGAATGAATGCATCCTCCCTGTGGCAGCAATTTGCAAGAAGAAAAGACAGAATACAGTTCATGGTACTCAAATGCTACTGAAACATTCACCTCACATCACCTATATCATATCACTTATTATGAAAGCATCAAGAGTCACTAGCATAGCCCACCCACATCTTCTAAAATATTCTCTAATCACTGGATGAAACCATCCATAAGTAGGTCACTCGCCCTGCTTTCTTATCAAGGCCAGTCAGTTTTGAGTTTAGGTTGTCAGTTAGTTAATTTTAGCTGGGATACCCTTGCCCCACATCAAACAAAGCAAATATCAAATAAAACCAAAAGCTGTGGTGTTTTTCAAACCTAGGCAGGAGCAAGTTAGGCTCAAACACACTAGCCTTCTCTCTTTCACATTCTCCTCCTGGAACTTTTAAGCCTTTGTTTCTCCACCCTAATTCACTTAGCAGTTTCAGGTGCTGTCAGTCTTCCAGCCAGGCAGACTCTCAACTGCTAGCTACGTGAAGCTGGTTCTCAAACTGAGCTGTGAGCTGAGCACCTCTTTGCATCATCATAATCCTTTATCAAATAAGCAATTAAATAAATATATAACCAGAAAAGCAAAACAAGACAAAATGTTAAGTTTGAGTTAAAATCCAATTTAGGTAATCATCCAATTGAAATGGGTTTTGAAATTTAACAAAATGTAAGTGTTTTGTTATTGGATTTTTAGAACATTTTAGAATCAGTCTAACTTTGTTCCAACTGAAGTCAAGAATGTTGACTAATATGCATTGACTAACAATGTAAAGGTGACTATGTAAGCTGATGTGGAAATAAATATTTAAGGCCATACATTAAATCATGGTCACACTTAATACATACATTTGATGAGATGAAAGAAGGAATCATGATATTTAAATGAGGAAGGAAAAAAGATATAGTGTGATGAGGAGATAAGAAAAATGGAGACTGAATGTGAAATAAAAAGACTAACAGATAAAAGAAGCAGCAGAAAAGCAGAGGAAAAACAATTATAGAAAAAGATGCAACAAGAGATAAAAGGCTGAATTATAATGTACATGGAACTTATAAGAAAGTCTTTGGGAATTATTTTTCTGGTATAAAAAGACTGCCAGAAAGGTATATTTTAATTTTTAATTATACCCTCCCCCCTTACACTCCCTTCTCCCGTTTTTTAAAGTTCTGGCAAAACCATTTCACTTTAGGATCATTCATGTTTTACTTGTCTTTACTCTCTAACTCTTGCTTGATATTGTAATTTTCATCTCTCTTTCATTATAAGATAACCTCAGTTCCTAGTTATACCAAACATTTTCTTTACACCCTGTCCTGAGTTTTTTCTTATACCTGGCCTCCTCTGGAACTTCCTAATATTTTATGTAGTTCCTTAAAATGGATACATCTGCTTTTAACTGACTTCCCCAATCCTTTTGAATGGCCTTCTCTCTCCACCCACAACTTCATTACAGTTACCATCCTTCCCAAATCAGCCCTTGTATTCAGCTCTGCTGTCCCTAACTCCAACATCAGTCTCCCTTTTCTTGCATCTGTTCTGCCTAATATCCATATGTTGCTTGTTATAGCTACTATCATCATTTTTATTTTGTCCTAGCTTTCAGGACACAGTTGTATTTTGGGGCATCTACAAGTGTCAGTTCTAGATGTTTTGACATGTTTCTTAATTACATCATACTCCTCAGAAATTACCCAAAAGGCTATTAATTTATTTCAAGGTCTTGTCCAAATCAGACATCTCAGGTTATCTTGTCTCTCTGATGGGGCTTGTTTAATGCAAGTCTCTTCCTTTCCTAAAATCTTATTACCAAAGACTGGTGTAAGAATCTTCCTGGTTGTTTCTACCATTCAACACCAGTCTCCATATTGTCTTCTGTAATCTTAGCTGTAGAAATAAAATGATTTATTTGAACACTGAGGCCCCCTCTAAATATTACAGGTATTGCACAATTAATTGGTTAATTGTTCAATTACCTAGAGACCAGCTACATGTGCAAAGTATCTATCACACAATCAAATGCTCTAACCAACTATAATGTTAGATCTTGAAAATGTGTACTAACTTTACAGCTGGTTGCTATCAAGCTTTAATTTGCATGTGTAGCATGGTGTACCATGCACAGTGTAAAACCTCTGAGCCCTAGGGTTCACAGCAGCCATGATCTCTAGCGTTCATGGTTTTCACTCACCTGAGTTCTAAAAATCATGCCAGCCACAATCTTGAGTCCAGGGGTTTCATGAACCCTTGAGCCTTAGGGATTGCAACAGCTGTGATCCCTAGGGCTCCAAAAAGTGTGGGTAACCCCTTGGGCTGGTGGTTCACTGCAAGGGTGATCCCACTGCTCCAGAGGTGCAAGAAAACTCCTGTGGCCAGCAGATTGCCACTAGGTAATTGCCTGCCCCAGGCATGTAAGAAACTCCTGGAGCCAGAAGATCATTGTGATTCTCCAGCCCTGGAGGTTTTGCACAATCCTGGGGCTGAGGGATTTTCTCTGTGGTGATCCTCTGGCTCTGGGAGTTTCATTCATCACCACAGCAGGGAGATCACTGCTGTGGGGATTATCCATCCCTGAGGATGTGTGGTGAGGGGCCCTCACAACAGGGAGTCACTCAACTGAGTGGGGCTTTTAGCCCTGGGAACTTGGTTTTTGCTGGTGCAGGAGGAGTCCATGATCAGGCTCTCCATGAATCAGCAAAAAGGTACAATATGATCGAATGCACAATCTCACAATCATGCCTCCTGTTATGCACATGTGGCAGGGAGCACATGGGTAGAGGGGGCCTGAAGATAATACCTCCAGCATGTACAGGCAGGATTGAACTTCCTTCTAGCCTTCTCTGATCAAAGATAACATAAAACAAAACATAATTACTTCAAACACAACTACCAAGTGTTGGAGGTGCCACCTACACTGATCAGTATAACTTTCCACCATTGAGGTAAAAACCATGTGTTTTGGTTCTACTAGGGCTGTGCAAGGCTTCAGACCACGCTTCGGATCTGGAGAAGCTTTGGATGCTTCATTGTCTGAAACAGCATGTATAGATTAAAGCACTGGCTTCGTTAGGCTTTCTGAAGTGGTTTGGAGCTTCCAAAGCACTTTGGAAAAGCTTTGGAGCCGCTTCGGAGATCTGGCCATAGGGTATAATAGGGAATCAATGAAATAGCTATAACTTTGATCTTTGTTGTCTACTTTGGATGAAATGTGCAGAGATGGTAGTCTCTGCTGACAGCATGATACCTGCCAATTTTCAAGAGGATTGGTGCAACTGCACCCCAAGTTCCTGAAAGCAAAACTCATGTCATGTCTATGTGTTATAACACAGTGGGAAAACTGCTGGAGTGGTAGCCCCTGGTGGGGCCACAAAGCCCGCCAAGTTTCAAGAAGATAAGATCAGAGGTGTGGGGGGAACTGCACCTCAAGCTGCTGACAGGAAAAAAGGAAGAAAGCTGCAGGGATGTTAGCCCCTGTTCAGGCCACGATGCCTGCCAACTGTTGAGGAGATAGGTACAGGGCTTCTGGTTCTGGGACCCTGCACCTTTAGCTGCTGACAGGCCAAACTTGTGACATGGGTGCTTGTGCAGCTGTGTCTGTCTTGGGGCGGGGGGTGGAGGGAGGGAGGAACTACTGCAGGCCTGTCTTTTAAGCCAGGCCTGTGTTACCATTTACCAATCAATCATGATTCACTCAGGGACCAGCTCAATACACAGTTGCTAGCTAATGTAACCAGTTAATTAGCAACAATTAACATCTACAAAACCAGAGACTAAGGAGAAGAAAGAATCAATACAGGCAATCAACTGGCTCAAGACAGAGACAGTCAGTTGCACAAGCAGCCATGTCACAAGTTTTGCCTGTCAGCAGCTAGAGGTGCAGGGCCCCAGAACCCAGAAGCCATGCACCTATCTCCTTGACAGCTGACAGGCTTCATGGCCACAGCAGGGGCTACCACACCTGCAGCTTTCAGCTTGCTGCGCCTGAAGACACACAGTATCACCCATGTCACGAGTTTTGTTTGTCCGCAGCTAGGAGGCACAGTTCCCCCCAAACCTCTGCATTTATCTCCTTGAAACTTGGCAGGATTTGTGGCCTCAGCAGGGGCCACCACTCATGCAGTTTCCAGCCTGCTGAACCTTAAGATACACAGAGTCATCTATGTCAATGTTTTGCCTGTCAGCAGCTTGAGGTGCAGTTCCCCACAAACTCCTGCACTGATCTTCTTGAAACTTAGCAGGCTTTTTGGCCTCACCTGGGGCTATGATCCCTAAAGTTTTCACCCCCCTGTGTTGTAACACATGGACGTGACATGAATTTTGCTTTCAAGAATTTGGGGTACAGTTCCCCACAAGCCCCTGCACCTATCTTCTTGAAACTTGGCAGGGGCCACCACTGCTACAGTTTTCACCTCCCTGTGGTGTAATACGTATATAGCATGAATTTTGTTTTCATGAATTTGGGTTACATTGAAATCCATGTGCACTTGACAGACTTTGAGCTATACCGCTTTGAATGCATGGGCTAACAAAAAAGGAACATGGTACCTAGCTGATTTTAGGTGGTGATAGCAACACATTTTACCAGCTGGTTCCCATTGAGGATCCTGGATCTTGCAGCTGTTGAATTGTTTGCTTAACTGTTAGGAGGTGCTCATACAGAAGCAGGTTAACACCTTTGAAATACTTTGGGGTACAGCTCCCCCCAAACCCCTATACTGATCTTCTTGAAACTTAGCAGACTTTATGCTCTCAGTAGAGGCTACCATCCCTGTAAGTTTCATGCAAATGGGACAAAAAACAACAGTTATAGATATTTCATTGATTCCCCATTACACCCTATGGCTGGATCTCCGAGGGGGCTTTGAAGCTTAGGAGCTGCTTTGGCCGGATAGAGTGGGAACCCAGTCCAGAGCTCCGGATCATATTCCTGGCATCTGAAACAGCCAGATCTGAAGCCAGATCAAAAATCTGCCTACTCGCACAGGCCTACTGACTATATATTGGCAATGCCTTCTCCACATTTGGTCTCCTATTTCACTCTCTAATAACTTGCTAAGATATTATTTTCAATATCCCTTTATAATGGTTGTTGAGTTTCTTAAATGTTTGTTCCTCCCTTTCTTTCACTGAGTCTTTGGATTGACTACAGAGAAGAGCACTTTCTTTTTGTTCCAAAGTTCTTTTCATCAGTAATCCATAATTACTGATGAAAAAGTCCCTTCAATTTTTCCTTTGGGATTTTTTCTTGAATGGTTTCTTCCAGTTGTGTAACCATATTTACTTTCGTTCTTAGATAAGCACATACTTCTCCTTCTTTTGGTACCTTAGCTTGGCATGCTTACTTTGATGACCTATTTCTTTATCTTCTGGAAAACTAACCTTTTGGGAAGTATTTTAGATGTGACTTCATCACATCACCTATGCTACCTGAATATCAAGTTAGCCCCCAGCAGTGAAGGAATCCATATTGTCTGGTAATCTATTCCAGATTGAACAATCCTTATATCTATCTAGAATTCTTTTTCCTAATAAATAAAATAAAATTTCCTTTGCAGCAACTTAAGAACATTATTTCCTATTCTATCTTCAGTGAATATGGACAATCTTCTTTGCAACAGTTTTTACAGATTTGAAGACTCTTATGTCTCCCTTCAGTCTTCTCTTCTCTGAACCAAATAACCCAAATAAACCCATATACTTTCCACAAAGGTTAGGTATTTGAAAAATTGTTCCAGATCTTTGATAACTTCTGTTACTGACTCCTGGACTCTCTCTAATTTCTGTACAACTTTATTCAACTGTGGTGGCCAAAAGTGGACATAGTACTTAGTTGAGGCCTTTAGTAGTGAGCAAAATGGAAAGATAACTTAACATGTTTGCATATGACAGGGTCTTTCAAACTTTTAAAATGAGCGTACTCCTTCTGGTGGCGGCAGGCAGCCAGGGGGGTAGGTGGAACTCGCATGTGGTGGCTGGCCGGCTGGGGGGGTGATGTTCACATATGACTGCTGCTGTCTACCACCCTGCACTGCTGCTGCACCCCACTTTTCCATGGCTAGTCTCATGTATGGCTCTGTGGACTGCTGATGGGCCTTGCTCCTTGCCAATCATGCACCACCCCTCAGTAGCCTGCTTAGCCACACAAACAGCCAGCTGTGGGAAAACAGCACAGGGTGGTGGGCAGTGGTGTGGGGTGGTGGGTGGCAGCAGCGGTGGTGGTTGCTGCCACATTCGAGCCCCCTTCCCCCCATCTGACCAGCCGGGTGGCACCTGTGGAGCCTGCAGAGAGGTACTGCTGCCCTTGCCCCACCCCAGCCCTGCTTCTGGGAGGTAGTGGTGGAGGGTGGTAGGTGGCAGCAGTGGCCACTGCATGTGAGCTCCTTGCCCCACATCCATCCACAGAGGGGTGCCTCCTTCCCACCAGCTATTGGCTGATGGAGGCAGCATGGCAGCCAATCAGGAGAGCAAGCTGGGGTGGGGGTGGGGAGGCACTGTGGTACGCTGGATGGGGCCAGTGGTGCCTGGTGCACCTTTCCCCCTCCTCTGGGTAAGCAAATGGGAATGCCCCAGGGAAGCACCATGCCCCGGGGCACGCTCCATCCCTGCTTGCCCACATGTACCCCCTGTGACCTTTCCTAGTACTACATGAACCCCTGGTTGACAACCCCTGGCATATGACATTCCCCATTTATATATCCCACTATGTTTCATTTTTTTCTATAACACTGTGACATTACTGATCATATACAGTTTGTAACCCCTGGATCCTTCTCTGAAGAACTGCTACTGATTTGGTTGTTCCTCAACTTTTGTTTGTGTGGTTACTTATTCCTTAATGAATTATATCATATCTTCCAAGCTCTTCATTATTTCTGAATACATTAGCTTACTTTAAATGCTGCTGATCTACTTGCCATCTTTTATTGTATTCTGTGAATGCTTTCATCAAGTCAACCCTTACCTCTTTTTCTGGTTATTTTTCTGAATAACCCTTTTTTATAGCTCTTGGCCTTTGGCCATCTGAAACACCAGCTGCACTATACTCTCTCTCTGGTGTTAATTTTTCACTAGTTGTACCTCTTGGTAAATCATATGTGTTACTTTTATATAGAATTTACCCTCTGGCCTGACTTTAAACAGAGCTGTGATAAACAGAGATCCTTGCTGGATATTTGCAGATTAAAACACTCCTACAAGTTCATTATAACAGTCTTCCATTTTTAATGCATATTAGTTTGGTTTCACCATAACTTTAGCCTGAGCCACCACAGGAAACAATTCATTTAGCTGGTAGGCCTAACAAAGACATCCCTGAAGCTGCAAGATTTGCCTCCAGCATCCACGTTTCTTTGTACCTATACTCAGCAAGAGTTTTTGTGAGGCCTTGGATTAAATACATTCCCAATACAACAGCACTAGAATTATTGGTCCCTCCTAGCAAACATCAATTTCATCAAGAGAGCCCAAGTTCAATGGAAACAGCATTTATCTTATCCTCTGAAGTGGTTTATGATTAGTAGGCATCAATTAATTCCTGAAGAACAAACTTTTCTTCCCTTAATAACTGGGAGCTTTTCATGGATCCTGAGTCCAACATCATGGTTTTTCATCCATTGCTGTCTCCAGACAAATAATAGCAGCTGTTCCCAAGGAATTTATAATACTTGCTGATGGTGGCTATATTGCATATGCATTTCCATCTCTAGCAGCCTTTGCTTCTCCATTGCTTGCAAATGTCATTTGGCCTGGAATCCTAAGGAAATAGCCCTTTCTTAATGACCTCTGACATGACTATTAATAGCTTGCATTTGGATATTATCCATTTTTTGCCTATTTTACTTGCAAACATTTGCATTTTCTACAAAGGATTTATTTTGAATCTGGGAATTAACATCCAGTATCTTCAAGGAAACCTCAATTTATGCTTCTAGACTTGTATTGCTATGTGTAAACTGGCTTAAATTTGTATAGTATGTTATCTCCCTTCACCAGCAGGTTTTGAATTCACCTGTTAAATTGTCTTTGCAAGCAGGATTTTCTCACGGCTTGCCTCTGAGCATGGACCCCTGTCTACATTGCCAGTTCCAGATCCAGTGCAACCAGGTTCTGTCTCACTTGAACTATATCTTGGTAGTCTCCCCAGTGGACACAAATAATGATGGAGAGATTCTTTTTTTTTCTGCCTCTTGACTTGCCATTCTATCTAGTATTTCAAAGGTGTTAACCTGCTCCTGTATGAGCACCTCCTAACAGTTATGCAAACAATTCAACAGCTGCAAGATCCAGGATCCTCAATGGGAACCAGCTGGTAAAATGTGTTGCTATCACCACCTAAAATCAGCTAGATACCATGTTCCTTTTTTGTCAGCCCATGCATTCAGAGCAGTATAGCTCAAAGTCTGTCAAGTTCACATGGATTCCAATCTCATCTGCATAACCTCTAAATTCCCTTTTCAGGCTAAAGTGTTTACAGAATTTAAACAGTCTCTTGGGACACTAGCACTAGCACCAGAAGCCCATTTCACATGCATAGGCTTGACTGAAATTATTTTAGAGACACTGCTCAGACACATCATATTAATAGGAAAGTAACAAAGAATACTAACATAAAAATTCAGTATCAGCTGCTGGTGGAGGTGATGTCTGCTCTTTCATCTAATCTTCCTGAAAACCTTATTATACCTTCTTGTACATCTTTGTCTTTCTCTGCAGTTTATTCACTTTAGGACTGTTCAACTTGAATTCACTGAACTCTACTGATATTTGTACTTCTTCCTTCTTGTGATGTGTTCTCGATTGTGCATTGTTTCATTCTGTAAAGCCTTTTTCAGCACTGAAACGATGCCAAAGGAAGATATGATTGCATTTCCTTTTCATGGCTACAGTGGGCCATGTGGCAGCAGCAAGTCCCCCACTCCCATCCTTGTCCCTACCAGTAGGTACATTCCTAACTAAGAAGCATGCAAGTGAATCCACTCAAGGCTCCTGCAGCTGCATACACTGTCACATCTTCAGTTCCTAGTAGGCATGAAAACAGCTACTGAAGATGAACCCAACATAGTTTCACTGGTGCACATCTGGGTTAGCAAATGCAAGTGAGTACAGACAGGGACAAGGAAAAGGACAGGGATAGGGACAGGGACAGGAAGTTCTTCAATGCCTGGACTCCTTGCTACTATGAGGTAAGCAAACCAAATATGGTGCTCTTTCACAAATCTGGGGGATTGGAATGGAGCAAGAAAAAGGATCATGGACACTCTGTGTAGTCTCAGTTATGCACTGTCCTTAAGTGCAAGTGGCCCATGGCTCTCCAGGGACCTGGCGGACCTCCTGCGGCTAAAAAGGAAAGCCTACAAAGGATGGAGGACAGGATTCACCTCCAAGGAGGATTATTCTGCGCTGGTCTGGTCCTGCAGGGAGCAAACCAGGAAAGCCAAGACTGCAACTGAACTCCAACTAGATTCAAGCATCAAGGACAACAAAAAGTCTTTTTTCAGATATGTGGGGAGCCGGAGGAAAAGCAAGGGCAATGTTGGACCCCTGCTAAACCAGATGGGGCAACTGACAACTGACGCCCAGGAAAAAGCCAACCTATTAAATAGGTACTTTGCATCAGTCTTTCATCAGTTCCATCGGATGCCCATGCCTGCTATGGGAAAGGGAGATCCAGGTTATGGGGATCACCCACCCTCTATAAATGCTGACCTCGTGAAGGAACACCTTGAGAAGCTGGATACCTTCAAGTCAGCTGGCCCTGACAATCTGCACCCCAGTGTACTCAAGGAGCTGGCGAGCATCATAGCTCAGCCCCTGGCACGGATCTTTGAAAACTCCTGGTGCTCTGGTGTAGTGCCCGAAGACTGGAAGAAGGCCAATGTGGTGCCGATCTTCAAGAAAGGGAGGAGAGTGGATCCGGCTAACTACAGGCCCATTAGCCTGACTTCTATCCTGGGGAAGATCTTAGAAAAGTTTATTAAGGAGGCCATCCTTGAGGGACTGGCCCAGGCTAACATTCTAAGGGATAGCCAGCACGGGTTTGTTGCGGGTAGGTCTTGTTTGACCAATCTCATTTCCTTCTATGACTAGGTGACCTATCACCTGGACAAGGGAGAAGAGATTGATGTCATATATCTTGACTTCAAAAAAGCTTTTGATCTGGTATCCCATGATCACCTCTTGGCCAAACTGGCCAGGTGTGGCCTTGGCTCCACCACGATCCGCTGGCTGGGAAACTGGCTCCGTGGTTGGACCCAGAGGGTTGTAATTGATGGCAGTCACTCATCGTGGTGCCCTGTGACCAGTGAGGTCCCTCAAGGCTCTGTCCTGGGATCCATCCTGTTCAACACCTTCATTAAAGATGTGGACATTGGAGTCAGGAGTGGACTGGCCAAGTTCGCCGATGACAACAAACTTTGGGGCAAAGCATCCACACCAGAAGATAGGCGGGTGATCCAGGCTGACCTGGACAAGCTCAGCAAATGGGCAGACGAGAACCTCATGGTGTTTAACACCGAAAAATGCAAGGTTCTCCACCTTGGCAGGAAAAACCTGCAGCACCCTTATAGGCTCGGCAGTGCTACGTTGGATAGCACTACAGAAGAAAGAGACTTGGGGGTCATCATTGACCACAAGATGAACATGAGCCTGCAATGAGATGCTGTGGCTAGTAAAGCGACCAAAACGCTGGCTTGCATCCATAGATGCTTCTCGAGCAAATCCCGGGACGTCATTCTCCCCTTGTACTCGGCCTTGGTGAGGCCGCAGCTGGAGTACTGCATCCAGTTTTGGGCTCCACAAATCAAAAAGGATGTGGAGAAGCTTGAGAGAGTCCAGAGGAGAGCCACGCGCATGATCAGAGGTCAGGAAAACAGATCTTACGATGACAGGCTGAGAGCCATGGGACTCTTTAGCCTGGAAAAGCATAGGCTCAGGGGTGATCTGATGGCCACCTATAAGTTTATCAAGGGTGACCACCAGGATCTGGGGGAACGTTTGTTCACCAGAGTGCCCCAAGGGATGACGAGGTCGAACGGTCACAAACTCCTGCAAGACCGTTTCAGGCTGGACATAAGGAAGAATTTCTTTACTGTCCGAGCCCCCAAGGTCTGGAACAGTCTGCCACTGGAGGTGTTTCAAGCACCTACATTGAACACCTTCAAGAGTAAATTGGATGCTTATCTTGCTGGGATCCTATGACCGCAGCTGACTTCCTGCCCTATGGGCAGGGGGCTGGACTCGATGATCTCCCGAGGTCCCTTCCAGCCCTAATGTCTATGAAATCTATGAAATTTATATATATATATATATATATTTGAAGGGATCAGAGCAGGTGCACAAGTGCTCTGGGAGGTGTAGGGACTCTTCTTCCGATATGGAGCAGAGCCAGATCACTAATGGGGACTTAACCACATACCTTTTAATGAGAGAACAGTACTGGGAACATAACCAGTGTAAACCAGGGGGTATAGGGGACACTACAATGCACCGAGGGGGCAGGATTCAACAAGGGTTAGACACAAGCATAGACATATTCATCTAGTTGACAAAAGACAAGGTTAACAAAATATAAAACACAAACAGCAGAACAAACAATACTGGTTGGCGAAATATAAAAGGCACAAAATACAAAACATCAAATAAGAAGGAATAGAGGGCCAAAGTACCTAGAGGGGGGGAGAGCACAATGACCCCTTTCCACTGCAACAAGAATTTCTCCTTCTCACTTCACTCACACCAGCTCAGTTTTGAACTCAGATCTCCCACAGGGTGTGCAGGAGCACTACCACACAGCCCCCAATGCTAGCACTGCACCAAGCTGCAAGGAATCTTGGCCTTCTGGGAGTCCCAGCCTCATGTTAAGCTGCCTGGCCTCTTTTGGAGGAGCTGGAAGCAGAGCTGGGAACCTCTCAGGTCACTGCTCAGATCCTTGCTGGAGCTGGGAAGCCTCTCCTGCTGGCTGCAGCCTCTCATAGGGGACCCTAGAGCCCAGTGGGGAACCTCTCCTGCCAGTCGCATGCCACACTGCTAAGAGTCCAACTGCTGCCTGCAGGTTCTGCTCCTTCAGGCTCTTCTGGGGCAACTGCTTCTACCCCACTGGCCCAGCTCTTGCCAGCTCTTTGAAACTCCTTCCTTGTGGTCCCTCGCTGGTCTCTCTTGAGTAAGCTGCACTGCCCCTTTTATCCCCGTCCAGGTGAACCAAGGGGCCAATCAGGGGACATGGAGGGTGGGTCTCTGGGGCCTGATTGGTGAGGAAAGGGAATCCCAAGCCCTTGAATCATCTTTTACCCTTTCAAAACCCCTGGGCTAAATCACTACCAGCTAGCCCATCACATATATACACACATACACATACACATATATACACACGGTCACTCTGTAAGGAGCAAATTCACCCTGCCTTCTTAAGGCACTGTAAATGACCCTAATGTAAAAATTCAGTCATCTTTTGTATTTGAGTAGTGTTTGAGGGGCTACTTGTCCAAAGTCATAGCTTAGTCAGTTTGGTCTGGGTTGACAAGCCTGGGAAAATGTAAGATTTTTGTCTATAAAACAACAAAATGTATAAGCACAATAAAATACATGTGGTATCTGTTAATACCTTGGCTTTTGGTTCATGGGGGAAATAACACCTGTAGGCCTGTATCTGACCTCTATTGGGGGTATTCTGGGTAATGCCTAACCTGTGTTCTGGTTAGAGTATTTTACTGGGAAGCAGGAAATACAGATTTAAACCCCTAGTTGGCCTACCACCTATCTCCTACTTCCAGGGCAAGTGCCCCAAACAATAAGCATCTAACACCAGCTATAATATTTAAGTTTTTTCTATAGCTAAAGTTACAAGACTTGACCGGCATTACATGTGGACCTTGGCAGTTCCATCCCCCCTGGGAGATAATGAAGCTTTTGAATATGCATAGTATGAGGACAGCATGGCTACTCTGAATCCCAAAGTATGTAGATGTATTAAAACTTAATTATGCAGCTACAAAATCACCATTTAAATAAGTGAAAAGGAGAAAAGGATTTGGCTAGTAGCCTTTCATAGCTGGGTCAACCACACACAGCTTTTGGACTGAGTTCAGAACAGGCTTCAAAATCACACATATATTACACCAGTGAAAGGCTTAATCATTCTGCCACTATACCTACAACACAGCAAAGCTCAGTGCTTAAAATGTAAACAGATGCTTAAGTCCATCCTCATTCAAAGCACTTAGGTTCTTTTGAGAGTGATTTGGAAAATGATTTTTAGAATCCCAGGAAAAGCAAAGAATATATACAACTACATATGCATGCATCTTGTAACAAAACATTGCCATTTATTTCACCCTGCACTATAGTTTGTAAGGATTGTAAGTTTGTAGTCAATTTCTGACTATCGGTCCTTCATTTTATTCTTGACAGGACTTCCATTGATTCTGTTTATTTTTTGAAGAGAGAGCTCTGAATGTAAAAGTCTGATTTCTTTAGGAAAACATGATCATCAGATTGCATTTTTCTTTACATTTAATTTATCGGGCATGATGTTTATCTGCTGACTCTGATTGTGCCTTGCTGTTTCTTTTAGAGCAAAATGAAATCCATTTATAAAGCTGTAGAATTATGATGATAAAGAACTCTTTAAACATTATAAATAAAATAAACAAATTCCCACAGAGATTTTGATTCTGTTCTCTTCTATGTTAGACAAAGAGTCAATGAACAGAGGCAATAAACAATGTGAATTTTGTTCAAAATCTCAAATAAATAAGGCCTTTGAAATTCTGCCATCAGGCTTCAGAAACCTTTCACGCAGCAGATTCATATTTATTTTTGTGATAAGGAAATAAAGAAAAGACGTTTCTGTTATGATGATTTCTTGCTGAAAAGCTTGACTGAAGTACCCTATCCATTTGGGAAGACTGCACAGCTCGGAAATTATAACCAGCTAGGTTATAAAAGAAATCATAACATTCAAAGTAGACACAACTGTCTCCTGTAGATGCCAGTAATTAAATTTCTTTTATCTGGTGGAAGAAGCACTGCCAGTTTCCTATAATGAACTCAACATCACCTCAAGGCTTTTTAATCTCAGCACTTCTACAGCCATGCATCAAAGCTGAAATTATAGATCTCATGTATTTTATGATAGAAGAGAGCACTATGCATACATGATTGGACATCATTGAAGTCCTATCTGTGGAGCAGCCCCAAAAAAGAGAACATTCTTGAAAAAGGAATTTACAATGTGTATTAACTATTGTTAACTAAAATAATGGGAAAAATAAGACATTCAAATACTGTTAATGGAAAAATGGCAAAAGGTATTACAGATGCAATTGTATTAGGTATTAGAGAAACATTAAGTAGATAAGTTTTAGCTTATGAAGCTCTTTTAGGCCTTTTTGATTGATTTGTCAGACTGTGCTTTATGAGTCAAAACATCACTCATGAATATTTTCTTTCCAAAACAGTAACAATACATTATAGAATAGCTCAGTAAAGCTAACTAACAAGTAATATATGTATCATAAACTAAAATATTAAACAGAAAGGTTTTGGTACATTTTAAGTCCCCTTCCCTCTCTTGGAGAAAGGCAAAGCAACCATAGGTTTTTTAAAAAATCAGACCTCCAGGCCTCCATATTTAGGAAATACTGGGTGCATCTACACACGTGCCCGACTGTGCAGTTGTTACTAAAGCAGGTACTAAATGACTGTCCAATAACTGCACAGTCCCAGCAGCACACAGGTTGTTTCTGACCCTACCGCACAGTAGCAACGAGGCGCATCACAGTTTGTGCCTGCAGTTGTTACATTGCCATAGCAATGAGCTTTATTGCTGTAGCTTATCGCTATGGTGATGTAGTGTCTCATGTAGACACACCCACTGATCTGAAGTATGACATTCTGTGTATAGTTCCTTACTACATTTATGTGGGTTTACTCCCTAGCAAAAGATTGTTTTATCAAATACAATTCTTTCCCATGAAATATTACTATAACTATTTCATGTTCTGCCTGGGACAACAAATAAATTCAGCCTGATAAAAATTCAGTGGATGTTGATGATTGTCTACCAAGGATTATGGTAAGTAGTTGGAAGAAAATGGACCACAGACTAATTATTCAAGGCTGAAGTAATATGAAACAGTGCTGAAAGAATTCCTTCATGCCTTGGATTCAAAATCCCACATGCATCCTTTATTGAGGAGCATTAAATCAGTCAGAGAGCGTTATGGGGAAGTACGGGTAGAGCTGACTGGAAGTCAGAAATTTCATTCTGTGGGAAATTCTAAAATTCTAAAACTATAATTTTTGTTCCATCTCAGAATAGAAGTAGACCTTCCAAAATTCCCACGGGGGGGGGAAGGGGGGAAACCATTTTGAAATGATTAGCGTGTTTTATTTTAGAAAATGCTGAAATGAAACAGCTGGGGAATTCAAGCCCTAAGGTATTGGCTCAGCCATGGTTCCCAGGGCATCTAGGCTCCTACATCCCAGTCAGTCGGAGTGAGCTGATGGGTAGCTGAGAGGCTAGAAGGCCTGGGAGTCAGAGTAGAGCTGGCATCTAGAGGCACCCAGACCTGCAACAAAAAACTTTGAGATTTCCTAAGGCTTCCAAGCTTCCAGATCCATGGCAGAGAGTCTGAAAGACTTGAAAGCCCTGGCACAAGCTAGGGTGCTTGGGCTAGAGTTCTTAGGGCGTCCACATTCTTAGTTATGGATCCAGAGTCCAGCCAAGGCAAGAGCTTGGGCTAATAAGGCTTTGAGTCTCACAGTTCCTTAGCAGGAGCCTTGAAACCCTGTGATAGTCTGGAGCCTTGGATTTTACAACTTCTGTGATACCACATCAAGGTCTAGTCCCTATGGATGACTGTAGCTGCAGAGGATGGAAGTCTGGCTTCTGACCTAACCATGAGCCCAAACAGCAGTAAACTATGGAAGTTTCTGATAGAAACCTGCTTGTGGTTTGTTATACATCAAGAAAACAATTTTTTTTTGTCTTTTTCTGACAAAAATCTGTTTTGCTGCAAATTTTCAGTCAAGTCTACTTCATTAGACCCTATGATAGATTAAACTGCATGCTGTAAATAAGCGACTAACCTCTGGCACTATTTTATGACCCCATGCCTAATCTTTATATTATAGGTAATTAAAACTCTGTGAACTCAATGTGTTGAAACAAACTTTGATGAAAAAGGAAGAAGCTGCTTGGAACACAAAATCACATTTTCTTATAAAGAAAAAGAATAAAGGTACTTCTATTTCTTGTTCTAAAATGAAGATAACTGATTTGGGGCAGATTAAAGAAAAAATAAATTACTGTTTCACAAATTTAAGGTATAACTGGGCACATCTGTACATACATTTGAACCAGGATCAGTAAACTACTCATGAGTAAATGCTCCCAGGCCACAGGTGTCTATACATGTGGGGAAGCAGAAGCAGATTTGCTGCTAATGGCAGCAAACTGCCCCCAATTCCTGGGGCCCTGCAGTGAGAATGTACAGCTCTAGTCTCCCCCTGGGTGCTAGCTCAGGGGCTGGCAGGGAGTACCAGGCCAGAAGACAGTTGTCTTCTGGCCACTGGGACATTACATCCTGTCCCCAGGGGCTGCCTGCTGCCGGGGCAGTGCAGTCAAAGTCCCCATGCCCCAGCAGCAGGGAGCTCCTGGCTCTGGCTCTCCAATCAAGGACAGAGGACTTGGAAAGAACTGCAGCAGGGAGGGAGCAGGTCCCAGCCCCCTGCCTCCTGCCCCGTGCCCAAATCTTCTAGTGGGGCATCTAGCAGTGAGCAGATCAGGGTGGGGGCCTGGGACCTACTCCTACTCTTTCCAAGTTCTGTTCCTTGGTCACTTGATTGGGGCATGGGGCTGGGACCTGCTCCTGACCAAAACAGCTCCAAATGTTGCCAGATTAAGAAAAAGTCTCCTCAGCTATCTGTCAGGGGCTGGTCTGACCCAACAGGAAAAATATACTGCATATTGATCCTTTACATACATTTGTCATTACTTTCCATTGCTGATCTGGTGACAGGTTGCTGAACAGCATGGTAGTATCACTTTCCTTTCTCCCAGGTCAAACAGTTTTTCCTAGTCATACTTTAATGGTGTATATTTCATGATTCAGTACTTGAAGGTCAAGTTTTCCCTCTGATAGACCCAAAATGCCAGCCTCCTTGTTAAAATGTCAAACAAGCAGCTTCAAGTTTTCTTCTGTGATGCCCCTTATACTTCAAAGTTGCTCCCCATAAACCACAATATACAGGTTTCCCTTGATTTATGCAGGTTCTGTATATGTGAATTTTCTCTTATGTGATGAGCATTTTTAGACCCATAATTCATTATATGCGAGGTAAATTCAATCCTATATGATTGGCAAAGTCTCCCCTCCCATCCCCCCCGCCCAAGCAGGTAAGTCTGTGGGGGGAGGGGAATGGGCCATGAGGCCAGTGCCCCACTCACTCCAGCCCTTGCTGCAGTGGCCCTGGGAGCAGCTGGGTGGGGGGTGTGCCTCTTGCTGCTCCACACGCCCTGGGAGGGCTGCGGGCTGGGGGCTGTGACAGGCTCTTCCCAAGGGGCATGTGCCCCCAGAACAGCAGCGGCACCAGGAAGTTCCTGGCATTTAGTGTGGCCTGTCCCTTCCCTACTCCCAGCCTCACTCCATCCCTCCCTCCCTCCCTCACAGCCATTGGAACCTATCCCTATTTGTTACATTACAAAGTGGGTTTGCTTTATGCAAATTTGATTTATGCACCGTTCTCTGGGAATGCATGCACTGCATAAATCGAGGGAAACTTATATTCATTGCTTTGGAAATGCCTCCTTAAAACTACCTTTTGCCATGCTGCCTACAAAGAGCATTAGGCTACTTGTGTGACAAAGCTACACATCACACTGACCAATGCTGTCTTTGTCACTCTCTCCTTACCTTCTTTTGGCCACAATGGCTTCACATCTTCTCTCTTTTGATAATGCTTTCTATTAGCCATTTCTCACAAGTGGTCAGACTCCATGTTTGGCAAGAGCCTGGTTTAGTTATGTATATTTCACTTTAACATTAAATCTCCCTGGACACGGAATTCAAAACCCAGACATGTGGGTTCTCAATACTATGTATTGGGAAGTGAGGCACCTGAGAAGAGCAAGCCAAAAAATCCCCATGCTCAATGGGGAGGCATCTAGAGCTGGCTAATCATCAGAAATACAAATTGGAGAGCGGCACGTCTGACTTCCTGCCTCTTCCTGGAACTTATATGCCTGAGCCAGAGCTGCAAGGGAGGTATCTCCAACCACTTGAGATTCATGGCCTGGAATGCATCTCTGCAGGCAGCAGCAGGACTCAGTCTTTTTAAATAGGATGGTCTCGTTGCCCATTTTTACATAACTACATATAGCACCCAGGTGGGAGGATGAAACCTCAGTTCTACATCCTTTCACTGGGAAGAGATTGAAACTCCCATCCCATATCTCTCAAGTCTATGGTTGAGTGAAACCTCATTCTTTCCTACCTGGGCCCAGCTTGCATCAGCAACAAGTACCCTACTGTTGTCATCCATGTGGGGACGAATGACATGGCCAGGGGCAACTCTGACCGCATTATGAAGGATTTCAAGGCTCTGGGGGACAAGCTTAAGGAGACGGGGGTGCAGGTGGTATTCTCCTCTCTTCTTCTGGTGAGTAGGCAGGGACGGCAACATAGGCCTGCATTGGTGAGGTCAACCGGCACTTACACAGTTGGCGCCGCCAGGCAGGCCTTGCCTTCCTAAATAATGACACATGCTTTCGGACAGGGGATTTGCTTTGGTGGGATGGGCTTCACCTCTCTCCTAAAGGCAAGCATGTCTTCTTTTCCCGGTTGGCTGATCTCGTATGGCGAGCTTTAAACTAGCCTCGCCGGGGGAGGGGGCCGCAGAAGATGAGGAGATACCACCCAAGCAAGACACATGACAAATGCAAGGAGTGCCCAGGTAAGAAACAGGGGTCCAGACAGTCTCCAGAATCAGGGGGTGGCATACACAGCTAGGCAAGGCCTTAAATGCCTATATACCAATGCTCATAGTATGGGGAATAAACAGCAGGAACTCGCCCTCCGAATAGCTGGTTCAGACCCAGACACAGAAACATGGTGGGATTCATCCCACGACTGGGCAGTTAGCATTAGGGGCTATAGGCTTTACAGGCGGGATAGAGAAGGAAGGAAAGGTGGGAGTATGGCAATCTATGTCAAGGAGCAATACACATCCTCTGCCAGCAGAATGGGGTCAGAGGAGGGGCAAGAGGAAGTGCTCCAGGTCAAGATACAATGGGGCCATGGGGAGAGGGATCTAATGGTGGGGGTCTACTACAGACCTCCCAACCAAGGGGAGGAGCTGGACCGGGAATTTTTGGGCCAGCTTGCAGAGGCATTTAAGGCAAGGGATGTAGTTGTCATGGGTGACTTAAATTACCTGGATGTCTGCTGGGAGGAACAGTCAGCCAGGTTGGACCATTCCAAAAGGCTCCTGGCTGAGATACAGGACCTCCACTTAATTCAGGAGGTGCACAGTCCCACCAGAGGAAATGCCCTGTTGCACCTGGTCCTGGCCACAGGCAACGACCTGGTAAAGGGCCTCCAGGTTCTTGACCACCTGGGTGATAGCGATCATCGCTTGCTGGAATTCACCATCCAGCTCAGGGTGTCAAGGGCCTGCAGCAGGGCAGTAGCATTAGACTTCAAGAGGGCCAATGAGTTGAGGAGATTAGTGGGAGAGGCACTGGGGTTCTCGAGAGCAGAGGAACTCAGTGCCCAAGATGAGTGGTTGTTCCTTAAGGAGACGATACTCCGGGCCCAAGGGGTGACCATCCCAAGAAGAAGCAAGGGGAGCAGGAGTGCCTGATAGCCCCCCTGGCTCACCAAGGGTATACGGGAATGCCTGATTGCCAAAAACGCGGTGTACAACCGGTGGAAGGGGGGTGCTATCTCCAAAGAGGAGTATACTTCCTCTGCTCGGGCCTACAGGGGGGCTATCAGGAAAGCTAAGGTGGACATAGAGCTAGGACTAGCATCCAAAATCAAAGATAATAAAAAGTACTTTTTCAAATACATAGGGAGGATGAAGAAAGCACCAGGAAATGTGGGGCCCCTGCAAGATTCTCTGGGCAATGTGGTGGTTGCACCAGAGGAGAAAGCAGACCTCTTTAACCAATTCTTCACCTCCGTTTTCTTGTGCAGGGACCAGGACTTCCCCACCGTAATGCAAGATGGACTCAAGGGGAACTCCTCCAGACCTCAGGTTGGGGAGGACCAGGTTAGAGAGCTTCTGGAGGGGCTGGACGTGTTCAAATCAGCGGGTCCAGATGCTCTCCACCCCAGGGTGTTGAGGGAGCTAGCAGGGGTTATTGCAGGGCCTTTGGCATGGCTTTATGAGCGTTCATGGTGCTTGGGCCAGGTGCCAGATGATTGGAAGATAGCTTACATGGTCCCCATCTTTAAAAAAGGGAGGAGGGAGGACCCAGGGAACTATAGGCTCATCAGTCTTACCTCAATCCTAGGGAAACTCTTTGAGAAGATCATCAAGAAGCACATCTGCGATGGGCCAGCTTCAGGGATGATGCTCAAGGGCAACCAGCACGGTTTCATTAGGGGCAGGTCATGTCAGACCAACCTGATTGCCTTTAATGATCAGGTCACAAAAGCATTGCATGCAGGTGTTACCGTGGATGTAATCTTTCTGGACTTCAGCAAGGCCTTTGACACTGTCTCCCACCCCATCCTCATTAAAAACCTACGTGACTGTGGCATTGATGCCTACACAGTTAAGTGGATTGCAGATTGGCTGAAGGGTCGTACTCATAGGATGGTGGTTGACAGGTCATATTTGACCTGGGGAGAAGTGGGACTGGAGCAAGGCCTGGATAAGTTGCAGGGGTGGGCTAACAAAAACAGGATGCGTTTCAATACTGACAAGTGCAGGGTGCTGCACCTGGGCCGTAGTAACCAGCAGCACACTTATAAGATGGGGAATTCCCTTCATGAGAGCATGGAGGCAGAAGGGGTTCTTGGAGACACTATTGACTCCAAGATGAACATGGGCCGACAATGCGAGGTCATGGTTGGCAGGGCTAACCAGACCTTGTAGTGCATCCACAGGTGCATCTCTAGCAGGGCCAAGGAGGTGATCCTCCCCTTCTATGCAACACTGGTCAGGCCACAGCTGGAGTACTGCGTCCAGTTCTGTGCGCCCCACTTCAGGAGGGATGTGGACAACATTGAGAGGGTCCAGAGGAGGGCCACCTGCATGATCTGGGGACAACAGGGCAGACCCTACAATAAGAGACTGTGGGACCTGAACCTATTCAGCCTTCACAAGAGAAGGCTGAGGGGGGACCTGGTGACAGTCTATAAACTCACTAGGTTTATAGAAAGATTTGGGAAAGACCTTGTTTCTCCTAGCGCCCCCTGGCATAACAAGGAATAACAGCCATAAGTTGTTAGAGTGTAAGTTTAGATTAGACATCCATAAGAACTACTTCACAGTCAGGGCGGCTAGGAGCTGGAACCAACTTCCAAGGGCGGTGGTGCTGGCTTCTACCCTGGGGGTCTTTAAGAAGAGGCTTGATGCCTACCTGGCTGGAGTCATTTGAGCCCAGTTTTTTCTCCTGCCCAGGCAAGGGGTTAGACTTGAAGATCTACAAGGTCCCTTCTGACCCTACTTCTATGATTCTATGAACAACAAAAACATTGCAATATTCATAGGGCCAGAAGGTAAGCGAGTGAAAAGAAGTCTAAATCTATAGCAGGGAGGGAAAGTCCTGAGTTCCAGCTTTTGGTCTCAGAATTATTTCTGATTTTTCCCCCTAGTATCTGTCTAATGTAAAAGGTATGCACTGTGTTTGTGGAGCCTGTTCATTGCAGAGGCACCTAGAAAGTACAAGTGTCTTTAGGAGAAAGCAACCAATTAGCAGGGCATATTATTATTATTATTACTTATGTTTTAGATGTAGATGACTGAAGTCCACCCAAGTCCTTCTTTTGATCTGGCCCAAATTCTGCTAGTTTTGCGAAAGGATGAATTAGTTATCTAATTCATTGGGATTTTGAACTTGTCTTTCTTAGTTGCTAGTCTATTGATCGTTTTGTGATGGATCTACTCTAAAAGTTTGTGCATTCAGCCCGTAATACTGGACATAAGAACCTACGAGGTTCTATACTGGGTTAGACCTATGGTTCACCTAGCACAGTATCCTGTCTCTGACAGTGGAAGAAGTGATGCTGTTGAGCGAGAGCACTTAGCCAGATATCTAGAGTGATTGATCCCCTATTCAATACCCTCCTTGGCTTTCATCTTGGATGAGACTGGTCCTGCAGTCAGGACGTTAGAGCTGTTCAGACGAAGCAATACTGCTAAATAAAGGATTGTGTGTTCATGTATTTTCAGTGTCTGAGTCCTTGGTACTTCTTGGAGCAGGAACTGTTTGTCTCATGGCTTTGCTTGTGACGGTACCAGAAAATGAATGTTTTTTCTTGTATGCCATTTAGCAGGAGGACCTGACCCAGCTCAGCTCTGAAGCCATCTTTGATCCAAGCATCTCTGATGTATTTTGTGTAATTTTCAGAAAACTGCAACTATGTAGTCTTAGTTTTCCAAAGTTTCTTTCCCCCTCATTGATTTTAATTAAAACCTGGGTAAGCTTATAAGTCTGATGTGCTTATTAGCAAGCTAGATTTTTAGCACTATATGATAGTCCTGACACAGCTTTGCAGTTCCCCCTGCAATCTACAGGGCCTGTTACATGTACCTTGATGGCAAGTTTCCAGCCCAGAAGATTTCTTAGTTCTGAGGTACCAGTGTACCCAGATTTAATGTGTTACTTCTTCATGGACTGACAGCTTGTCTGTCAGATAATCTGCTTCACAATACTTTCCCCATTCTTCTTCTCTTTGTACATCTCATTCCATCCTATTACCCCTTCAATTCTTCATTTGTTCTTTTTTCTGCATGCCACTTGCTATTATAGTTACTGAAAGAAGTTAGTGAAATTGGTGTAATTACTATTTACAGTTTGAGCTAGTTAACCCTAATGAGCCTTTAATTCTTGTTCATAAGACATTTCTTAGAAATGAGTTGCAGATTTAAAAATTAAAGTGGCCTTTCCTTCATATCACAAATCATTCCAACAGGGTGAACGAATCTATGTCCTTTATCATTTTTTCCCCTTTAAGATACATAAAAAATAATTTAGAGTTTGAATTGGAAATTACTTTTTTTAAGAATGTACAAAATTAGAATGATTTATACAAAGTTTGATGGATGCTTTTGACTTTTTTTGGCTAATCAGGTTTTGCATCCTGTTTGCTTTGATTTGTGTTGTGATTCTTTCATCCAGGAAAAAAAAGGGGAATCAAAGGACATTTTGTATTTCACTACAGAAGTCCTTCACAGGAAGGTATGAAGGGAGAGAATGTAATAGCAATTCTGTTTAAGTATATAAAAAATGTTCTCATTCTCTTAGGGTTTAAGCCTGTCATTTATCTGAATGCATTAACTTATACAATATGCTTGCAGTGTCTCTTATATTGCCATGCTTATATTGCCCCGCTACCATAATATATTTATCTTTAAAACAACCTGTAAGAGAAACAAGTATTCATCCCTGTTTTACATTTGAGGAACTCAGACATATAGACTGAAGGCACTGGCAGAAGTGATGTTATGTTGCACAATCAGGCACTCCACAGCCATGTACTCACAGAAGTGCACGGCTACAGAGTGATTTATTAAATGCCCAATTGTGTGACAAATGAACCCTTCTTACATGAAGGTTTAGACGAAGGCACTCCAAAGCGGCGTACCTTCATTAACTTATTAAATTTATTAATCCCAAACATCCATAGGTGTGAGAAGATGACCAGGAACAGGCAGAGTCCTGCCCAGGACCTGGATCTGGGGGGCAGTGCACTCCATTTCCCAACTACCCCTGCTCATGGCTGGGGGCTGTCTCCATGGAGACCCAGCTGCAGCTGCCTGTGAAAGTGCAAGGCTGGGGTTGCCATGGAGACCAGTCCCAGTCATGCTGGCAGCATGCGCAGCAGAGCAGGTAAGGAGGCTGCTCCAGAGCTGCTGGGATCTTGTCATGAGGGAGGCTTGCGATCTGTAGCCTGCATGCTCCCAGCAGGCATGTGCAGGCAGGGCATCATGGCTCTGCCCTGGTTCCTTGCAACAGTGACAGCCTGGTCTGCAATAGGGGCAGAACCACAATCTCCTGCCTGTGCACCCCTGCCCAGAGCATGCAGGCTACAGATCATGGCTCTGCCCTGGCTCCAGAGCATGCTGCCCCCATCACAAGGTCCCAGCAGTTCCCAAGCAGCCCCCTGTCCTGCTCTGCTGTGCTTCCTGCCAGTGTGGCTGGGGCTGGTCTCCATGGCAACCCCAGCCTTGAGCACAGCTGTGGCTGGGGTCACCAGGGCCTGCTGGGATATGGACTCTGGCTACCAGCTGGATTGGCCATTTTCTCCACCCCAGCCAAGACACTCACATCAGACAAGATGGCACTGCCTTGGAGCAAATTCAGTAGCAGAACTTTAGGTGTGTTAGTAAAGTTTGCTCTGAGAAAATAAAAGCTAAAGCAAGATTATCGGGTACAGCCCCTTACCCAAGGGGCAGGAAGTCAGCTGGGGTCAGATCATCCCAGCAACATAAGCATCCAAGTGTTTCTTAAAGGTATCCAGAGTAGGTGCTTGCACCACTTCTGGGGGGAGTCTATTCCAGATTCTGGAAACTTGGATGGTAAGGAAGTTTTTCCTTATGTCCAGTTTAAAACAGTCTTCCAGTAGTATTAGACTGTTAGACCTTGTCTTCCCTTGGGGTGCCCTGGTGAACAGATGTTATCCCAGTTCCTGATGCACACCCTTATATACTTATAGGCTGCCATCAAGTCACCCCTGAGCTTTTGCTTCTCCAAGCTGACGAGAATAATGCCTGTCAGTTTCTCCTCATAAGGCCTGTTCTCTTGACCTCTATTTGTGTGCGTGGCTCCTCTCTGGACTCTCGCAAGCTTCTCCACATCCTTTCTAAAGTGTGGAATTAGATGCAGTACTCCTGCTGCGGCCTTATCAAGGCTGAGTAAAGTGGGAGGATGACTTTTTGTGTCTTGCTTGACATGCGTTGGGAGATGCAAGCTATAGTTTTATTTTCTTTGCTGGCTGCGGCATTGCATTGGTGGCTCGTGTTCATCTTGTGATCAATCAGGACCCTTAAGTCTCTTTCGGTGATGGTGCTAGTGAGTGTAGCACTGCTTAGCCTATAAGTATGATGTGGGTTTTATCTCCCAAGGTGGAGCATCTTGCATTTTTTCATCATGGATGCTTGGTTTCTTCCTATGCCACATGTTGAGATGCTTGTATAAGACCAGCAAAATTATTTTTACCATGTAGAAGTAATTGGCTTACTTGACTAGAAAAACAGACAAAGACCAGATGTGCTGATACTGCTTAATTCAAATGTTCTGAGATAAGGAATCCGCATTCCTGCATTCCTTGGGTTATCTTGATATCTTGCCCTGAGTATTCCTGTATGCCTTGGGATAGCCCTATGCATAGATAGTTGTTTAAGTAAACGACCTACGTTTCTGTGTAATTTACTATTGTTTTGTTTCTCCAAGGTGTATTTTTTATCTCTTTCTCTGGCTTAAGTATAAATACGCTTGTAACCTTAGAGAGTCTGAGAAATCCTTTGAAACAGACAGGTGGGTGATTCCCCTTGCCGTATGGAATTCTCCCTGTGATCACAGTATAGCTCTAAATAAAGAAAAGCTGGCTCTGTCAGTTCTGATTCAACCACAACGCAAAGTTTGATTTCTTCCACAATTTGGTGCCGTGACTCTGATAGAGACGCTCGGTGTGATCAGTTGGGACACAGACATCTCTTCACTGAAGCCCTGGCGCCAAACCAAGGTAAGAGACCTTTTGAAATCTCTACTGGGGCTTTTCAGTGAGAGGCTGTTTCTGTGTCTTCCTGATTCACTACTTGAGGCTCACTCTATCCTAACTTTTGCTGCCAGAACTGTCAGACCCACTGTGTAAGTATTAACGGTAAGTAGAAAGGTTAAGAGTCAAGGTTAAGACTCAAGGTTAAGAGTCAAGACTCTGTGTTGCTGTTGTCAGTGAAAGTATTTCCCTGTATAAATTGAGTTCAGTTCTGTAAAGAACTGTGAGGTCTTTCTGAGGCCAGAAGTAGAAACCTTGTGCAGCTGCCCCGAAGACACCAGATTTGTTCTGTGTGCTCTTCGAAAGCAAGGGTGCAAGGTGGAAACTCTTAGAGTGTGAATGTTTTTCCATGATAAGCGTTGACCAAGGCTGAGAAATGCTCTTGAACCTCGTGCCTCAACACAGAAATTCCCTTGTGTGAACTGAGAAATATGAGCCACTGACCAGGTCTGAGACTAAGGTTGGGTTCAACCACCCCAAGGCTGGCCAGAAGGGCAGTTTTGAATGCAAGGGGACCCAACCAGAACCTCGTGACCCAGTGGACAGGTTTACCCTTTCCCCACCCTCATAAATGAGCCGTGTCTAACCGTGAGTAACTGCGTTGTGTGCTGTTATTGCAGTGGGGTCTTGTCTTTGGACATTAGCCACAGCATCTCTGTGCTACTAGCAAATCTCACAACCTGACCGGACACCCTGAATAAGCCATTCCTGTATGAAAGACCTGTGTGAATTGAGTTTAAAGATATGGGGAGCAGAGAGTCTAAAAGACATACCGGCTCTGCCCAAAGGGACTCCAGCATTGTACATGTACACACACTATGGCCATAATTGTAAGTTTCTAGACAAATGGAATTGGTATACCAGAGATGATTTTAGCCGGCAGTTTTCCCTGGAGGGAACATTTGATTTAAGTAAAATTGTTCATCCCCACAGAGACCTTAAGTTACAAAGTAGTAATATACCACAGACTCAGTGGGACACATTTTTTTTTTATTAATATAAAGAAGCTTCCAAAAGATGTCAGAATAAAATAAAATAAATAAAATAGAAAAAAAAAAATCTCAAGTTCGGAGTCTTAAAGACTCCTAAGAGAAACTGAAATCTCAAATAAAGGAATTAAACAGAAAGGTGCACCAAAAGGGGGACCCCCATCAATAGTAACATCATCACAGCCCCACTTCTCCCACTTAATCAAGATGATCCCTTTGTTTCCTGCGTGATAAATGGCATCTCTACAAAATGTTTAGTAGACATGGGTGCAAGCTGCTCTACTCTTCGAGCTGAAGAATTTTCCACAACTCCCCTCTCCTCTGCTGTTGTAAATGCTGTGGGAATTTCAAATCAAATAGTTCCTCATGCTGTTTCCCAACCATTACATGTTTCTCTTGGTCCTGTTTCTGATCAACATGCCTTTCTCCTTAGTCCTTGTTCTCCTGTTAATTTGTT
Source organism: Crocodylus siamensis (assembly GCF_052110815.1). Lineage (NCBI taxonomy): Eukaryota > Metazoa > Chordata > Crocodylia > Crocodylidae > Crocodylus > Crocodylus siamensis. The sequence continues at coordinate 49,094,832 of NC_143395.1, read as the reverse complement.
AGGCAGAGATTTGCTTTGTAAACTCGGCTGTACTATCTATTGTTCTCCTAATGGTGTTTATTTAGATGTCCCTTGTGATAATGAGATAGCAGTACTTGCCGCTTTAGCTAGCTCACCTCCTGAACCTGAGTTCCCTGATCTTTCTATGTTGCCAGAAGAAATCATAAAAGCTGTCCCTCTGTTTCTCTGGTCCCAGCATGCTAATGAAATAGGACAAATCCATACTACCCAGCCTGTAAAAATTAGATTAAACCCAGCTAAGCCTTTACCCAAAGTTGCTCAATACCCTTTACGTCCAGAAGTTGAAGAAGGGATACACCCTGTTATAACTGCCCTTTTAAAGCAAGGTATCATTGTCCCAACTAAGAGCCCTTGTAATATGCCTATTCTTCCTGTAAAAAAACCTGGAAAGAATACCTATCGCTTTGTACAAGACCTCCGTGCGGTAAATTCTGCAGTTTTACCTACTTTTCCTGTTGTACCAAATCCAGCTACTATCTTGGCCTGTATTCCCCCTAAAGCTTGTTATTTTACTATTGTTGACTTGTGTTCTGCATTTTTTTTCTATTCCAATACACCCTGATAGCCAGTTTCTCTTTGCATTTACCTATCAAGGACTTCAGTATACCTAGACGTGATTGCCCCAGGGTTATACTGAATCCCCTTCTCTCTTTTCTCAAATTTTGAAAAAAAGATCTAGATGACATAATATTTAAAGAAAATTCTATGCTTGTGCAATATGTTGATGATTTGCTCTTGGCATCTACCTCCTTAAAGCCTGTAAAAACAAAGAAGGCAGCACATCCCCCACCTTGGGGACCATTTGTAAATTTACAATTAGATTTTATTCAAATGCAGAAATGTTGTTCTTATGAATATGTTCTTGTTATTGTATGTATGTTTAGAAGCCTACCCATGTGGAAAAGCTGACACCATAACTGTAAGCAAAAAGTTGCTCAGAGATTTTATTCCAAGGTTTGGTATTCCTTTATCCCTAAACTCTGATAGAGAAACTCATTTTACTGGACAAATAATGAAAGTAGTCTGCAAAGTCCTGCAGATCCAACAGAACTTTCATTGCCCATACCATCCGCAGGCCTCGGGTCAAGTAGAACGCCAAAATGGCATTCTGAAAAATAATCTAGCCAAAATTTGTGCTGAGACTCACCTAAAATGGCCAGATGCACTTCCCATAGCCCTTATGAGTATAAGATCTACTGCCAACTGAAAAACTGGGCTTAGCCCACATAAAATTCTAATGGGAAGACCCAGGAGGCTCCCTGCCTCACCACTTGTTGCTTCCCACTTTTGCGATATACATTCACTTGATGATACCATTCTAGACTATTGTAAAGCACTAATGAAGTGTGTTAAGGCTTTTCATTCACAGGTACAGGCAGCTCTCCCCAAAGAACCAGGTGAGCCATGCCATTGTATCCTGCCTAGAGATTGAGTCCATGTAAAAGTCCATCAAAGAAAGTCATCGCTGGAACCTCGCTGGAGAGGCCCATTCCAGGTACTCCTGACCACCAACACTGCAATAAAGTGTCATGGACTCCAGACATGGATCCATGCTTCACACAGTAAGAAAACATCAGCCCCATTAGACCTAGAGTCTTCTCCATATCAATCTTGTAATCAGCCTCCACAGACTGGTAGTGAGCCTAGAGCCTGCCAGCAGGAGAACTCAAGACCAGTAGTGAACCAAGCGCCTACTGGCGAAGAGGATTTGCCACTACATAGCAAAGAGGATGTGCCCCAACGACACCACTATGCCCTTCAGGACAGGAAAAAGGCCTCTACCTAGTTCCTGGTTCCCGAGGTGGAATTGGTTAGTCGTGATTTGGATAGTTCTCAGTATTTCTTTTGGGGCCATCTTATATGAACTTGACTCATCAGTTATAAGAAACTCTGTAAACCAAACTACACTTCTGCACCGACAAAGAAGATCACTTCATGAAAATGTGTTTTTGTCTTTAGTTAATCAAATTGGAATAGATTTAAATGTCTCTCGTTGTTGGATATGTAGTCATGTCCCTATCTATTCTACTGGAGGAATACCCATGATACCGGCACCCTTGAATGCAACTCAAATGTTAGCCCCTTCCTATTCAAATTTTCATGGGAATGAAACCTGGCAGAATGTAAGTTGGAACTGGTCTGAATATGTACGATTAGTTTATGCCACCCCTGGAAAGTTCTGTTGGACCTGTAATGGATCTCGTGTTGCAGTAGGAGTCGGTAAGTGTGAGGTAGAATTTAAAATAAATGGTGCTTGGTTTTCTAATAATTCCTGGATATCTAACTACTCCCCTGCAGGTAAATTTTCAGGCTATTATTCGCAATGCATGATGTCCCCACACTGTAATACAGGTGGTTATACTGCATTAGCTGGTCACTATTTTGTATGTGGAGATAAGGCCTATAAAAATCTTCCCTCTGGTTGCAGAGGAACATGCTATGTCTCCGCAGCGTATCCTGCTTTTACTATGAGACCTCATTTACCTAAAGGGAGAATTCGCAATGTTTGTGGAATTACAGAAAATCAAAGATTTGGGGTATATTGTTCCCCAGCTATGGCGCAGGCTTAGCTATGTCCGAGATAAAGAAAGTTGCAGCATCTCTGGAAAAGATTGTTAATGCTACTGCTGATAGTTTTGATAAAATAAATACAGAAATGAAGGAAATAAGGCAAATGACACTGCAAAACCAACTTGCATTAGATTATATACTAGCCAGCAAAGGAGGAGTCTATGCTTTAATAGGTAAAGAATGCTGTACTTATATTCCTGATAATTCAAAAGAAATCCAGGATTTAAGTAAACATATTAAAAAAAAGAAGCAGCTAAATTGCATAAGTCAGATAACTGGAATTTGAATTCTCGGTTTAGCTCTATTTTTAGTTCCTTAGGCTCTACTGTCATTCATAGTTTGTTGATATTATTTATTGTTTTTATTGGAGTATACCTAGTGTTTATGATAATACAAAGTTGCATAAGCCATACTACTAAGCCAATGAAGAACAGACCATCAACTAGAAATGAGGTATATAATTTGTATGTTGAAATAGCAGAAAGTAAAGAGAAAGGAAAAACTAGAAGTTGAAAGGCTAATGGCTATAAATATCTAACTTGTAAAAAAAAATAAAAAAAACATTAGGGAATGTAGAATTAATTGGCTTACTTGACTAGAAAAACAGACAAAGACCAGAAGTACTGATACTGCTTAATTCAAATGTTCTGAGATAAGGAATCCGCATTCCTGCATTCCTTGGGTTATCTTGATATCTTGCCCTGAGTATTCCTGTATGCCTTGGGATAGCCCTATGCATAGATAGTTGTTTAAGTAAACGACCTACGTTTCTGTGTAATTTACTATTGTTTTGTTTCTCCAAGGTGTATTTTTTATCTCTTTCTCTGGCTTAAGTATAAATACGCTTGTAACCTTAGAGAGTCTGAGAAATCCTTTGAAACAGACAGGTGGGTGATTCCCCTTGCCGTATGGAATTCTCCCTGTGATCACAGTATAGCTCTAAATAAAGAAAAGCTGGCTCTGTCAGTTCTGGTTCAACCACAACGCGAAGTTTGATTTCTTCCACAACATTATTGTGTACCTGATTAATGGCCCTATTTGGAAAATGAAATTGAAAACTAGCATCAATGCCATGTTACCTTTCCTTTTAACTACAAAGCTGTGTATTACTATATCATTCATAGAAGCCAGTTGTGGAAGAAATCAAACTTCGCATTGTGGTTGAACCAGAACTGACAGAGCCAGCTTTTCTTTCAGGGAGAATTCCATACAGCAAGGGGAATCACCCACTTGTCTGTTTCAAAGGATTTCTCAGACTCTCTAAGTTTACAAGCATATTTATACTAAAGACAGAGAAAGGGATAAAAAATACACCTTGGAGAAACAAAACAATAGTAAATTACACAGAAACGTAGGAAGTTTACTTAAACAAACTATCTATGCATAGGGCAAGATATCAAGATAACCCAAGGCATGCAGGAATGCACAGGGCAAGATATCAAGATAATCCAAGGAATGCAGGAATGCGGATTCCTTATCTCAGAACATTTGAATTAAGCAGTATCAGCACGCCTGGTCTTTGTCTGTTTTTCTAGTCAAGTAAGCCAATTACTTCTACACAGTAATATCATAACAGGTTTTTTTCTGCTTATATCTTTGTTGTCCATTTCTGTTTCTTCACAGAAGCCCCCAGCACTTCTCCCAGGTAACCAGATGCCCTCTCCACACAGTTACATCCCTGGCTTCTATATTCAGCTCAGTCTTCAAGATATTGTATAAGAAATGTTTTTCCTTTTCTTATTTTGAGAATTATTCTCTTATAGCATATGTTAAGAAAGATGAAATAAAAATGACAAAAATCCAGCAGAACCTTTTCCTTGGGGAGCAGGTAATGCAAGGGTAAAGTTAGTATCATGCATGACTTTCCTGCATTTCAAACAATAACATGAAAGTAAAGTATTGTCTTGATCTGTTGTTGTTTAACTTTTATAGGTACAACCAATCAATATGCGTTGCTAATTATATGCCCATACCTATGTAAATATCATGTTTATGTTCACCAGGATTCATTTATTCTTATAAGGCAACAATCTTATAATAGTTATTCTATTTTCAACAGCAGAAAATATATCTTGCAAATAGACCACACTGACCGTAGAAGCACTTAAACATATTACTAGCCAACATTGATTCTGATGGTTTCATCAAAAATACTGACTAAAAGAGGCAATAAAACTAATTGTATGAATAAGGATTACTTGCAAGATGGAAAGTTTCAGAATTGGGTTTACAGACAAACAGCTAATTAAGAGTGGACTGCATTATAGTTATAGTAGAATTCATTGCCTTTTTGCACAAATATGGTTGGCACATATCTTAGTTATTCAGAATAGCTGTGCAGATTTCAAATAAGTGGAGTGTGCAGACACACTTTGATTTGCTGGAATATGCTCATAATATGGCACAGGCACAGCAAGTAATGACTATCATCCCCAGAATGTCTAAGAAGCCTGATATGAATATGTTAAATGTGATACTTCATGTTAGGCAGCTGAGTGGTTTGCATATTAATATCAATCTGTCCTATATATATATTATCTGTTTTTGCAGTAGACCTTTTGAATGGACAAATCTTCACTGTTACACCAAAAAAACTCCAAGATGACAGATATCCCAAAATATTATAGAGAGAGTTTTAAGAGGGTCCTGGGAATCTAATGCATCCAGAAAGTTATAACTGTTGTCACAGGGACTTAATAATCTCAAAATCAGATTTTATGACAAGATTTACACAAATTCTGAATTAGTAGTACCCCGATCTAAAGCATTTTTATTATTTTATAGATTTCATAGATCTCATAGATATTAGGGCTGGAAGGAACCTCGGAAGATCATCAAGTCCAGTCCCCCGCCCAAAGGGCAGGAAGTCTGCTGGGGTCATAGGATCCCAATTTCTTGATTTCTTTAGACCATACCCTATGTGCTAAAAGTTACACCTAACCCCACCCTTAGTACAGGGTATTAGTAATGTGTCCAAATGTGATAAAACACAGAAATTGAAATTACTGTATGGTGTGTATTACTATCTTGAAATACAGGTTTAGTGCTTATTATAGTAATGACAGCTAAAAATACAACAAAAAGTGAGTGGTGCATTGTTGAATATATACAAAGCTGCATGCAATGAATTCTGTAAATATTTTTAAATACTTCTAATACACATTTTTCAAAGCAGCATTGTTAGAACTATAATAGCTGATGACAAATGTTTTAAAAACATGTCAAGCTGTCATTGTATCAGTGATGTCAGACAAAGCAACATGGCCCTTTCATGTATCCATTTACTGTCTTTTCTCTTTATTTAAGACACTTGCAGAGGCCTCAAAATTATACACCACTTAGTATTTTATCAGTTGGTTTCAGAAGTTCCCATTGATCCAAGAATTGGCTTTAAAAACTTTCTGACTTAATCAAAGAAAAGTTAGAGCCATTTAAAAACCTAAGCAGTGGGTAACATTTATATTTTAATTATTTTCCTTTCATACCAAGTATTAAAGCACCTCTTTCAAGTGTCAATAGTATAAATAATCTTTCCAAAGCTATTAAATGTTCCTTTTTCATACATGCACCTATTTGTTCTTTCTTTTTTACAACAGGTGTAGTCTCGTATTATAAACCTGTCTCTTGTTTTACTGAGCTATGCAAATCTTTGCATACAACCCAGAAACACAGAATCATCTTTGGCTTTATCAGATTGGTTAAGCTATAATAAGATAATTTATTATATAGTGAAGATGCAAGAGGAGACATTGCACCAATGAGTCCTAGCTTTTTTGGCAGGAGTGCCACAAATTAGCCCTGCCTCCCTCCCTCAGTGCTACTCTGTTCCCCTTCTTCTGCCCAATTAGCTGTTGAGGTGCCTGTCTTCTCATATGCGAGGTGCCACACACAGAGCTGCCTCAACTACTTCTGGCATCCATGTCACAGGTTGACCCCCCACCAATATTAGGCTATGACATTCCCATCAGAAACATGGTCATGTGCAGTCATATATATATGCCAAACCAAAAGGTAGTTGAACTGTTGCAAGTAAAATTGAAGAATATTTGGAAGTTCATAAGTTAAATCATGACCCTTAAAGCAGAGGGTCCGATAGACCATGAGTTCAGGAGGCCAGCTGGATTGGGTATCCAGAAATCAAACCAGAATCAGTTCAGGTATCCAAAAGGTCAGGCCAAATTTGGGGTCCATGTGCAAGTGAGTTCAGGTGTCTGGAGAGTTTTCCAGGGATCTGGTAGCAGCAGAATACAGGACCAGATGGAGGGGTCTGGACACGTTTCTGCTTTCATTTTTTGTTGAAGAGATGGCAGACCAGGATGAGCAGCTGTGCTAGGCAGGACAGGGGCCTGGGTTCAACACCACAGCCTGACAGCTTAATGCTGTCTCAGACCAGCACACCTGTGGCTTGCTACAAGAGGGCTCTGTGAGCAGGGGTGTTGCCAGGAGCCAGGACTCTGGTCCTCCTCTAGGCGTGGAACAGGGAGGTTAACTATAGTGAGAGTATGGAGCCTGGGGAAGCATGCCTCTCTCTTCCTGGTGGCTCTGCTTCCAGTGTGGTACAGCCAGGCATTAACTGCAGTGACCCTGGGGGAATCATACCTCCCAGGACTAGGCAGCTCTGCCCTCTAAGAACACAGGAAGCTGGGGAAGTAATCTTCAGCCTCCTCCCCCCACACCTGAAATTCTCCTGGCTAGGGTAGAGCCACCCAGATGTGAGGCAAAGGCTTAGCCATTTTAGGGGAGGGCTGGTCCCCAGCCTAGGTGCCCAGATGGGTCTTCTGGGGTCCTTGGAGCTGGCATTGTGGTGCTAAATGGGCTGGAGTAAGTGTTGGCTCGGGATCAGTGCCACCCCTAGGCTGGGGCGGTCAATTATTTTGGGTGAAGGGCTGTTTACTGACTTTTGGCAAGCTGTTGAGGGATGCATTGGTAGCCCTTGATATGTGCCCTGGCCCTGGTCACCATCTTGTGACCAGAAGTCCTGCCCCCAAACCCCTGACCTTTTCTACAAGAAGTCCCTCCCCTTGCTCTCAGAAGTAGTCCTTTCAGCAAGGGGTTTTGCCATCTTGGAACCAGAAAAATACCAAATTCCATTTTAAAAAGAAAATATGTACAGCATTTATTAATTTGATTTCCAAACTATTTTTGTCCAGATTGACATGTGTTTGCATAGTGTACACAGAGGTGACTGCAAAATAGCTTAAAATGAAGTCTTACTCTTGTATATTGTGGGTGGGTGGGGGGCATGGCTATAGGTTTTTGGAGGAGTGTTAATGTGTGGGCATGTGAGGTGTGGGAGAGGGTTTAGGTGGGTATGGAATTGGGGGGTGTAGGAGGAGGGTGGGTGTGGGGGTCTGCATGTATGGCTGTACAAGGGGGGTGGTGCATGTGTATGGTGGGGGGATGGGACTCACCCTATAAAAAAATCTCTCTCTCTCTCTCCCTACCTCATTGCGCGCACACACACACACACACACACACACACACACACGCTTTCTCTCTCTCTCTTTCTCCTGGCCCCATGTTCCCATGGTCCAGTAATGCAGCCAGGGGCTATGTGATACTGGAGCAGCCCCAAAGCTGCAGCAGGCAGAGACTTCTGGTTGAGGGGGTGGGGATGGGATGTGGCTGGGTATGGGGAGGTGCCAGGCTGGCCTTGCTGGTGAGTCCTGTTGGCTTCCCCTGGGTCCTGCTTCCCCTGGCTCCTGTCATCTTGGACAAGCAACCAGAAGCAGATAAATATACCCTTTCTAATTTTTTTTAGAGGTCCTGTGGGCTGTATTTTGCCTGCCCCTTCCCTAGGCAGTAGAGCTTGGGAGAGTAGAAACAGGTAGAGAGGGTGAACATCATACATCCTGGGATGCTGCATAATTGAAAATTGATTGCTGTACCTCTGAGGACCAGACTACCAATACCCTAGGTCAAGTTGGGTAAAATGACTCTAATATAACCCTTGCTTGAAGCAGTGTAACTTTAAGATGCTTAGGGGATATTTAGTAGGGCTGTGCGAAATGACACCATTCCATTTTGACTTGACTTTCAAGGTTTTGACGGAACAGTATTTCATTTTGAATTTCATTTTGATTCAAAACAGCTGTTCCATTTCACTTCATCGAAACAGTGAGGCTGTTTCAACGCTGTTTCGATGTTTCGCCTTTTTGCTATAATGGGGAAGCTTGAAACAGCCTCTCTCATCTGGCAGGCAGATGGGGGCCGCAACCCCGGGAGGGCTGCGGAGGATGTGTCAGTCCTCCCAGGGCTGTGGGCTCCCAATCTGCCTGCCAGATAAGGGAGGGAAGCCTGGTGCTGCTGCCTGGGACCAGGGAGCTGGGGAAGGGAACTGAGCCCAATAGTTCAGTTCCCCTTCCCAGCACTAGATCCAACTGGGGAAAGGAACTCAGCCGAGCTGTGATCACACTGGCGATTGAAACTCAGCCAAGCTGGGCTGAGTTCCTATTCCCAGCCCTATGAGTTCCTTTCCCTAGCCCCATCATAGCACTGGGGATGGGAAGTCAGCTCAGCTGGGCTGAGTTCCTTTCGCCAGCCCAGTCATACAGCTGGGGAGGGGAATTGGGCAATCAGGCTCAGTTCCCTTCCCCAGCCTGATCACAGTGCTGGGGAGGGGAAATGAGCCTGGGCTCAGTTCCCTTCCCCTGCTCTGTGATTGGCTTCCTGCAGTCTGGCTGCGGAAGGCAGAGAGAGCCAGGGCTGCGCTCCTGGCTGCTGCTGGGAGCACAGCTCTGGTTCTCCCTGTGTCCCACCACCTGGCTCTTGGCTGTTTCGAAACTTGAAATGTTTGGAAACTTTCTAAATGTTTCAACTAGCCTCATTTTGTTTTGAGGATGTTTCAAAGCCTTTTGTTTTGATTCAATTTTGCTGTTTCAAGCTCAAAATGAGTCAAAACAGTGTTGAATCGAAACAGCCAGCGAAATTTTGCACAGCCCTAATATTTAGCTCCATTTAAACTTCCTTTAAATATGGATGCTCTAGTTTAAAGTGTCTTTAGAATGTTTTAAAGGTAACTTGTAATGCCTACTGGTGTTTAAAGAGAGCCTGTAATACGACACTTTATTTCTGAGCCTTCCTCATGGGCAAACCCAATAGTCTTATTTAATTTAATTTTTCCCTGTTGCAGATTACTGTTGTTGTTCCTTGCACAGTGGCCATACAGCTAATTGATCCTAGTTCATTTTATCCATTTGTAGAAAGTTATATCTCCCTTCACCTTTTTGTGAGTCTGACTGCCCTTTTCTATTAACCTTTCCTTATAGGTCCAAGTTTCCAAGCTTTTAATCTTTTTTTGTTGTTGTCTTCTGAACTTTTTCCTCTTTGTTAATGCCTAATTAGAAATATTGCAGTGTTGTTGGTTGTAGCTATGTTGGTCCAAGGACATAGTCAGGTCTGAGGACATTTGTAAAACAGTGAAGAGATTCCACTGTACTTGCCATTCCTCTCATTTCTTTTGGAGTAGTTCATTCAGCTTTGGATACCACATTTTTAATCAGGCAAGGGTCTTTGGGTAGATGTGATATCTTTTATTAGACAAACTAAATAGTTGGAAAAAAGTTCTTTGCAATCTTTTGGGCACGCATACCCTCCAAACAAAACAGAATAAATTACAGTTCTTAAGGCTTTATTTCAACATAAAAGTTGAATGATGCTGAATAGTTGCACAGATTCTCTTCTAATATTTGATTTGCAGACTCTCTTATTGGACTGAGTTCTGCCTTTTGATATGCCTTTAACATCAATAGCAGCAACCCATGTGCAAATGACAGCCTGTTGTACTACATCATGATTTACTTAATAGTTTGGGCATGAAGTTATGTTTGTAAGAACTACATTCTAGTACTGGTAGTTGTTTCTTAGTCAGAGTCCCAGTGCAACTTCAAGTGTTCCTAGTTTGAGTTGGGGGGTGGGGGAGGGATTAAAGATTTACAGTTTTAGAAAGTATTTTTATGGTTGATTAACAAACTGACTTTATTTATGCACTAGAGATGCATGCATCTAAGAAGGTCCGACTTTGTGCCAGATATTGCTGAGAGTATGAGTAAGACAATGTGCTGACTCCAAATCTGCAATATAAACAAATTAGTAGCTCGATCTTGATTTTGGCCAGTGGTGTCACCCCTAAATACAGCAAGTCTGCTTCTGTTTGTCCTTTTCCACTTGTACACTGGGGTAACCTCATGGATTGCTGGGCAGTTAGTGTGAATGCACTCTGGTGGAGACAAGAGTCCCTATATATATTGTGTATGTTTGTGTGTGTACACACATATATACATATACATACACATATATATACACATACATACTTACATGATATTTCATTTCAATCTGTTTAAGAAAATAGATTCAGAGTACAAGAAAAACAGAATGGAAACTTGCAGCTAAATTATGCTATGGTAATACAGTTTATGAAAACTAGCTACAAGATATCCAATGAAACTGAGACATAAATAGCCTGGAGTGACAACTATTCCAGAACTGATTGGTCAAAAAGTGTCAAAATTAATTACAAAAGATATGCCTCCATTGCCTAAGGATGAGATTAGAGGAAGTAACCTCTGAAGTGTTGGACTTGAATTTCTAATTAGCTCTTTCTGCAAGTACTGTTTTGATAGCTTGTAATTATACATCCCTAATTGATCATAGACAAATGTGTAGATAAGTTATATTATAGAGGTTTCCCTTGCCAACCATGGTTTTGTCAACTATGGTTTTGCATATCCATGGTTAATATTCTGTATACCATTTTGGCTACTACGGTATACAGTTTTCAGTAACCACGTTTTTCTGTGGCTGCACATCAATCTGCCAACCTCCTGGTCCTTTTCATGCCTCTCCTTCCCCACCACTGCCCCTGCTCCCCCCCAGCCAGAGGTGGTTCCCAGCCCTGCTGGAGGTGCTCTCAGTGGTGGTGAGCTGCTCTACCCATGGAGGCAGGGAACAGCAGGCCCGCTTGCTGCTGTTCCCTGCTGCCCTGCTTCCCTCCCCCATGACCCAGCATGGCAGGGAGCAGAGAAGCCGTACGGGGATCTCCTTACCTGCTGCTGCTCGCCCCGTGCTTCCCCAGCAATGCACCTCCTGTGCCTGCCACTGGTTTGAGGTGTGCAGCCCCACGAGGCTGCCCTCAGTGCAGCCCCATGTGCAGGAGGCATGTTGCCAGGGCAATGCGGGCAGAACAGTGGCAGGTGAGGAGATCCCCATATAGCTTCCTTTTCCTCATCCGCTTCTTCAGCTCAGGTAGGTACTGGGCAGTGGCGACGTGGCCTGCTGAAGTCAATTCCCCCATAAGCTTCACGCTGTGGAGCCTATGTCTCCTCTTAAAGTTTTGAAGTCACCCCCTGCTGGCTTGAAAACTTATATGCTCACTTGTGCCTTCACCCCCCGAAGTCTGGATGCTGTGGTCATAAATTCACTTTGCCTTCTCACTTGGCTGCTTAAAGGCACTTTCCTCTGTGTCTGGTCTTCAATCCAGATGCTAAGAGCTTTTTCCATTTTTTCTAAGCTATGATCGCACAGCATAAAAGTCACTTTAGCACTTCCTGGTGTACCACGCACAACATTAGCCCTAATAGCAGCCTCACTTTTCTTAATGTTTCTCACAGTGGATTCATTCACATGAAAATGCCTCCCTACATTTGCCACACTCTTTCAATGTGCTAGATGAGCCAACAACTCCAATTTTGTTTCCAAGGACATCACTTTCCTTGTCCTCGTCACAAATTGCTCACCTTCACCACTCACTTGCCTAGAGGTCATGATTAAGGGCAAAATGCAAAAACCATGAAGAAATCAGGAGAAAAATAAGAAGTATAGTACCTGTGACTCCAATGAAGTTAGCTGTTATTTGGCAAAAAAAATTTTAAAAACCTCAACCACACATCCTTCTCATTTTACCAGAGAAACTGGTGAATTTTGCAGCCTGAAGGGAGCTTCGAGGGAATGGAGGGAAGGTGGTGAGATGTGGGGTGCCACGTGCATGGACAGTATATAAACAAGGCCCCGGGCAGCCTGCAGAGCACCTCCAGCAGGTAAGTGGGAGAGGAGGGGGATGGAGGCCCCTATAGGGAAGAAGCTGGGCAGGGCTGGGGCTGATGTTCAGCGATGTGGTGCTTGGGGCTTGGGGCCCCAGCTGGGTGAGGATGGGTTCATGGGTGGCTCATCTGGGGAATAGCCGCTGTCCTCAGAGCAGCCCCGTGCACAGGAGGTGCATCACTGGGGCAGCTCAGGGAGAGCAGCGGTGGGTGAGGAGATCCCTGCATGGCTTCTTGGTGAATGGACCCCCAGTTGAGCTGGGTCCTGGGACAATCCAAGCCCAATGGCTCATCCAGGGGTGCGGGCAGGTGGCTGCTGCTGCTGCTGGACTCGGACTGTCCCATGACCCAACCCAGCCATGGATCCTGTTCCCTGATGCCCTTCTTCCTTCCCTCAAGACCTGGCATGGCAGGGAGCAGAGAAGCTGCACTGGGATCTCCTTGCCTGCCATTCAGATGGGTGTGGGCAGGGAAGTGTCATGGGGCCAGCCGGCATGTGCCTCCCCTCCCCTCCCTTTCCCGAGTAAGAGGCGAATGTAGTATTCAAGTCCCTAACTTCATTTTTTGCATAAGCCTTTAATTTTACCAACCACAGTTTGCCAACCACAGCAACTTTCCAGAACCTAACCCCTGCAGTGGGCAAGGGAAACCTGTAATGTACATAATGTACACAAACCCACTATGGTCCTTGTGTGCTTATAGGATAGAACTATCAAAACCATGTGATCATTTGATCATTACCATGTGAATATTTGATCATTTCCTGTTTATCTGCTTGATAAATCATCTCCTTCAGGTTTTCATTTAACATTCCAGTCTGTAAACAGCTAGAATTTTTTCTTAATAATTAAATTGCCAAGAGGCAATTGTTAATTATCTAATTGTTAAATTTAAATCTAACGTTGCACTTGTTCTGGTCTAGTAAGAAGTTAAAGATCTGATTAATTGTGAACATGGTTGTGAAAATGAGAAAGAATTAAGGTTGTCTGTACAATATGATTTCAGTCCTGTTGCAGGGCATGAGATTCTTCACTTACATCACAGACTATTTAGTGCATATGACCCCACCTTATTCAGTGAAGGGGTAATTTTATATTGTTTCATTGTATCCCCCTAAATTCAAGGTATGACCACTGACTTTAGCACATGCCACACAAAACCTGCCTGGACAGAGAAATTCCCATAGATATTTTATGGTGCTCATAGTAAAGTATCTGAGTGTTTCACAAAAACTCCTGTGATATTAGCTGCTATTATCCCACTTTTAACTATGCGCAAGGAGGCATTCCCTAACTTTTCAGCTTTGCACCTTTTTTTTTCCTTTTTGTATGCCTAATATTCTTGGGTTGAAAAAAACCCCTTGATCCTTCCCTCTCTCCCAAATTCCATAATGTAGAATGATGTTGCTTTTTCCACAAGTGATAAGCCAGGTTCAAATCTACAGCCGGGCATTTGCAGATGACACATAAAAGTGGGTTAAATGCCCTTTTGCAACGCTTTAATGGTGTTGCTGTTTGCATGAGTTTGCAAATTCGGCAGCATATTGCAGGTTAATTCCAGCCACTGTAGCAAATTTGGTGGCGTAATGCACCTTAGATGACTTTGGGGCACAGCAAACTAAAACACCTCTAAGGAGATTTAATTTGCTACCTTACAGCCATGGAGGGAATCACCGGCCTCTGGGCAGCTCAGGAGCTGTGCAGACAGCCCCAGCAGGCAGCCCAGCAGGAGCCCAGGAAGGCAGGCTGAACTGAAGGAAAAAAAAAAAGTGGCAAGTCTTATTTTTTTTTCTTCCCTGGAGCCTTCCTGCCTTCCTGAGCGATGTGGGGGCCTTTTGCTTCCCTCCCCTGCTGTGGTGCCCCTCGGGATCTCCTGAGCTGAGTGCATGCAGGCAGGTGCTGTCTGGGGGGGCAGGGGGATGCTGCTGCTGCTGCAGGAGGAAGCACCAGCTTCCACCCACAGCTCAGGGACTGCTCAACCTACCAGCAGTTCGCTCTCCCTTCTCTACTGCCAAAGGCAGGTAAGGACACGGGTGTACATGACATGGGGGTTTACTTCACTTTAAATTGAAGCAGTGGTTTTAAAAAATGATTGCTTCAATTTAAACCCCCATGTCATCTACAAATGCTCTAGGCCTCTATCACATGAACTAATACAGTAATTGGCAGTCTTAGTAGGTGGTTATCCTGTGTCAACTGTCCATTAAAGGGCATGAAATTCATTTTATGAGCAATTTTAGCACCTGACAGAAGTTTCTCTTCCTGACAGCAGAGAAACATGGAATTTGAGGATTTTCAGAATCAATTTTTCTGTCTGGAGGTGCTTATATTTGGTTATAAATACATTTATGGTTATAAATACATTATGGCATGGCTCCCTCCTGCTCTGCTTCTATCCAACCTTCCAACTCCTTTTACCTCTCAGCATCTAAATCCTGTGGTCCTGCTGTGGGACAAGCGGGGGCTAAAAACTGTTTGCTTTAACGCTTTATGCTTTCACAAGAATGTACCCAGGACCTGAAATTTGTCTTTCCGCCCTGTTGTGTGAGAATGCAAACCACAAGCTAACAGCTAGATAGTCCCAAACTTTGCAACCAATTTCACAACTATGTAATCCAAAGTATGCCTGCGCTAATGGAATTTTCCCAATACCTTGTAATCAAGTATATAAGCAATGGAGAATAGGCACTCGGGGTCGGCTTTGATCTGAGTCTCATGACTCCAGGCCAACCTGCTTGCAAGCAATAAAGGCTTTGTCTCTGTGGCTTGTGGTGTTACTCACTTCTGGGGACCAAATTGGAACTTAGCCTCCAGGAGCTCGAACGGCCCCTTGTGCAACACTGCCACACCTATCAACCACTCCAGTACACTCTAGTTTCTATTTTTCCCTTTAGTTCTTGAAAACATTTTGCCCACCCATCCCCTGTATCCTTATCCCAAACCCACTCTTCTCTTGTGTGTGTGGAATAGATTACATCTTGCTCCTAAGCAATCAGCTCTGTGATATCAAGAGCACAGGAAAAACTGTCTCCCTAGACACCAGTTATGGTGTTTAATACCACAGTATCCCCCAGCCTTATGAAAATGGAAAATTCTTGCTCATTTCCTTCAGCCCTTATCTGGAACATATCCAATGCCGATGAAATCTTTAGAGAATTTAGCTCCTGAAATCCAGCCAGTCTCTACTGAACTACAAAATTTGCATGTTTCAGAGTCTTAATAGGCTAAATTTAGGCTATTTCCATAGGGATGGCAAAAGACCTAGCCCTGGTATCAGGGCAACCAAACAGTTAAGCTAACCTATCAAGCTTCATGTTCATCTTCCATAATACTGAAGTACTAGACTTCGTTAAATACAGAGTAAGATTTTTTTCTAAACATGGGCAAGATCACCCTAACATTCTTAGAGATAGCTTATTCATGTTAAATGAAGCTTGCAAATAAATAAATAAAATTCACCCTGGGGCAGACATCAAAATGGAAAATTTCAGCTGGAACAGTTAAACATTTGGTAACATAATAACCTGAAAATAAGAAAAGTGAAAGGCAACTTATAAGAGCTGTAGATATAGAATACACTCTCCCTAAACTATACAATAGAGTTATTTCAGATTTTTTTTCACTAATACACTGCCCAGCAACAAAAAAATAGGTTCAAGTGAGAAACAATATTACCTACTAAGAATCCATAGACATCATGGTAGAACTCAAACAATTACAAAAAATCTTAAGATCTTGCCTCGATGAGGCTAAGATCCAAAGCAGAAAATATAAGCACATCAATAAAAAAAACAACAACAACTTTTTACCAATGGTTTTTGAAAAAAAAAGAAACTGTAAAAGGATATTTAATATACATTTTAATGAAAAATGCACCAAAGCAAAGAGTTCAGTTAAACAATGAAGTTTATAGGTATAATTAGAACAGAAAAGGTCATGTTTTGCAATGGCTAAAAATGTCTGCACAAGAAAACTGGTGCTGCTGGATGGCTAGGATAGAATGATTAATTACAAATTCTCTTTTACTGGTAATATTCAATTCTTTTTGTTACAGATTCTTTCAAGAAAAATCACAACACGATTTTCAGGGAGAAGCTCACTGGAATTTTTATTAAGTGTAGTATTTGCAGATGCACGTTTTTCTAAGAGGTCTTTAATAAGTTACCATAATTTTTTGTAGGACATTGCTACCAAGGCTGGCATATATATCTTAACCCTTCTTTATCTGAAAAAGTATTGCTGTGAAGTTCCAAATATTGTTCAGGTAATAGAACTGAATTTCTGGAAGTAATGTGGTGATATCTTTAGAGAAGAGAAAGTGATGTTGCCACTCCACCTGTCCTTCTAGCTAGCCCTCTCCTTGGACTGTAACCTTGTCATGGTAGAGACGCTTGTGTGTTCCAAAGACCTTCAGAGCTATCTCTACTGGAGTCTTGTACTCCTGGTAGGATGTCAACTAGCAAACCGGTTTGAGGCGAGGTCCCAGACTAAGAATGGTCCAAACTCCTGAAGAGGCAGAACAGGCATACTTGAAGACCTGCTGGTCCTCTGTGGCTGTGAAGGTGGAAGAGGGCTGCAGCAGGATATGGTTTACTGTTATCTTGAACATCCTTGTCATTGGGTGCAGGGGTCCCTCCTGTCAAGTTCCTGTTGTTACTTGCACACTCACTACACCACATTAAAAGATGTCACACACAAGCTTCTGCCAAGGATGTTAACATCTCCCACAAACCAAGTCCTGTGGCAACAGATGACTGGTGGTAGGGACAGGACAAGTGATCTCTGGGAGTCCCTAGTTACAATATATACATGTGTTCATGTGACGGTCATTTTGCACTTACTGAAACAGAATTACAATTTAGCTGTGGCTGTGACTAAGCAGTCCTCTTTAGGATCCCTTCTGATTACTCTGAACATGGAAGGGTTTAGAAAAGATGCCCTAAACATAGGCTGTCTTAAGCCCCCTCCCTGCCCCCATATGGATTGCCACATCCAGTCAGAGCACTCTACCTGCACCTGAAACCAACAAAATAAAGTACTGAAATTCACCACATGGAATATCCACACTCTTATGGACTCCATGAATAGTGAGTGTCCTGAAAGAAGAACTTCCTAGAACACTTGCAAGATATGACATTGATATCACTGCCCTACATGAGACCTGCTGGGCTGGTGATGGCCAACTGAAAGAAGAAGGAAGTGGCTACACATTTTTTTGGAAAGGAAAGTCAGGTGAAGAGAGGCATATTCACAGGGTTGGCTTTGCCATAAAGAACAAGATTGTGAGTCATCTTTCAGAACTTCCTGTGGGTTTTAATGAATGCCTTATGATTCTCTACCTCAAGCTTAATAATGACCAGTAGGCTATGGTCATCAGTGTGTACACATCCACAGTTGAGAATAAAGAAGTCAACAAGGAACAGTTCTATTGTGCTCTTGACACAGTCTTGACTGCCACTACCAAGGAAGATAAACGTATCCTCATGGGTGACTTCAACACAAGAGTTGGGCAACACTCTGAACTGTGGAGTGGCACCACTGGGAAAGAGGGGTTGGGGAAAGTCAATTCCAATGGTATCCTCTTCCTCTGCAACTATGCAGAGCATGACTTGCTCATCATGAATACTATCTTCAGACAGAGTGACAAATATAAGACCACTTGGAAACACCCAAGCGCCAATCAGTGGTACCTTCTTAAATTTATTATTGTTGGAGCCCATGATCATATTGATGTCAATATAACCAGGTCCTGAGAGAAGCAGATGACTTTTGGATAGACCACAACTTAGTCAGATCAATGACAGACATGTAGCTTGTACCACAACACCATAAACCACTGAAAGGAATGCAGAAGAGATTTAACTGCAAGCCACTCCAAGATCAAGCTACATATAAGAATCCTCACCAACATCTTACTGAGAGGTTCTTTGACCTGCCTGATGACATTAAGGACATTCAGGCACATTGGGAGAAGCTTAGGAACATTATTCACAAGGCATGTGCTGAATCAATTGGTTATTCTACTTACTGTAACCAAGATTGGTTCAATGAGAATAATGAGGAAATCCTAGCTCTTATTCATCAAAAGAGAACCTCATTCTGAATTGGCAAAATTAACCCTCCAACCAGCAAAAATGAGATACTGACCACTGGCATAAAGCTATACTTCAGAAGAGGCTATGGGACATCAATCCTCATCAATTAATAAAGAATCAGAGGAAGGGCACTCTGAAGTGCTTTGGGTTAGATTACAAGGCAGTCGAGGGGAAAGAGACTTAACAGTG
This sequence comes from Crocodylus siamensis, assembly GCF_052110815.1. Classification (NCBI taxonomy): domain Eukaryota; kingdom Metazoa; phylum Chordata; order Crocodylia; family Crocodylidae; genus Crocodylus; species Crocodylus siamensis. The sequence continues at coordinate 49,075,920 of NC_143395.1, read as the reverse complement.
GGGGTCTACTACAGACCTCCCAACCAAGGCGAAGAGCTCAACCAAGAATTCTTAGGTCAGCTCATGGAGATAGTGAAGTCTAAGGATGTGGTAGTCATGGGAGACCTGAACTTCCCAGACATCTGCTGGGAAGAGCAGTCAGCCAGGTCTCACCGCTCATGTAAGTTCTTAGCCAGAATGCAGGACCTCCATCTAACCCAGGAGGTGCACAGCCCCACCAGGGGAGGCACCTTGTTGGGCCTGGTGCTGGCCATGGGAGATGACCTGGCAAAGGGGCTGCGGGTGCTCGGCCACCTGGGCGACAGTGATCATTGCCTGCTGGAATTCACCATCCAGTGCAAGGTGGCAAAGGCCTGCAGCAAGGCAGCAACCCTAGGTTTCAGGAGGGCAAACTTCAACGAGCTAAGGAGAATAGTCAGGGAAGCACTGAGGTCCCAGAGGGGAGGGGAGCCAGGTTTCTAAGGAGAGCAGTCGTTCCTCAAGGAGACGATCCTCCAAGCCCAAAGAGAGGTAATCCCAATGAGGATCAAAGGGAGCAGGAGGGCACACAAGCTGCCATGGCTCACCAAAAGCATCCGGGAGTGTCTCCTAGCTAAAAGGGAGGCGTACACCCAATGGAAAAGAGGGGACATCACCAGGGATGACTATACTGCAGTTGCTCAGGGATGTAGGGGGGACAGTCAGGAAGGCCAAGGCAGAGATGAAACTAGCTTCCTGGATTAAAGACAATAAGAAGTCCTTACATACATAGGGGGTAAAAAGAAGGTTCCGGGTAATGTGGGGCCCCTGCAGGACACATTAGGAAATTTGGTCATCACACCAGATGACAAAGCCAACATATTTACTGATTTCTTTGCCTCCATCTTCCTAAGCAGGGACCGGAACAGCCACCTCCCCGCTAGACCCCCGTCAGGCCCCAGGGGAGGCACACCTGGGCCAAGGGTTAGTGAGGAACTAGTTAGGGAACTTCTGGAGGGACTGGACATATTCAAGTCAGCCGGTCTGGACAATATCCACCGTAGAGTACTAAAGGAATTGGCTGAGGTCATTAGGAGTGCTCATGGTGCTCTGGCATGGTGCCAGAGGACTGGAAGAGGGCCAACGTGGTTCCCATATTCAAAAAGGGGAAGAAGGAGAACCCAGGAAACTATAGGCCAGTTAGTCTTAGTTCCTTGGCAAGCTGTTTGAGAAAATTATGCTGGCACACATCCATGAGGGGCCAGCAGGGGATTTCATGCTTAGGGGCCACCAACATGGGTTCATCAGTGGCAGGTCCTGTCAGACTGACCTGGTGGCCTTCTGTGATCAGATCACCAAATCATTAGATGCAGGGGTAGCAGTGGACATAGTCTTCCTGGACTTTCGGAAGGCCTTTGACACTCTCTCTCACCCTGTTCTCATTAAGAAACTGGAGGACTGTGGTGTTGACACCCACACAGTCAATTGGGTTGCCAACTGGCTGGAGGGCTGCACCCAGAGAGTGGTGGGGGATGGGTCATTTTCAGCCTGGAGGGATGTGGGCAGTGGGGTTCCGCAGGGCTCCGTCCTCGGGCCCGCACTGTTCCACATCTTCATCAGTGACTTGGATGAGGGAGTAAAAAGCACCCTGTTCAAATTTGCTGATGACGCTAAGATATGGGGGGGATGTTGGCACTCTAGAAGGGAGCTATAGGCTACAATTGGACCTAGACAGGTTACAAGGGTGGGGAGATGAGAACAGGATGGGATTCAACACTGACAAGTGCAAAGTGATGCACCTGGGGAGGAACAACCGGCACCATACCTACAGGTTGGGGAACTCCCTTCTCGTCAGTACAGAGACAGAAAAGGATCTTGGAATCATCACTGACTCCAAGATGAACATGGGTCGGCAGTGTGGGGAAGCAATCAGGAAGGCCAACCACACCTTGCCATGCATCCATAGATGCATCTCAAGCAGGTCCAAGGAGGTGATCCTCCTCCTCTATGCAGCACTGGTCAGGCCGCAGCTGGAGTACTGCATCTAGTTCTCGGCTCCGCACCTCAAGAGGGATGTGGACAACATGGAGAGGGTCCAGAGGAGGGCTACTCGCATGATCGGGGGGCAATAGGGCAGACCTTATGAGGAGAGGCTACGGGACCTGAACCTGTTCAACCTCTACAAGAGAAGGCTGAGGGGAGATCTAGTGGCCTGTTACAAACTAGTCAGAGGGGACCAGCAGGTAATGGGGAAGTCTCTGTTCCCCCGCGCACTGCCAGGAGTGACCAGGAATAATGGTCACAAGCTGGCAGGGGGTAGATTTAGGCTGGATATCAGGAGGCACTACTTCACGGTCAGGGCAGCTAGAATCTGGAACCAACTTCCAAGAGAAGTGGTGCTGGCTCCTACCCTGGGGGTCTTTAAGAGGAGGTTAGATGAACACTTGCTGGGGTCGTTTGACCCCAGTAATCTTTCCCACCATGGCAGGGGGTGGACTAGGTGGTCTACTCAGGTCCCTTCCAACCCTAGAAACTATGAAACTACGAACCTGTGAAACATCAAGAACCACTGGTGGCAGGAGAAGACCACAGAGACCCAGATTTTTGATGATCAATGTGACATGAGAAGCTTCTTTCAAGCAATAAAAGCCAGCTATAGGCCATGTTCCAATGGCCCAACTCCTCTGCAGTCCCAGGAAAGCTCCACCCTTCTCACTGATAGTGTATCCATTAAACAATGCTAGAAGAAGCACTTCAAGATTTTGCCCAACCATGAATCTGCAGTCTCAGCTCTACCATTGAGTTCATGCCTCAATACCCAGTAATAGAATTTCTTGCTGATATCCCCCATCCTTCAAGGAAGTGTGGTGTGCTGTCACTCAAACCAAGAACAATAACACACCAGGACGAGATGGCATTCCTACAGAGGTCTTCAAAGTTGGTGGGACAGCACTAGTGCAAAAACTTCACCAACTTCTCATCAAAATATGGTTTAATGAGGAAGACCCACCTGACTTTAAGAATGCCAACATTGTGACCATCTTCAAGAAAGTGGACAAGTCTGTGGGGGAAATACTGAGACATTGCCCTCCTCTCTACTGCCAGGAAGATTCTTACTTGCATCCTTCTGAATTGCCTACTCCCCCTTGCCAAAAATATCCTTCCAGAATCCCATGACAAATTACCCCCAACATGATTTTTATTGCAGGAGCTGCTTACATTCATTGACCTAACCAAGGGCTTTAACTCCATCAGTCATGAAGCCTTATGGAAGGTTTTTCATAGATTTCATAGACATTAGGGCTGGAAGGGATCGCAAAATATCATTGGGTCCAACCCCCTGCCCAAGGGGCTGGAAGTCAGCTGGGGTCAAAGGATCTAGTAACATAAGCATCCAAATGGTTTTTTTGAAAGTTTCCAGAGTAGGTGCTTGCACCACCTCTAAGGGAGTTTCTTCCAGGCTTTGGGGGCTCGGACAGTACAGAAGTTTTTCCTTATGTCCAGCCTAAAATGGTCTTGCAGGAATTTGTGACCATTGGACTGTGTCATCCCCTAGAGTGATATGGTGAACAGGTATTTCCCCAGATCCTAATGCACACCCCTGATGTACTTATAGGCTGCCACCATGCCAACCCTGAGTCTGCACTTCTCCAGGCTGAAGAGTCCCACAGACTCTTCACAAGACCTGTTCTCTTGCCCTCTGATCAGGCACATAGATGTCCTCTGGACTTTTTCAAGTTTTCCACATCCTTCCTAAATTGTATAGCCCAGAACTGGATGCACTACTTCAGCTGTGACCTTACCAAGGCTGAATAAAGTGGGAGGATGATATCCTGGGTCTTGCTTGAGATGTATTGGTAGATGCAGGTCAGATTTTTGATCACTTGACCAGCTGCAGTATTGCATTGGTGGCTTATATTCATCTTGTGGTTAATCATAACCCCCAAGTCTGTTTCGGTCATGGTGCTAGCAAGTTTGGTTGTTGTCCACTGAAGTTCATCAGCTTCCTCAGGCTACTCCATGACAGGGTGACTGCCACAGTCCTTTGCAATGGATAAGAGACAGCCTCATTTACCTGTTGTCAAGCTGAGCTGCATCATCACCCCAACCCTTTTCTTCATCTATCTTGCTATGATTTTGATTCTTATCTCTGACCACCTTCATCCTGGAATTGGGGTTGAGTATCAAATGGATGGTCAGCTTTTCAACCTGTGATGCCTTCAGAGCAAAATGAAAGTTACCAAGATCAACATCACCGACCTTCAGTATGCTGACGATTGTGTTATCTTCGTGCACACTGAGACTGATCTGCAGTCTACTCTGGACCTTTTTACAGGAGCCTATCATTGCCCGAGACTCTCCCTTAATATTGGAAAGGCCAAGGTGCTCCATCAGCCCACCCCAGCAGAAGCTTTCCCCCTCCCCGCCCAAATTACCATTGGTGGAGAACCCCTGGAAAACGTTGAGCATTTCCTATACCTTGGCAGCCACTTCTCCCAGTCAGTCAGTCTTGATGTAAAAATCAAACACTGGATTTGTGAATCCTTCAGAAAACTGCTTTGCTGTGTCTTTGCTGACTGAGATCTGCCGATGGAAACTAAAATCCTGGTCCACAATGCAGTGGTAATCTCCACACTCCTCTATGGGTTTGAGACCTGGACAACGTATTGAAACCATCTTAAGCACCTGGAATTGTTCCATTAGCGTTGCCACTGGAAGATCCTTTCCGTTAGATGGGAAGATCCCCGCACCAATGCTAGCATCCTCTCTGCAGCTAACATAACCAACATTGAGGAAAAGATCATGAAACATCAACTCTGCTGGGCTGGCCACTGTATGTGGATGGCTGACACTCATCTCCTGAAGCAAGATCCTCTTCTCTCAACTCAGTTATGGTAAGAGGACTTGAAGAGGACAGAGGAAGTGCTACAAGGACAATGTGAAAGTACATCTTAAGAGGGGTGGCATCAACCTTACAAACTGGGAAGTGGTGGCTGGTAACAGGTCTCAATGGCCTTGTACCATACAACAAGCTACAGCCCACTTCAAAGAGAACCAATTTGCTCAGGAAGCCAAGAAATGGCAGAGGAGAAAGGAAAGCACATCCTGCCCATAAATTGTGCCCCCTGCCCAGGCATCACCTGTCAAATCTGTAGAAAAACTTGCAGAGCACACATTGGACTCCTCAGCCACCTTAAAACTCACCAGTAATGCCCCATCCCACCAGCTGACATCATCCTCATATTGAGGGATAACCGACATCTAGCTAGTCACTCAGTGAGTAGAATACCCTTCTAAGACATGGGATGCTCAGGTTCCTTTTTGTTCCTTTTGTTTTTTGTTTGAAACTAATCTTCCATCTACCAAAATACAATCCCAACTACCAGGAAACAGGTATTTTGGGATTGAAACCATTCTACCTTGTATGGCATACTTAGATATTCTCTAGACTATTGGTTGGGAGGAAGAATCCTGTATTTCACTCCTTGCACCAAAGAGTATTTAAGTATTTTGTTCACCAGTGTTTACTGTAAAATATATAAACGGCCTCTGGAACATGGACTGGAACCCAGGACCCCCAACTTCAGCCATTACTAAGTTTCATATTCTTCAGCCCAATAAGTCTTTAAGCATTTGTTGAAAAATGACAGTTTTAAGAGGAAGACAGGGAGTCTGGTAATTACAGAGCCGAATTTCTTTTATCAGCAAGAGGTGGAAACTAATCCTCTCAGAATGTATTTCAAAGCTGCTAAGAACGCATGTGTTTACCTAAGGATAGTTTTTTGAGATAAGAAATCAGCAACTTACCAAGGCAGAGTTTTAAACATGAACTTGTCTAAAAGTGAAGAAGGCTTTAAGATGTTTGACATTAACTGCATTTAGAAATAATAGCAAAGTAATTTTAGGTGACCAGAACAGAAAACATGTGATGTTAATCTGATCTTCTTAATTCTTCACAAAATAAATGCCTTGTTTAACTGATACTTTGGGTGGACGAAATCCACTCCTATGAGCAAAAACATAGCACATAAAAATTGGATCTTGTGAAATTATCCCTTTCCTAAAAAGTTGGTTATGTTTAACCTCCTTTAATGACATGACCCAAAAAATACAATTACTGATAAAAAGACAACTCAACCTGGATTAGTCCATAGCATATTGTCAGAAATGGCTCCTGTAATTTTATCTTTGACACACATTCTCAGCCTTTTATCATTGCTGACGAATAGCTAATGAAATCCATTTGTCTGTCTGCTTGGGTGCTCTTTGCTATTTCACATAACTCTTGATGCAACACGAATGCCATTTTTCAGTCAGTGTGCTTGAAAGAAGGGACACCTCAAACACAAAATAATAGAAAAAATAGGTCTGGAGGGGACCTCAAGGGGCTACTACCCCCCACTATTCAAGGCAAGTTCATCTGTTTCCAACTAGATGTAAAACATTCCAGGCATAGAATTTCAGAATTTTCTAGGTAATTTGTTCCAATGCTTAACTACAGTCAGATTAAAAAGGTCTTCCCCATATCTAGCCTAAATCTCCCTTGCTGCAATTTAAACTGATTATTTCTTGTTCCCATGTGGACACATGAACAATCAACTGCCATCCTCTTTATAACAACCCTAATTGTATTAATTGGAATGACCGCATCAACTGAACCCAGAAAAGCAATGGAATGGCTGATAGGATATGTTAATAAAGAGGTTTATGTAATAATGGCCAATTAGCATGGGTTTATGGGAAATGAACTTGATATAATTTTTAATAAGATCACAAGTTTGATGAAAAGGCAATAGTGTTGATGTAAATGAATGTCGGGTCTTCTATACTCCCCAGTTATGGCGGCAGCAATCTCTATACTACTATATTTATTTGAATAGATGATAACCCTGATTATAGGATGAATCCCCAATAATTTTATTTTATATATGGACAATTTATAAACTAGTTATAATTTTCTAGGTATAGAATAATTTATTAGAGGTTTGCCTTGAATTTGTCCCCCTCCCACTGCTACACCAGGGAAAATAAATCAGGATGGGGGGAGGTAGCCTTTTGATTTCTGCTTCCTCACATGTTTTTCCTCTGACAGAACTTTTCTGTTCTTATTACTTTCACATCCTGATCTTCTTGAGAACATGGAAGTGAGGAGTCAATTTGAAAACAATAACCTTGAAATTAAACATGGCTGTAGCAACAGACATATAGTACCATTCAGTTACTTTATCCAGAATTGACACATTACCTTTTTAAAAAACTGCTGCAAACTTTAGCACAGGTACCTGTGAGAGAGAGAAGGAGCCACCAGGCTCCAAGACTTACAGGCTAATCAAAGGTTTAAGCGGCCCCGGGTCCGCAGCCCCAAGGAGCCCGGCAGAGCTTCCCCTTGCCCAGGTGTGTCGGGAAGGGAGGGGCCGATAATTTCCCCGCCAGTATAAAGAAGAGCCCGGGACAGGCAGGAAGCAACAATGCAGAACCGGAAAGAGGATGAGGTGCAGCAGCAGCAGCAGCAGCAGCAGCAGCAGCAGCAGCAGCAGCAGCAGCATGCCGGCACACGCTGCAGGGAACTCTAAAAGTAACGTCGAGTGCTGGTAGGAGCCTCTGGCAAAGAGCAAAACCCCTGTTTGTTTACCGCCGGGAGCTGGCTGAGCCCGGCATGAGAAGGGCACCGTAATAACCCTAATAGAGGGGCACTATTGACGTTGGGGTACTGTAGTACATGTAATAGTGGCACAAGGCAATAGTATAGACTTAAGCTGTTAAGAGAAATTGTGGCAAGCTCTACAAGGGGCTCTCGGAGAAAGACAGCGAGAGAGAGAGCAGTTTGATTTCAAGTGTCGCTGAAGACAGCTGGAGCAGTGACACAGGCCAGGAGAGCCTTCTCTATCTTCCTGTTTTCTTTTTGACCTTTCTTTTGTTGTTTGTTTGAGAGGAACTGAGGACACGTGCCCAGACCAATTGGCTGGCCACCACCCAGTGGAACAGGTGAGGGTGTAGGGGTGGTGGAGCCCTCAAACTCGGGACCTCGTGGGACCTGGTGAGATTAATAATTGGACTACATGTATCTGAACCAACTCTCTTAACATCAAGTCGTGACAGGAGAAATATATGCATGTAAGATCCCCAAATATAGCTGATAACACCCTAGGCGGCATCCGTCAGGTCCACAGGGGATGGCGATACCTGACAGTATGTTTGAGCATCTCTTTGGCACCTACTGGATGCATCTACACATCCAATTAGTGCACATGAATAAACTTTGGAGTTTATTGCTCTGAAGTTTTTTACTCTTGGGGACACCATTTGGATATGTGCCCAGGAACAATTAACTCCAGAGCAATCAGCTCTGGAGATTATTTATGCACAGCACTTGGAGCCCAGATGGAACAGCCCCAGCTGGGAGTGGCCCAGGGGGTCAGCCTGCGTAGCCCAGGGCTACTCTGACTGGGTTCAATATGATGCAAAGGGGATGGCTGGGGCATGAGGGTGCTTCAGTGCAGGTCTAATTGTCAGGCATCCTCTGCACTGAAGCACCGTTATGCCCCAGACACTTGGGTCAGCATCTACAAGTGTACTGCCTTGCACAAAAAAACCTTTGCAGCAGGGTAGTACTTGTATTTACAACTATTACCCTGCTTCAGAGTTTATTAGTTTCCTGTACCCTGTTAGGGGCACATGTCTAGACACTGAGCTGCTTAATGCAGAGCTAATTACTCACCCCCAACCCAGTAAACATCTTGTGTAGACAAGCCCAATTATGTGCACTATCATCCATGCATGATATTACTCCAAAGCCAAAGACTCATGGTTTACCCCACAATTCATTAGACTGGGTTCAAGAATCAATAGCATTTCAAGCCACAGTGACCCCACAGCTTGGCACTGCTCAGTATGTTTGTATACTCCAGATATGTCCCCACAAAGGATCCATGTGTTAATTAACCCCCACTCATGACTGGAACTGGGTGTTCTTGTCACAAGTCCTGGGATTTTCCAAAACATTATATGCAGATGAGACACAGAGCGACCTGGTCTGGCTTCACCTTATGGAGGTTGGGGCCACATTAATCATATGTACCAGGTTGAGATAAGGTCTGACAGAGGGATTCTGGGTGACTTGTATGCAGTGTCATAGCTCACCATCTTTTGAAAAAGAGTCAGTGGTGAGGGGGACAGTACTTAATAGGCACTATCATACACCTTATTCAGATAGGCTTTATTAAACTATTCTTTAATAGTTGATAATGGTTAATAGTTAGTAGTGGTAGGTTCCCATTGCATTAAAAGGCTGATTTATGCCTTAAAGGCAGATAAAGGTCTCAGCAGAGCATCAGGGTATAAAGAATGGAGGAGGGAGACCCAAAGTTCAAAACAATGGCAATGGTGGCAAGTAAGCATAAGGTGGAAAAAGAGTTGAAGAGTGGAAATGAAGATCTGGAGACAGATGTAGAGAGGAAAAGGGTAAAGACAAAAGGAAGAAAAAAAGGTGATGGCAAGAGCAACAGTGGAGGCAGCAACAATGAGAATGATGCCAGAAAGAAGACAGGAGCAAAGAAGAGAAGGAGACAGAGTGGGAGCAGCAGGACAAGGTACATCATGATGATGCCCCAGATTTTATTTGTTAGTTTGCATAGTTGATGCTCCTGCATTGCATTCCTGTGCAACTTGGGTAATTTGTTTAAGGCATGCATAGCATGGTTAGATGGTTCTGGAAGGCCTTTTCACCTTCTGCTCCAATTTCCAAAACTAAGCATGCACAGTATGATTGGGATTTTGGAGAGGAAGTGTGGAATGATTGATGTGTGGATGTTAGCTGGATGCCTGAGGTGACTGATAGTGTGATTGGATAGTGTACTCACTATCCAATCACAAGAAATGTACTGATGAATTGACTGACGGTGCAGATTTGGTACTGATTGGCTCAGACCAATGGGTTGACCATAAAAGGTTGAAGTTGCCAAAGACTGGGTCCTTTCTGTGACTGTCCTTCCCTGTTCCTGCTCTCCTTCGTGTGTGTGGGCTGATGTATGTTGGTGGAGGAAGTATGTGAGTGGGTCTGTAGATCAGTGGGTATGTAATTTGTGTCTGTAAAGTGCAGAGTGTGAGTCTGTGACTTTTTTCCAGAGTGCTTTGAGAGTTAGAGTGAATGTGAGTAATCATGGTTGCCCAACAATGAAGTAGCACAGTCCCACATGGCAGTGGGACTCAACTTCTATTCCTGAAGGGTTACTACTATGATTGCCTTAGTGGTATTTTATCAGTCTATGTTGTTTTGTTCCTCCTTGGTTGTTAAGTCCCTTCTCAATAATAACCAGTTTTTGTTTAGTGTGTGTGTGTAAATAATTTAACCAGCAAACCAAGCTGGGCTTTCAGTTTGTTCTGAAGAGCCCAAAGCCCAGAGCAAGACAGTTTGGGCCAACAAGTATCCATAGGGTACATTCTATTCAGCCACCCCTTCTGTAAGAGAGGTAGTGCTGCCTGCTAGTTAACAGTCTCACCCTAATTAAAAATATGAATCAGTTGATTGAGACATGGCCCTCTCTGGTCAACAGGGTGAGAAACAGAGAATGGCAGGCTTGCCAATTAGGAGTGGCATGACTGCCAGAAGAGGCACCAAGAGAAGTTTTGAGAAGTGTGGAGGCTGAGGATAAAGGTGACTGTAGGCAGATGGGATCAATGATGACAGATGTGATTTTCTGGAAAAGATTCTGTTTGAGATTTTTGGAGGTGCAGGCAGAGCATCTCACCAGTCTGATTGCTTTCTCAAATCAAAAGACTTGGGAATTTACTTACTCAGATGGAGAATGGTATGAGAACTTTTGGAAGAAATATGCAGAGAAAAGTGGGAAGGAGGAATTAAGAGGAGCTTTTTCCCCATGCCAATTGAGAGGGATGGGACCCCATTTTGTATTGTGTAAATATGGTAAGATAAAGTGTACTTGCTTTGTGTTCATGATTTGCTGGACTTGGAAAAAATACAGTTTTCATAGTGCAGCACTGTGCACAGAATTCTATTCCTTCCAGTTTGGCAGGTACATGCCCAAAGCATGTCTCGGGTCCTGGTTCCATCACTGAGTGGTACAAACAGATCCTTACGCTTCTTGTGAGAAATTAGACATGGCACCACATAATATTTTGATTAAGAAATTACAGAGATTCTAAATCAACTTGGCATACATAAAATGGATTAAAACCAACTAGAAAAATAGATCTCCAAAATGTAATTGTAAATGGTGAATAACTCGAGAGTGGATGTGTTGCAGAAGAGTTCTCATAGAGTCTAGTTCTGAGTGCTAAGTGAATTTATACACATACATATGTCTGCTCTGATGCACTGGAGATATGGCATGTCAGAGCAGGCTCAATTAACTGAGTCTGTGGAGCACACGCACCAGGTGCACTGGTTCTGCATTGTGTACACTTGTATAAATGGTGAAATGAGTGTCAGTGCTGAGAAAATGATAGTGGTGTGCTTTTGAACTAAAACGCATCAAAGGTATATTAGTTCAAAAGTCCGCCCCTGCCACTTTCTCAGGGCTGCTACATTTAGCTATTTATACAAATGCATGCACCTGGCACTGTGGCACAAATATATGCATACAAATTCCCCAAGAAATCTCAGGTTTTAATCCACAAGAAAACAAAACCACTAATGATGAAGTTTGTGGACAACACAAAAAAAAATGAGGGAGTGGAAATCCCGCAGGTTCTGGGGGATCAGGGCAATTGAAGAAGAGATTGGCTACTTTCATTCTCTGCAGGACAAGACACCTGGTGGAGAAATGTGAAGGAATGCCCTGAAGCAGATGCTGGTGAGTGGAGGACAGTCACCTCAGGGACCAGAACTCTGGCCACAGAGATGCCTTCTCCAGTGCAGCTGGGGAACAAATATGAGGCTCTGGCTGCACTGGAGGAGTATGTGGTGGGGAAAGTGCACTGGAGGGGCCTGCTGCCATCATCAAGTGAGCTGCGGGCCAGCCAGGTAAGCAGAAGAAGTTGTTGCGGGAGACTTCTTGCTGAGAAGAACAGATGAAACCATCTATTGTCTGGATCCCACAGCGTGCGAGGTCTGCAGCCTGCTCATAGCCAGGATCAGGGACCTCATGGTGAGAATACCTGACTTCATTTGGCCCTCGGACAGCTAGCCCATGGTCCTCATCCATGAGGGAACAAATTATGCAGCCAGGAATAGTCCAGACCATATCATGAGTGACTACACAGCTCTGGGGAGCAGGCTTAGGAAGATGAGGGCGCAGGTGGTCTTTTCACTGACACTTCTGGTCAGTGGTCACAGTAGGTATCGCATCACCTGTGTCAGATATGTCAACCCACAGCTCCGGAGCCGGTGCCATTGTACTGGTTTTGGCTCCCTGGACCATGATCTGTACTTCCATGCAAGGGACCTCCTGGGACGCGATGGGCTTCATCTCTCCACAAAAGGTAGAAGTCTCTTTTTTTTCTTACAGGTTGTCTGACTTCCTACGTTGGGCTTTAAACTAAGTATGACAGGGGATGGGGAGGCAGGAGATAGTTTGTAGGTTGTAGACTCTCTCTGTGAGAGATGGATCAGTATACCCCAGGTAAGTATCGAGGGGCCCTTTAGACATCAGAATAGGGGGGCACCAAAGTCACCATTTGGAGAGCTCAAGCACCTCTCCATTAATGCTAGGAGCATGGGGAACAAGCAGGAAGAACTTGCATTTCTGCTTGCAGATAATAACTTAGATTTAGTGGGGCTAACAGAAACTTGGTGGCACTCTACCCATGACTGGATGGTACATGTTGAGGGCTAAAGGTTGTACAGAAGGGACAGAGTAGGGAGGAAAGGGGGAGGGGTTGCTGTCTATGTGAAAGAGCATTATACATCTACCCTAATCAAAATGGGATCAGAAGAGGAGAAAGTTGAGGCATTGTGGGTTAGGATGCATGGAGGTTGAGGGGGGAAGGGACTTGGAGGGAGTCTGCTATAGACCTCCACACCAAGGGGAAAAGCTAGACTTGGAATTCTTGTGGCAGCTCTCAGAGGCCATACAGTCTAGGGACATGGTTGTCATGGGGGACCTAAACTGCCCTGACATCCGCTGGGAGGAGCAGTCAGCCAAATCCAACCATTCATGTAGGTTTTTAACCTGCATGCAGGACATTCACCTAGTACAAGAGGTATATGGTCCCACTAGACAGAATGCCTTACTGGACTTGGTGTTGACTATGGGGAAGGACTTGGTAAGGGAGCTGCAGATTCATCATCATCTTGGGGACAGTGACTACCAATCAATCCAATTCACCATACAGCATAGGGTGGGTAAGGTAACTAGTAGGATGGAAGTGCTTGACTTTAGGAAGGCTAACTTCATTGTGCTTAGGAGTCCAGTCAATGCACTGCAGGATAAGAATATGGGTGAGATTGGGGGGGGTCTAGGAAGGGTGGTGTAACAGGGAACCCTAACCCTGTCACCAGAAAGCAGGTCTGCCCCTTTAAGGCCAGAACATTTTGGGCATGGAGTACTGGTGAAGAAGGGGTTAACTGTTGAGCCTGGCCAGTTAGTTGGCTGACTGGAAGGGGCAGGACTAGTTTTTTTTAAAAAACTTGGGCAGAACAGCAGTAAGGGGGGCAGCAGCTGAAGGGGAAAGAGTGCTTCCCGAGAGTTCACCAGAGAAGCTGGGTGAGCAGTCCAAAGGCAGGAACAACAGAAGCTGTGGGGAGACGTCCTTGCTGTGGTGCAGCTGCCTGTAGCCAATGGAAGGGAGCTAAGGCATGTACCCGGTGAACATAAGCTGATCTGCTGCTTTGTGTGACCATATTGGCTGGTTTTTTTTCTTCTTTTTGGGGGGTTATTGAATAAGACCAGGGGAAGGAGGCCCCATTTTGGGGACCTATTACACAGTAGGGACCCTAGTGCTAGTGAGGGTGTGGCTTTTGGGGGCACAGACCCTGGTTTCATAGATTTCATAGACATTAGGGCTGGAAGGGACCTCAGGAGATTGAGTCCAGCCCCCTGCCCAAAGGGTGCCTGAAGGTGCAATTTTTTTTAAAGCCAGGGAGGTCTGGTGTACCTGGGGTGCAAATTTTTTTTTTTTTTGGGGGGGGGGGGGGGACTGAGAGGGTGCAAGTTCAGGGTTGCCCCCTGGTTTTGAATATATGACTCCCTGGCTGTGGGGCTGGTGCCCAGGCCTCTGGGCCAGGCAGGCTCCAAATTGGAGCAGGAAAGGGAGCTATGAGCCTCCAGACACTGGAAAAGGCTAGGGCCTCAGAGTTAAGCCCTGTTTAGTCGGGGAGGCCTAGCTGGAGGGGGGGGAAAAAAGGGGTCAGGCCCGCATAGGTGAAAGGCCCCAACATACACAATACAATAGGCAGTCTCCTGCTCATAAGAACATCATCATAATAATTTCCATCAATACATGGCATGAGAGTATAGGGAGGGACATAAGAACCCCAAAGAAGTCTCCAAGGGCACCCTATGTAAGGCACGGATTACCAGGAAGGTGGTACTGGGGGGCGGGGGTGACCTGTTACTTTGGTGCATTGGCTGGGAAGTTTCTCATGGTAACGTGTACCCTGAGACAATGGTTGACCCAAATGAAAGAAAGAACCTTTGGGCCCAAGAAGAAGACAAGAAGGACGGGACCAACATCTTGGATTTAAAGGCACAACAACTGGGGTTGGAACTCATGTGCCAAGTGTTCCAGGGTCTGCAGAAACAAGCAGAAAGACAACTGGCATTGCTAGAGAAAATGGTGAGGAACATACTGACAAACCAAACTCCCCCTGGGGGCATTTGTGGGTATGGTGCCAGGATTTACCGGGAGCCAAGAGAGGAACGGCCCACACTGACTGTAGGTGTTAGGCTTGAGGGACAGAAAACCTAGGCTATGTTAAATTCCGGTTCATCACGCATGATAGTGCAGAGAGACCTCTTACCAAGAGGAGAGAGGGAAGTGGCAGACCAGATCATCATTCAATGTTTGTGCGGGGAGGCGCAGAGACAAGACTGAGTGTGGGTCACTTTGCAAGTGGGTGAGAAAGTATGATGAATGCTGTTTGGAGTGGCTGAGCACTTACCCTACCCAATGATGCTGAGATGTGACTGGTCAGAGCTTCTGACAGTCATAGCTCAGGTACACAGTTTGAGAGGGGTGAGGAAAAATGGAGGTACCCCACAATGCTACCCTAGTCACAGTAGAGGGAAAGCCTGTGAGGAGAATTCAGGGGCAGGAGAAGGCCCCATCTGGGGAAAAGACCATGCAAGACAGAGAGGACTGAGGTGGTCCTTGGGGATGATCCTACAACAGGCATTCACCAGTGAGCCTGAATTACCTCTATCAGATGAAGAAGCAGAACAGGAGGTGGATGTGGCACATCTGTTGGAGGATGAACATTTCAGACTTGAACAGCGCAGAGAGGAAGGATTTTGATATGCCTTCCAGGAACACCTAGCCCAGTGGAAGGGGAAAGTGCTGAGACCACACCTGATGCAACCCAGCCCGCCATTTGAGGTGAGGAACAATCTTCTATATAGAGTTGAATGAGGCAAACATGGGGAAGAGGAAGTAGTACAATTGCTGGTGCCTTGGTGATACCGAAAGGCCCTGCGGAAAGTGACACATGAACTCTCCATGGGTGGACATTTGGGGTGAGAGAAGACCGAGGCTCACATTAGAGGAAGATTTTTTTTTTTTGGCCAGGATTAATATGGGAAGTAGCCAAGTACTGTGCATCTTGCTCCGTGTGCCAAAAAGTAAACCCCAGTCATCTTCCAAGAGCCCCATTAGTACCGCTACCATTGGTGGAAGTCCCCTTTGAGAGGGTGGCTGTGGATATTGTAGAGCCACTGCCAAAAAGCAATGCAGGGCACCAATTTATTTTGGTCCTCCTGGACTATGCAACAAGGTATCCGGAGGCTGTACCTATGCGGATGGTGTCCACACCCAAGGTGGTAGAAGAATTATTGAAAATATTCTCCAGAGTGGGGCTCCCTACAGAACTGTTGACAGACCAAGGGGCTAACTTGACATCTCATGTGTTCGAGGGAGTGAGCAAAACACTGGGAATCAAACACCTAAAGACCACATTATACCACCCCGGAACTGATGGACTAGTGGAGTGATTTAACAGGCCCTTGAAACCAGATGCTGAAAAAGTCTGTGTTAGAGAGTCCCCAGAAGTGGGACCAGATGCTACCACCCTTGTTGTTTGCAATAAGAGTGGCACCCCAGGCCTCAACAGGCTTTCCCCCCTTCAAACTGTTATATGGGTGGCAACCAAAAGGAATTCTTGATTTGGTTAAAGAAAATCAGGAAGAACAACAAAGTAAAGACCAGAACCTAGTTCAATATGTGATACAACTGGGAAAAAGCGTGGAGTCAGCATGGAGGGAAGCTTTAGGAAATCTGTGGAAGGTCCAAGAGAGATAAGCAACCCATTACAATTGAGGGACTTGAGAAAGGAAGTTTGAATTGGGAGAGTAAGCTACTAGTGCGATGGCAAGGCCCTTATGAAATAATACGCCAAATATGGCCTGTAGATTTTGAGGTGTATCAACCAGACAAGCAAAAGAAAAAACAGATATGCCACATTAACATGCTGAAGTCATGGCAAGAAAGAGAGTGCCTGTACTTGGCCCTCCAACCAGAACCCAAACAAGGATCCTCCCTGAGGGAGAAGGAAAGGGGTTGTGAAGTGGAAGTGGCTCCCCAAATCTCAGAAGAGCAGAGATGGCAGGCAAGGGAACTAGAGAGAATATGGAGACATGTTTCAAGAGGATCAGGGTATGATGCATTAAATAAGGACCCCACCAGGCCAGGTGATCTGCGAGAACTGGAGGTGAATCCCACGACAACTCCAAGGCCCGATAAAAGAGGAACTTGGGATGATGTTACAGAAAGGCATAATACAAGAGTCCCAAAGCGAGTGGCACAGTCCCATTGTGGCTGTGCCGAAACCAGATGGAAAAATTAGGCTCTGTATTGACTTCTGAAAAGTAAAAGCAGTGACCAAGTTTGATGCTTATTCAATGCTGAGGGTGGACGAAATGGTGGAGAACATGGGGCAAGCTAGCTATATCTCCACTTTCGATCTAACAAAAAGCTACTGGCAGGTCCCCTTAGCACCCAAAAACCATGAAAAAACAATCTTTACCATATCATGGGGCCTATTCCATTTCCAACCCATGCCATTCGGGTTGCATGGAGCTGCTGTGACATTTCAGCGGCTAATGGACAGAGTCCTGGCTCTGCATCGGGGTTACGCTGCGATGTATATTGATGACATTGTTGTGTATACCACAGATTGGTCAGGGCATTTAACAGCACTGCAGGCAGTACTGCAGGACTTAAGGAAGGTGGGATTAACCACTAACCCAAGGAAGTATACGATTGGAAAGGAAGAAACATGGTACCTTGGGTTCCAGGTAGGAAGTGGGAAGGTACGACCACTGTTGGACAAGGTAGAGGCAATAAAGAAATATCAAACTCCATGAACAAAGAGACAAGTGAGGGCCTTTTTGGGAATGGCAAATTATTACAGGAAATTCATTCCTCATTTCTTAGACTTAGTGATGCTTTTAACCAAAATGGTAAAGGCAGCAGCTCCAACCAAAGTGAGATGGACACCAGAAGCAGCATTTCAAAAGGTGAGGGAAGCACTGTGTACGCAGCCACTACTATATACGCTGGACTCCAGCAAACCATTTATGGTGCTGACATGTGTCCAACTGGGCTACTGGGGCAGTGCTGGTCCAAATGGAGAAAGGAGAGGAACATCCAATAGCATACATTAGTAGAAAGTTACACCCCCCAGAAAGGAATTATGCGACAATAGAAAAAGAATGTTTGGCAATCAGATGAGCCATAGAAATGCTTCAATATTATCTGTTAGGTCAGACATTTACATTAATTACAGACCATGCCCCACTGTGATTGGCTTCAGAGCATGAAGACTGATGACTCTCTAGGCTGATAAGATGGGCCCTCGGTCTCCAACCATACTGTTTTGAGGTGGAACATCGTCCAGGGACTAAGAATGTAAGTGCCGATTTTTTTTTTTTTTTTTTTATATCTAGACAGTATGAAGAGGAAAAGGGTTTAGAGGAGAAGGGAAGACCCCACACAAAAGAGAAGAGAGGGGTGTGTGTAACAGGGAATCCTAACCCTGTCACCAGAAAGCAGGTCCACCCCTTTGAGACCAGAACTTTCTGGGCATGGAGTGCTGGTGAGGAAGAGGTTAAATGCTGAACCTGGCCAGCTAGTCGGCTGACCGGAAGGGGCAGGACTATAAAAACCTTAGGTAGAATGGTAGTAAGGGGGACAGCAGGTGAAGGGGAAGGAGTGCCTCTAAGAGCTCACCAGAGAAGCTGGGTAAGCAGTCCAAAGGCAGGAACAACAGAAGCTGTGGGGAGACGGCAGCCGCACCACAGCAAGGACTGTAGCCAATGAAGGGAGCAAAGGCACGAACCTGGTGAACATAAACTGACCTGCTGCTTTGTGTGATTATATTGGCTGCTGACGGTTATTTATTTATTTATTTATTTGGGCGGGGGGTGTTATTGAATAAGACTGGTGGTTTGGGTGAGGCTATTAGGGGAAGGAGACCTGATTTTGGGGACCCATTATGGCTTTTGGGGGCATAGACCCTGGTGCCTGAAGGCATGGTTTTAAAAAGGCCAGGGAGGTCTGGTGTACCTGGGGTGCAATTTTATTTTGGCTTTTTTTTTTTTTTTTTTTTTTTTTTGGACTGAGAGGGTGCAAGTTCAGGGCTGCCCCTTGGTTTTGAATTTGACCCCTGGCGGTGGGGCTGATGCCCAGGCCTGTGGGCTGGGGGTTGGGGAGGCAGGCTCTAGAGTGGAGCAGGAAAGGGGGCCATGAGCCACCAGACACCGGAAAAGGCTATAGCCTTGGAATTAAACCCTGTTTGGGTTTAGATGGGGAAGCCTAGCTGGAGAAAAACAGGGGTCAGGCCCGCATAGGTGAAAGGCCCCAACATACACAATACAATAGGCAGTTCCCTGCTATTAAGAACATCATCATCATAATTTCCATCAAGACATGGCATGAGAGTATAGGGCGGGACATAAGAACCCCAAAGAAGTCTCCAAAGGTACTCCACATAAGGTGCGGATTACCAAGAAGATGGTGTGGGGGAGGGCAACCTGTTACAGGTGGTCATTTCTAAGGGAATCAACCCTTTGGGCATAGAGGGAGACTATCTCACTACAAGGGAAAAGAGGGAAAGGAGCCAAGAAACTTCCTTGGCTAAACAGGGAAATCCAGGGGAGCCTAAGGGCAAAAAAGAAGGCACATAGGTGGTGGAAGCAGGGGGAAGCTATCAAGGAGTAGAATACCTACTTGGCCCACACTTGCAGGGAGGCAGTTAGAAAATCCAAAGCAACTACAGAGCTGAGGCTGACAACACAAATTAAAGACAAGAAAAAGGTTTTTTTTGTAGCTATTTAGGGAATAAAAGGAAGACACAGGGCAGCATAGGACCCCTGCTGAACAAGGAGTAAGTAGTGACAGACAGGGGGGACAAGGCTGAGCTATGCAATGAGTTTTTTTGCCTTGGTGTTCCTGAAAAGGGCTCAAGATAAGCCTCCTAATGGGTTTTTAGATGGGCATCAGATAGACACCAGTCCACCAACTGTCGATGCTGACTTGAACACATCCAGTCCATCCAAGTGACTCTGCACCAAGTCAGCAGGCCCAAAAGTACTGAAGAAATTGGTCAGTGTCATAGCAGAACCGTTGGCACAGCTGTTTGAGCACTTGTGGCACTCAGGTCAGGTCCTGGAGGACTGGAAAAGGACCAGTGTGGTCCAATCGTATTTGTGGCAAGCCAGCGAGAAAAATCATGCAGCAGGGAAACCAGCATGGATTTGTAGCACGTAGATCATGCCTAGCCAATCTAGTTTTGTTTCATGACAGGGTCACAAAATGCTTAGATGCAGAAGTAGAGGTGGATGTTGTTTTCTTGGATTTTAGCAAGGCCTTCGATTATGGTATCTCATCCCATTCTCATAAATAAAGAGGCTGTGATGTAGATGTTAACACAGTCCAGTGGGTGGCAACTTGGCTTAGCAGTTTTACCCAGAGAGTGGTAATAGACAGACCGTATCAGCCTGGAAGGATGTGGGTAGGGGTCCCACAAAGTTCGGTCTTTGGACCTATACTTTTCAATATCTTCATCAGTGACTTGGATGTGGGTGTGAAATGTACTCTGTCCAAGTCTGTGGATGATACTAAATTGTGGGGTGAAGTGCACACTCTGCAGGGTAGGGAACAATTATAGGCAGACCTGGACAGGTTAGAAAAATGGGCAGTACACAGTATGATGCAGTACAACAAGGACAAGTGCAGAGAGCTGCACCGAGGGCGCAAAAATATCCAGCACACCTACTGGCTGGGAAATGACCCTCTCAACAACACAGAAGCAGAAAGGGATCTCAGAGTCATAGTGGACTCGAAGACAAACATCCAGTTTTGGGTGCCGTACTTGAAGAAAGATGTTGATAGACTCAAGAGGGTTCAGAGGAGGGCCACTCATATGGTTAGGGTCTTATAGGACAAGCCCTGTGAGGAGAGACTGAGGGACCTGGACCTCTTCAGCCTCTGCAAGAGAAAGCTGAGAGGTGATTTTTGTGGCTGCCTACAAATTCATTAGGGGGACATAGCACAGGATTAGTGATGCTCTGTTCACCAGGGCTCTTCTTGGGGTAACAAGGACAATGGTCATAAATGGACAGAGAGCAGATTTAGGCTAGATATCAGGAAAAAAATTCTTCATGGTAAGGGTGGCCAAAACTTTGGAATGGGTTTCCAAGGGAGGTGGTGCTCTCCCTTACCTTGGGGATCTTTAGAGAAGGCTGGGTAGGCATCTGGCTGGGCTCATATAACTCCAGCAGTCTTTCCTGCCTAGGCAGGGAGTTGGACTTGATGATCTGTTGAGGTCCCTTCTGACCCTAGCATGTATGAATCTATGAAAAACAAAGGAACAAAGTAGACTGTCATTAAAAACCTCTACTATACTAGAAGACTGTTAAATGTCCAGTGTCTTAAAATATAAGCAATGGAAAAATCCTGCAAATTTTAGGGACTGCTAAACTTCAGCACAATCTGGAAGAAGTCTGAAGAAATTAATGAATTTCATTACACAGTACCTGAAATATACATCATAGGAAACAAACAGCATGAATTTGCAAAGCTAAATCTTGCTTAATTTCCTACTTAACCCATTCAAATTCATTACAAGATTCAAGAAAAGAATGGATAGAGAAATGGATAATTCATTTAAGTCTTTCTGAATATATTTGGGAAATCCTTTTTCCAGGATTCCTATTAAGGCAACTTGGTAACCACAGTGTGTAGGCGAGCAGATTTAGGTTAGATATCAGGAAAAACATCTTCACGGTAAGGATGGCCAAAATTTGCATGGGCTTCTAAGAGAGGTGGTGCTATTTCCTACCTTGAGGGTCTTTAAGAGAAGGCTGGATAGGCATCTGGCTGGAATCATCTGACCCCAGCAGTCTTTTCTGCTTAGGCAGGGGGTTGGCCTCAATGATCTGTTGAGGTCTCTTCTGACCCTAGCATCTATGAATGCATAATTTAAGATGCAGCTGGCAAGGGGCATAAAATGCTATTAAAAAGAGACCTTGTATGTCAAAAATAAGAGGAAGACCAGAGAAACTATAGATCCCTAATGCAATGTGAAAGGCAATCTAGTTATGGATGATTAAAATAAGACTGAAGTATTTAATGCCTTTTTTTATGCCAGTCTTCAAAGGTAGGGGCAGCTATCATATGACAAATGCAATTAGCAGAAAACATAGGGAATGAGACAAACAGCCTAAAGTAGTAAAAGGACAGATTAGGAATTTCTTAAAGTAGATATGTGCTTTCAAATCAAAGATGGGATATATTCCCGACTAATGAAGAAACTGGCTTGAGGTTATCTCATTGGCTATCCTCTTTAAGTGTTCATGGAAGGTGGGTAAGGTCTTGGATGAATAGAAAAGGTTAAATATAGAGCCTGTGTTTAAGAAAGGGAAGGAGGAGGATCTGGGGAAACTACAGAGCAGTCAGTCTGACCTCAATACCTGGAAAGGTCATAGAACAAGTCCTCAAGGAGTCTATTGTGAAGCACCTAGAGAAGAACAATGTGATTGGGAACAGCCATCATGGATTCATCTAGGGCAAGTTTGTTTGAACAATCCAATTTTTTTTCTATGATAAAGGTGACAGACTCTGTGGATGGGGAAAAGCAGTGGTATCTCACACCCTTAATGTGAGATACCCTGACTTTAGCAAGGCTTTTCACACTGTTACACACAACATTATCATTAATAAGCTAAAGAAATACAGATTAGATCAAAGTATTGTAAGGTGGATATGTATATAACTGGCTGGATAATCATGCTTAATGAACATCATGTTCAATGACTCAATGTGTAGTTGGGAGGAGACATTAAGTGGGGTTCATAAGGGGTCTGTCTTGGGCCCAATATTGTTTGATATCTGAATAAATGATTCTGATGATGGGATTGAATGCACACTTAGCAAATCTGCAGTCAACGCCAACAAGAGTGGAGTTGCAGAGGATAGGGTTTGGATCCTAAATGAACTTCTTTAATATGACAAAAATGGTATCCATATCTTTATCTTTGTGAGTTTTAGCATTGCTGTTGATTCAGGAGCTCTTGGCCATCAGAGGTGTTTACAGGGATCAATCAGTACATGGAAGTGGCTCTCATCCATCCCCCCCAGAATGACTTGGATAGACTGGAAAAATGGTCAATGTTGCATAGAGGGGGAAGATCACCTCCTTGGACTTGCTCGTGTTGCATCTCTGGATTCATGACAAGATGTGGTTAGCCTTACTTGATCGCATCCTTGCAGTGCCAGCTCATGTTCATCTTGGAACCAATAATGACTCCAAGATCCTTTTCTGCCTCTGTGCTGATGAGAACGGGGTTCCCCAGCCTATAGATATGCTGCTGATTCTTTCTCTCCAGGTGCAGTACCCTGCACTTGTCAGTATTGAATCCCATCCTATTCTCATCCACCCACCCCTGTAACCTGTTCACATCTAGTTGTAGCCTGTCCCTCCCTTCTAGCGTGCCCACCTCTCCCCCCATCTTAGTGTCATCCATGAATTTGAACAAAGTGCTTTTCACCCCCTCATCCAAGTCACTGATAAAGATGTTGAACAGTACTGGCCCAAGGACCAAGCCCTGGGGGACTCCACTGCCCACATCCCTCCAGGTCAAAAATGACCCATCCACCACCATTCTCTGGGTGCAGCCCTCTAGCCAATTTGCCACCCATCTGACTGTGTAGGCATCAATGCCACAGTTGCCTAGATTATTAATGAGAATGGGGTGAGAGACCATGTCGAAGGCCTTCCTAAAGTCCAGGAAGACTACGTCCACTGCGACACCTGCATCCAAGGCCTCAACACAAAGCTCAAAGACACCTTATCACATAAGAAAGTCTGCCCAGAAGAGTGTTTCACCTTTTTACTCCTCTATGAAATATGAAACACCATAACCCCAAGGAAATATGACTACATCTTGCTTACCACTATACAACTCTGAAGGATATAGACTATTCCAACATTTCTCTGAGACTAATCTGCATATAAAATTACCTGTTCCAAACAGGAGATTTTACCACACCTTCAACTCTCCTCTGAAATATGAACTTTTATTTCTACCCAGGAGAACTTTTACAATCTTGTTTTGTATGCCTGAAGAAGGGCGCTTATGCTTGAAAGCTTGCAATTAAAGATTTTTTTCTTGCAAAAACTAGTTGGTCTAATATCATCTCTACTACAAGTTTTTATTGCTTTTGCCCGTAGACCACTAAAGCTGAAGTCTGGATACCTTAGGTCTGATACTACATTCATCCAGGCATGTGGGGTGCCTGGCCAGTCATCTGGAGCAGCGGTTTGGAGCAATGACCCTTAGGAGCTGCCTGTGCTGCTGACCCTCTGCCACTGACTGTGCCAGAGGTGACTCAGTCCTGTCCCTTATTCTGCAGCTGATTGTCATCAAATGAAGTCCCTGAGCTTTGTGTTTGGGTCATGCTGATTGCGGCAGGAGCCTACTTTGCTGCTTGCCTTTTTTGTTACCACAGAGGGTCACCCTTCAGCTTCTTTGTGGGGTTGGGATTTGATACAATTTGATTGCTGCAAACAAGAAAAGCTGAACCTGTTGTAGTTTGTCACTTATTGGGAAGCTGCTGGAAGCCTGCTGGAGCTGCAGGGAGTGACCACGTTGCTTTCTTGTGGTAGCACCTCAGCAGTGGCCGAAAGCTGCCATTTACCCTACCTGTGGTTCTTGAGTCGAGCATTGACTAATGCATTCTGGTTTGCTTTGCGATTCTGGTTCTGCCATTTAAGTTCACTTGTAAATAACCTTTCCTATTATTCTTGTTTTGTAAATAAAGTGTAAATAGTTAAATCAGTTAAGTGTTAGACCTTCTTGGGACCACAAGCTGCTCTGCAGGGAGTAGGGGCTGGCTGGAAAGTAAACTGGTACTGGCTGGAAGCAATGCCCCACTCTCACCACACCATTCCTGATATTGGACAGGGGTGGCAACTATTGGGCCACCACCAGGGTTACACCTGCTAGAAAAATAGTCCAGCCTTGGACTTCCCAGCTTTGGCCTCTCAACACCTCTTACAGCTGCCCTGTATCCCTTGGCTTTTGGTAGCCTAAGCCCTTCAGGGCTCTTCTTTTAACTCAAGAAGCCATTCCAAAGCAATTGACTTAGAAAACCACCCCTAGTCTGAAATAAGGTAATCCAAATTCCCAGAACTTCTACCCTTAGCAGCCTTTCCCAGAACTCATCCTGCACAGTACAGCCCTTTTTATTTTTATTTTACTGTGCAGTAAACTAAGTCTACATATGTACAACATTTACTGTGCAGTAAATTAGTCTACTGTGCAGTTAGCTACTATCTGTTAACACAGATAGTAAACTAACCACAGAGTAGGGATGTGTGAATCCTATTCAATTTGGATTCGGCCCAGATTGGGACAGTGATTTGATTTGTTGATTCAGATCATTGTCCCTGATTCGATTTGGATAAACCCAAATCTGAAGATTCGATGCTGATTTGGAGAGTCAGTGATTTGGATACAGACACCGCTTTAAATGTTTTTTCTACATACCTCAAGGTACCAGCATAGCTTATGAATGCTGCAGCACATGGAGCATCTCGCAGGAGCACGTCCCCCACCCCGTGCTCAGCCGCAAACTTGGGAGTGGTTCTGGTCCACTTCCGGGTCTGCCAGAGGCCATGCGCCAGCTTGGTGATTGGCCACAGGGGGACCCTGGGTGTCCCTGGTACTAGTCGCTGAGCCCAGCAGATCAGGAAGTGGATCAGAAGTGCTTCTGGTCTGCTGCTGAGTGCACTGGGGAGTCCCCTGCACTCTTGTGGGATGCTCCATGCACCCCAGCACCACAGCATTCATGAGCCACCTGCCACCGAATGTACATAGAAAAAACATTTAAAGCTGTGTCTATGTCCGAATCACCGAGTCTTTCTGAATCTATTTGGAGGGTTCCAGTTCAATTCAGAGAAATTAAAGAGTCCTCTGATTCAATTTGGTTTTGGAGATTTGGCCACAGAATTGGGACAAATCTCCACCGAATCAAATCGGGGTCACGCCAAGCTTTGGGCCTAGTAGATATGCCCACTAAAAATCTGCTTTTGGGTTTGAAGATCATGGTACAGATGGGTCCTTGGCCACAACAGTAGATGGAAGGGAGGCTGGTCTGTCCTCCTTATTTACTATTTTTCCAATCATTTTGTCATCCGCAGATATTATCAACAGACATACTGCTTTTACTTCCAGATCATTTATGAAACCATTGACCAGCTTCTGTCTTTGTGGTGTTCCACTGGAATCAATTTCATTTGATTATTTTCCCTTAACAGCTACTTTTCTAGATCTGTGAATTAGCCATTTCGTAATTAATTCAATTTGTTCTTTATTGGTATTGCATTTTTAATCAGGTTGCCATGTGGTGTTAATTCAAATACCTTACACGATTCCAAGTATATTACATTTATTCAGTTAACATTTTTGGCCATAATTGTAATCTCATAAAAGAGTGAAATGGGGTTTGTTGACAAAAACTATTTTCAGTAAAATCATGTTGACATACATGTTTCTGTATGTGTGATCATTGAAATTCACTACTGCCTTTTTCTATGATGTTGCTTGAAGGCACATCAGATGATAGCTCATTTCCATTGCAAAATCCTCATTATTGTAGTCTTTCAAAGCTATTAGTATGCTGCATACAATAAGAAGCTGTTGGATGGTGTTTAAACCACATGTACAGTGCAACAGAACATGGCTTATCGCAAAACCAAACAACTGTACAGACAGATAATCCTCCCTCAGTGACAAATATTGGTGATTTTGATATTGCACCTGCCAGATCATATGCTGGTCTATATTATGTCTGATGAAAAAAACACCGAGTGTTCTGTTTGTATCCTACAATTACAGTGTAATGATTTAAACCCCCCCAATGAAAATGTTAACATAAATCCATATACAGTGAATGGGCCTTTAGTGATTTAAACCCAAAATAAGGTCTGAACAGAAGGCAGAAATGTGGATAATAACAGCCAGAGCAAGTTAAAGAGATTATAAAAATCAAGCAAAACACTCTTACATTTTGACTTTGTGTAGTCAATCTGTAAAATGGCAGAATGAAGCCATGACAAAGCATGTTCTTGCATCATTATCACTGACTGAACATGTGGTTTCAAGTATAATGCAAGACACTGCAAGACAAATTAAATAATGTGGAAATGGTAGGCAGAAGTAGAACAATACAAAACAATAAGATAAAATAGAATGATTGTAATTTAAGTCTTTGTTACCATAATTCCTATGGAAATCTTTATTGTTCGATTACATGTTTATACATTACAGAGACACTTCATGTACTCAAAACATTCCTTTCATGGTGGTATTTAATCTATGTGCAGTAACATTCTGTCACACAACAGACCAGTGTTAAAGAAACATTTTAAAGGTGGTGCTATTAAGTAGTCAGATACACTGCTTTCTGATGATTACATTTAGAAAGCTGCTCTGCTAGTTTCCTATTTTTGTGTTGTGACAGCATTAGTTTTTGCACCTTTGGAAAAAGACCAGAAAATGAAGAAACATATGGTATAGTTTTCCAGAAATGCACGTTGACCGCTCCACTAAATTACGCAGGTAGCTGGATGCACTAGAACATGATAGGTCACTGACATGCTTTCCCTAAAACCAGAGGAAAAATGTGCAGCAAAAATGGACTGACAGTATTTACTGGGGGAAAAAAAGAAATCTGGTTGCTAGCAGTATATTACATCTCAACAGAAGTAGGTTTTACTTATATTTTGAACAATAATACCCACCTGCATAAAATATATGTGATCTGTTAAGTCACCTGGTTCCTTTGTTTAGCACACCAGTGCTGTAAACATATTTTCTGATGTTTTAAGACATCAATTTGAGGAAGCATAGCAACTCTGTTTGCAATATAATGACCCAGTGTGTCCTAATTTACACCAGTGTAACTGAAAGGGACTGCATGCATATAAATAAATACAGCTTATCAGATACATTTTAAAAATCCTAAATACAGACCAAATTCTTCTTCAGTAATATCAATGCAGAAAGTAATATTGTACTAGTGTAGCCAAAGCATCATTGTTTCTGGGGACTTGGAGAAATTACAGATATAACTGAAGGAACAGCTCGGCCTTAGATTTCAGAAGGATTTGTGTAAATCTGTCTAAGTTTTCCTATGAGCGGTTGCATTATGAAATGTTCCCATGCAAATGATAGAAACCTCTTTATAGTAACCTCTGCTAACTCCAAATGATGTCTCTTTTGTTTGAATAAGCCCTCTTTTTGTTAGATTTTTGAAGCACTACAAGCTTAGTAATAATAATAACAATAGCAACAACAACAGTAATAATAATAAAGAAAAAATAGATGTATCCAACTAAGAATGTATAAATTAAATCAAAGAGAGAAGGCAAGTACTACAATTTATTTTGTACATATGCATTCAGAGACATCAGAGGAAAGAGTAAGATGAGCATATGCATTCAGAGACATCAGAGGAAAGGGTAAGATGAGCAACTTTTCAAAGGATCAGCTTTTGCTTTCTGGTTGAGCTGGAAATATATGTTGTTTTAACATCATTTCTCATGTGTGAGCTTACATGGTTCAGTAGTCACTTCCAAGGTCACAAAGATCCACCTAATTTACTAAATGTTAAACCTTCAATGCTCTTAGTGGAGACTGCATGCTTATTTATGTTTTCATAAGTATACAGTAATAGCCATTTGTTTTCCAATACATGTCTGAAGTAACAGAGAGAAATTAAAAACATCACTCATGCAGTATACAAAGTGGTCATTTTGGTCACTGAGGGAATGGTTTTCATTTAGAATGCTGGAGAGAAATGCAAAGATCAGCAGAAGGCAGACTAGATTTGTTGCAAGTGTGAGTGAATCTTGTTGGTACAAAAAGTATGCCTGAATTATTGTTTACACATCTTCATAGTTTGTAAGATCAATACAGTGTTCACAACAGTCCTCTTTCTCAAGGCACTTAGAAGTCCTATTGGCCTGAGTCTAGAGCCTTTTCTTTACCACAAAAAGAGTATGCAGCCTTTTTTTCTAAGAATAAATTATAGCAAGAGGCTATAGATGGGATTTCTGGTGACATTTCTCATATTTTCAGTATATTTATGCCCTTTCAGACTACAAAAAAAATCCAAGATGCAAAGTTGTTAAGAAATAAAAAACAGAAAGGGGTTTATTTTGTAGTGCATTTTAAAACAGCTTGCAATCAAACTGTGTAATGAATAGTAGGCAATGTTCTCAGATGGTCTAAATAGGCATAGTTCTATTGAATACATATGTAACATGCAGCAGTCTACACTAAAATATTAATGTTGTAAATTCAAGATTTCAGAAGTCAGTAAATGCCAGAATGAATGTTGGGGGAGCAACTTTAACCTGCCCCCTGGGCATACACATTATTATACAGGTTTTAACTTACATGACCACCAACCTCATCTTGTGAAGGAAGGTACCTGTCTGACCGGCAATTCATGTCAGGTACCTTCCCTCTATACCACTGTAGTGGCTGGATCAGTCAGAAAATGGAAGACTTGGGGGAATACAAAGCAACATCTGCAGCAGTATGACCACAGGCTGTGTGAGCATAACTGGGGGCATCTACATGTGTGCTTTACTGCAGTAAAGCATCACCATCTACATGTGCAACACTATTATGCTGCAGTAACTAATCACTTCTTCCATAGGATAGTACTGCCCAACACAAATACTATCCCATGTCAGAATTATTACTCTGTCTCAAAGGCTAGCCCTGTAATATAGCCCCCTCATGCCCCAACCAGCCCCTCTGCAGCACATTGAGCCGGGACAGAGTAGATTTGAAAACTGCAGTTTCCTAAAGGTTATAACTTGGCCAAATGTTCATGGAGACAGTAAAAGGTACACTTCTGACAAAAGGGCTCATGCACCTTTTAAATTTCAAGCATTGACTCCAAAGCATTGAAAACAAATTTTATCTATTTTTTTTCTCTCCCCAAAAATTCAGCCTCTGGCAGATGCCTGCCCAAGTAGTTAAAGTTTTGCAAAATTATAAAAAAACTGAAAAAAGGGGTTGATAAAAGGAATGTTAGGCTAGCTTAATAGTGCATGTTTCTGCCAGCCCCTCTGTAATAGATATATTTTTCTTATTCAGTATTTTAGTCAAATGCTTGAAACGTGACAAATGTTAAAAATGTTTTGAAGGCCAGCAAAAAACCTCTTGATTCAGCTCTCAGAATAGAAGTTAAGTGATGCATAGACATGAATCTTCTATATAAATGAGAAATTTATCCATTGTGAGGCAACTGTTTCCTTCTGTGGTTACTTTCCTGAACTAGCCAGTTTGAGAGCTTATCTGCTTTTAGTTTTGATTCTTCCAAAGCTCACTGAGGAATAGTTGCAAGATAAGTGAAGAAGCTTACATTTCAGTCTGTCAAGTAGTCCCAACACCAACATGCTCTTTCTCCTCCACTTTCAGGGAGATCTTTTCATGACTCCAAGATGAAAAACTGTCAGCCTATATGGGATAATAAAAAAAAGCCTCTATTTCTTTTCAGCTCTGCTGAATACAGTAGCTAAGGCAAAACTATGGATTTGAGAACTATTCTTACCTACTCCACTGGAGCACATCATCTGGACACCTAAAAATGACAATATATTTCCAAGTTTGCACTGAGTTATAGTTATATTACTCCTTCTAAACTGCCTCTGATAACTGTTGTTCTCTCTATCTGTCCTGAATGCTTGCCATCATAGGTCATCCTTACGCATGCTTTGGGGGTGTGTGGGGGGAGTGCTATAATTAGAGCAGCTCCCGAGCGTGCCTTGAATATTCAGCATCTTGCGGATCAATAGGGCAGCAGGAGCACTTTAACTAAAATTTATTTGATGAGCTTTAGCACTTCTCCCACCATTTTGAAGTGCGGGGGTGTGATGTCACAATACATGTGATGCCAAGGCTGCTGGAGTGTGATAATATGCATGCTCCAGTAGACTTGATTAATGGAGTCTGCTCTGATACATGCTAATTTGCGTGTGTCGAAGCAGGTATCTGGCATGCGTATACATGCCCACAGATTTTGGTTAAGTATGAGAACTTAAGAGGAAATCATCAACAAAAAGGTTAACAGTCATGAATGAATATTTATTTTCCTTTACTAGCAAATATTTAGTTTTAATACTGAATATTTTTCTTGTAGTTAATGGTTCTCCCCCTTCCCCCTCTACCAAGCCATTATAAAAATCTATGAAACTACAATATTGGACTTTAGGTTCCTAACTTGCCAGTTATTAGGATCTGGCCCATATCTTCTCTTGTTTTGTTTTTTTAATTGAAAACCATTCCCATCACGTTTTTAATAAAGTTTTCAATTAAAAAAACAAATAGCACATTTTTATAAGCATTCCAGTAACCTATTAATAGTGGGGTTTTTTATAAGAAATTAAAATACTTTGGTGTTAACACTTTTAATGAAAACCCTTATTTTGAAGTTTTTTCTCCAGCTCTTCTAACAACAGAGCTGATACATTAGTTTCTATGGGCACCTATACATGAGCAGAGAGGCTGCTCCAATGTGCTGTAATTACAGCACGTCGGAGCATACTTGATTAATCAAGGCTGGTAATTATTGCATTCCAGCAGACTCGAGCATCTCATGCATCAGTACCCCCGTGCTTAAAAATGGTGGTGGGGATGCTGTTCAATGAGTTTTAAAGTGCATCCACTGCCATTTTTAAGCATAGAGATGCTGATACATGAGATGCTCCAGACACTTTAATTAGAGTGACTCTCAGAGCTGCTCTAATTAAAGCACCCTCCTCCCCCTCCCAGATTCAGAGTGACGTAAATAAATTGGAGAATTGGATCAAAAGAAATCTCATGAAGTTCAATAAGGAAAAGTGCAAAGTCCTGCACTTAGGATGGAACAATACCATGTACCAGTACAAGCTGGAGACAGACTGGCTCTTCAGCAGCTCTGCAGAAAAGTACCTGGTGATACAGTGGACAATAAGCTGAATATGAACCAACAGTGTGGTCTTGTTGTGAAGAAGGCTACCAGCATACTGGGCATCAGTAGTAGGAGTGTTTCCAGCAGATCAAGGGAAGTGATTATTGCCCTCTATTCAGCACTGGTGAGGTCACATTTGGAGTACTGTGTCCAGTTTTGGGTCCCCCACTGCAGAAAGAATCTAGATAAATTGGAGAGGCAACCAAAATTGAGGGCAGTGTAGGGCAATGAAAATGGCTAGGGGACTGTGACACATGACTTATGAGGAGAGGCTGAGGGAACTGGGCTTATTCAGTCTGGAGACAAGAAGACTGAGAGGGGATTTAATAGCAGCCTTCAACTACCTGAAGTGCGGTTTGAAAGAGGATGGAGCTAGATCATTCTCAGTGGTGGCAGATGACAGAACAAGGAGCAATGGTCTCAAGTTGCAGCAAGGGGATTTTAGGTTAGATATTAGAAAAAATTCTCTCACTAGTTGGATAGTAAAACACCGGAATAGGTTACCCAGAAAGGTTGTGGAATCTCTGTATTTGGGGATTTTAAGACCTAAATAAAAAAAGTCTTGGCTTGGGATGATCTAGTTGGGATGGTCCTGCTTTGAGCAGGTGGTGTTGGATTAGATGGACTCATAAGTTTCCTTCAAACCCTAATTTTCTATGATCTGCAGAAATCCAGGGTTGGATAGACTAGGGTCAGCACAGGTCTTGGCTTTAGCAGCCTTACCTGGGGTCCTAAGGTCCTCTTGGGCCAGCAGCAGCACAAAGCCACCCACTCACAGATTCATAGATGTAGGGTCGGAAGAAACCTTGCAGATCTTCTAGTCCAACCCCCTGCCTGGGCAGGAAAAAAACTGGGCTCAAATGACCCCAGATAGGTATATCCAGCCTCTTCTTAAAGACCTGCAAAGTAAGAGCCAGCACTACTTCTCTTGGAAGTTGGTTCCAGATCCTAGTCACCCTGACTGAAGTAGTGCCTTCTAAATGCTAGTCTGAACCTACTCTCTAACAACTTATGGCCATTATTTCTTGTTACTCTGGGAGGTGCTTAGGAGAACAAGGTCTCTCCCATTCCTTGCTGGTTCCCCCTAGTAAGTTTACAGATGGCCACCAAGTCCCCTCTCAGCCTTCTCTTATGAAGGCTGAACAGGTTAAGGTCCCATAGCCTCTCTCATAGGGCCTGCCCTGCTGACCCCAGATCATGAGAGTGGCCTTCCTTTGGACCCTCTCAGTGCTGTCCACATCCCTCCTGAAGTGCAGCACCCAGAACTGGATGCAGCACTCCAACTGTGGCCTGACCAGTGTCCCATAGAGGGGGAGGATCACCTCCCTGACTCTGCTTGTGATGCATCTGTGGATGCACGACAAGGTGTGGTTATCCCTACTGACTGTGTCCTCGCATTGGCAGCCCATGTTCATCTTGGAATTGATAATAACTCCAAGATGTCTTTCTGCCACTGTGCTTTCGACAAGAGAGTTCCCCAGCCTATAGGTATGCTGCTGGTTCTTACTGCCCAAGTGTAGCACCCTGTACTTGTCAGTATTGAATCCCATCCTATTCTCATTTGCCCAGCCCTGTAACCTGACCAGGCCCAGCTGTATCCTGTTCCTCCCTTCTGGCATGCCCACCTCACCCCAAATCTTGGTGTCATCCATGAATTTAAACAGGGTGCTTTTCACCCCCTCTTCCAAGTCGCTAATAAAGAAATTGAACAGTGCAGTCCCAAGGACCAAACCCATGGGGGACTCCACTGCTCACATCCCTCTCAGTCGAATATGACCCATCCTCCACCACTCTCTGAGTGCGGCCCCTCAGCCAATCTGCTATCCATCTGACTGTGTAGGTATCAATGCCACAGTTGCCTAGCTTTTTAATGAGAATGGGGTGGGAGACAGTGTCAAAGGCCTTGCTGAAGTCCAGAAAGACTACATCCACTGCGACACCTGCGTCCAATGATTTTGTGACCTGCTTGTAGAAGGCAATCAGGTTGGTCTGACAGGACCTGCCCCTAATGTAACCAAGATGGTTGCCCTTGAGCATCATCCCTGCTGCTGGCCCTTCACAGAAGTGCTCCTTGATAATCTTCTCAAAGAGCTTCCCTGGGATCAAGGTAAGACTAATGGGCCTATAGTTGCCCGGGTCCTTCTTCCTCCCTTTTTTTGAAGATGGGGAGCACATTGGCGCTCTTCCAGTCATCTGGCACCTGGCCAGAGCACCACGAGTGTGGTTAGAGCCTAGCTAGCAGCCAGAGTGTGGCTCTGGCTGGTAAGGCTCTGCTTTTGGTAGTGCACGCCACGTGCACAGTGCTGCTTTTTCAGTGGTCATTATTTTTTTGATACCAGGATCTCCCGTGTCAAAAAAACTGCTGAATTGCGGGAGCATGGTGAACAGGTTCATGTGCAAAACACGGTGAAAAGCACATGTTTGCACTTGTTGAGACATGTCCAGTAATTCCAAGCAGCCTCACTTACTGTCAAGCATTTTAGATTTACAGTTCAGTTCTCCTCTATCTTCCACCTATCTTCTACTCTCAACTACCTGAATACAACTTTGGCATACTTCCTTAATACTGACACTACCTTCAGGTGCTTTGGAAATTGAATCTGTGTTCAGCACGATGCCTCAAAGCAAGTTACAATAGCAACAACTGAAAATAACTAGAACAATTCACAGAATGTCAAGATAATGTTCATTTGTTGTAACTGGGTGAATTGACAAAAAAGATCAGCACCAGACAGCTTTTGCTCTCAGGAGGTTTGTTAGGACTCGTATGTAACAAAACTGGGAGCAGTAAAAAGCCTCTGCCCTGCCATTTTTTAAGTCTTTTTACAGAAACACTAGAAGTTTAACTACATCAGGTCTGAATCTATTTTTCTCTAATAAAATCCAGAAGAAAATTGGCCTTATTTTCACTACTGATGCTTGTGGACACACCTTTGGAGCCCTTTCTAAAATGGAATGTTTCAAAAGGGCAACAGCTGTTACATTCAAATTGTTATGTGTGAACCATCTGAGAACAATTCAAATGTAGCAAAATTGCTCCAGCTTTAACACTGCCTCATCCAGGGTTAACATTGGAGTGATTTTGTTATTTGTATCTAGTGCATTTGTCTAGGAATGAGTTGCTGCAAAAGATTCAACAAAAGAAAAGTTCAGCTTAAATTACCATGTGCACGCTCAAATATCTCACAGTATCATTCTCAGCTCTTTCACACAAGCAATTAAAACTTAACAGCTGCTGCCCCTTTGAAATGTTCCCTTTCAGAAGTGGCTCCACACATTTCTACACTTTACAGATGCTGTATGCTTTCAGAATTTGGGTAATTTTCATGAGCCAAGGGTAATGTAAATTAAATTCACTAGAAGAATTAAAGTTGGAGGTGAGCTTCTGGGGGGTGGAGAAACTATAAGAAACAGTATTGCAACATCTGAGATCAGTGTCTTCATCCCTGTACTGAGAAGAGGAATACAATGGAAAGATAGCTTTGATACCTTGGCTGTACTGTGGAGGTGCCTGGCCCTTCACAGAGATTAGAACCAATTCATGTAGCCCAAACTCTGAGCCACCCATTAGCCATGAATAATAGGAATGCAACGCACACATCCTTCCCTGACATAGTTCCTCCTTTAGAAAAGAGTCTAAGAGATGGTGGTTTCAGCAACTCTATCCTGGGTAGGGAATTCTCTGGTAGTGCTGCTTTATAGGGACTATTCCTATATGCTTTATGGATGCTTATGCTAGAATGGTGTCAAATCTTGTAGGCAGACAAAATCAATAGATTTTCTTAAATATTAATTTTTGGGTATGTCTGTTCATTAGCAATGTATATATTAGGTCCTTGTTGCTTCTATCTACCACAAAACCTGACATGCTCAGTTATACTATCATGTAGCAAAATTAAACATCCTAATTTTGAATTATTAGGGTTAGGTGATTATTTATTTATTAATTGGATTGATATGATGTCCTTCCTAACAAAGGCTCAGTGAAGCTTATTGAAGAGAGCAACATTTCCTATAAAACAAATGAACAAGAGAACAAAACAGAAGAAACAAATACTTTGTAAAATTCCACAGAGTAGTAAAATAACCTATAAAATACCTCCCACAGTATCCCACCTTAGCTTTGCCTGCTAAACTCCTGCCCAAATAAAAAGGATTTAAAGTACTTCCAAAAGATGTCTAGGCTTGATCTCTGGTGAATCTCAAGAGATAGGGACAGCTTGGTGCAGTAATGATGTTTGCATGACATTGTTCTCAGATGACTTTAGGGATGATGATGCGGCATGCAGGAGAAGGCAGTCCCTGAGGTACATAGGGCCCAGGCTAATAAGAACCCTATATGTAAAAACAGCACTTTGAATAGTGCCCAGAAAGCTACTGTGAGCCGGTACAGACTCTGGAGCACCGGAGTTATGTGCTCCTGGAGTTTGAGGCCCATCAGAAGGCACATTCTGCCCTAAGTAGAGCATATTGCAATAATCTAGCCCTGAGGTTAATAAGGCATGGTTGCTGGCATCCGGATCCTAATCTGAAAAAAAAGGGTTGCATCCTTCTTCTCAATGGAAAAGCACTCCTAGCCACTACTACTACCTGGAGATTCAGGTGTAGCAGATGATCCTGGAGCACTCCAAAGCTGGGAACCTGAATGACAAGGGCATGATAAATTCCATCAGTGATAGGTGTCTCATTGTCTGGCCAGTCATGAGGACTTTCCACAGCCATCACTTCTGCCTTGTCTGGTATCAGCTTCTAGTCTGTCTGCATTGAATCCCCAACTGCAGTCAGATACCTGGAAAAGACAGACTGTGGGGCCCAGGATAGAAGAGTAAGAGAGACAGAGCAGGGTATCATCAGCACTGCACTCTATATGTCCACACAATCTTGTCCAATATCCCCAAATCCACACTAAACAGGAGAGAGGTCAAACCATAAAGAACCCCACAGGGAAGGTCCTGAAGGGACAATGAGTTCCCACCCATCACCACCCACTAGGACTATGCTACTAGGCAAGAATGGAGCCAATTAAGATTTATCCTGTGAATGCCCACCAGGTCATGTAAACACTTCATCAACACCTCATGGTCAACTGTATCAAAAGCCATTGATAGATCCAGCAAGATCTATATAGCACAATTTCCCCTGTCCATCTCTAAGTAAAGATCACTGACCAAGGGTACAATTCTTCCAGTTTCCATATTATATCTAGAGTGAAAGACATGCTGACAGGAGTCAAGAAACCTGATTACATCCAGATCCACTTAGAACTGTCAGATTCATAGAT
This sequence comes from Crocodylus siamensis, assembly GCF_052110815.1. Lineage (NCBI taxonomy): Eukaryota > Metazoa > Chordata > Crocodylia > Crocodylidae > Crocodylus > Crocodylus siamensis. The sequence continues at coordinate 49,039,037 of NC_143395.1, read as the reverse complement.
TGATGGACATTAGGACTGGAAGGGGCCTCAGAAGATCATCGAGTCCAGCCCCTGCCCCAGGACAGGAAGTCAGCTGGGGTCACAGGATCCCAGCAAGATAAATGTCCAATTGACTCTTAAAGGAGTCCAGAGTAGGTGCTTGCACCACCTCTGGCAGCAGTCTGTTCCAGGCCTTGGGGGCTCAGACTGTAAAGAAGTTCTTCCTTATGTCAGGCCTGTCAGGTGCCCACTCATTCAACAAGCTTCCCCAGAAAGGAAGGCCTGAGACAGAGGTATAACTAGATGGGGAGTAAGCATCAAGAAATGGCTTTTTGAGTAGCAGCCAGACAATCACAGATTTAAGAACTTCCGGCATCCTGTCCTTCCAAAGGGAAGCATTGAAAATTCCTGCTGTCAGTAGTCCCAGTCTCTCTCAACTGGCTTTTACAAGCCACCGTTGGTATAAGTCCAGTTCATGGCTTGTTCCCTAGATTCTCCTGGCAACATCCTCTGTGTCAGTGGGTGACAACAATTGAAAACAACCCCTGTACATCAGATAAGATAAACCCAGAACTCTGACTTAGCAACAAAAATGGCACTTCCCAAGACATAGGGTGCATTGTGTTTGCAAAGTTAATGTTAAACTTGTCACAGAAGACCATAAAAGACTTGGCTTCTGGATGGAGACAACCTAATTTAATCAGCTCATTAACTAGGACATTCAGTGGAATCATTTTGTTAGACAGTACTTTGCAGATACAATGCCAGTAGAGAAGAAAATAAACTTTGCTGAAACCATTACAGTGCCATCATCCTTTAAGAAGGATCTATACTACAGCTGGCTTTGGCACGGGTTGAGAGTCATCTACACTCTAATTTCCCAACCTCCCACTTCACCTGCTTCAACTCCCCTGTATACCAAGGGAACTGTGCTCTAACTATGAGGAAAGCAGATACCTGGATGCCATTGTATCTATGGCCAGGTTAAGTGTGCTGTTGTACAAATCAACCAGGCCTTCAACAAACTAGCCATCAGGGTCAGTGACAATGTTCCCATGAAATCTCTGAAATCATGAGTTTCCAGATTGGACCAGGTTAGCTGATCCATCATCCTGATGGGGCATTAGAGGACTAGGATCTGCGTCTTTAGAAGGTAATGGTGCAACCATGACAAAGATCATGAACAAGCCACTACCTCCCCTCTCCCACAATAAAGGAGTTCCCTGTACCCAGGCAGGTACAAAGCACTAGGTGCAACATATACTCAGTTTCATGTGTCAGTCTGCTTCCTACATGGGATAGCATCATGGTATTCATGGAGATAAAGAAGTCCCACTCCATCCCAGAGGAGCCACCCTCAGCACGGATGTTGAAGGAACCAGAGTCCTCATCATAGCCTCCAAGACCAACTCATTAGTTCAGTCAGGGAATCTGCTCTGCAGTGGGATGGTCAGGAACAGAATCCCCATTCTACCCAAAATTTCTAGTATGAAGTAGACACACTTCCTGTTGGATAAGTTTGGAAACCAGTACCTTCTATGGACCAGATTTTCTTTGAAGATCACTTCCACTCTACCCTCCTCTCCAGCTGCCAATCTGATGCTGCGCTGTGTACCTTGCCACAACCATGTAGGTAAAAACCATCTCAGATGCCTTGTCCAGACAAGTTTTATTGATACATGCAAGGCTAGTGGCCACAACTTGAAGATGACTGCTATTTTATTAGTCACCAACTTATTAACTGTAGTACAACTGTAGAACTAGTAAATTTTAGTATATGGCTTTATCACTTGGCATGCAAGATTTGTACCCAAACATTTTGGGATTATCAGTAGTAGTTTAGCCCAATGTGACTCTAAAATTAGAAGTTAAATATTCAAAGTCTGATAGGCAGTCCCAACTGAATTATTTTTGGTAAAAAAAAATAGAACAGGAAGCAAAAATGCTGCCCAGTTTTCTTTATATAAATTTGATTGCTTATTAAAACAAGTACTTATATTTATCAACTCCATTTATCAAATATAAATTTCAGCCTTTTTTCGGTATATACTCTATGACCAAAAGAAGAAATGAAATGCTCTAGCAACTGTGTTTACCAATCCAGCTTTTTACTGATATGAAAATCTTTCTTTTGTGGAGCACAGGAAATAGATTCTGTTTGTCACACTAGAGATTCAGGCCTATTAGAGATTGCAGAACATCATTAATCATTACTAATTAAATCACTAATTAAATTATTATTTTATAAATGCTGTCATTGCACTCTGAGCACTTTAAGTACCAATACATACATTATAAAATTAAATGTGCATATTTGATGAAATGCCTGGAAGAGAACAGGTACAACAGTGCCTACAGTACTTCAAGTGACAATAATTTCTATTGCACGTATTAATAAATGAGATAAGGATGGAAGTGAGGCAATATGTGCTACCACCACAGTCAAACTTGAGTACAACCCAGAGGTTATAACTAGCCTTTTTTAACATCTGGAACAGTACAGCAGTGGCCTAGTAACCAGTGGACACTTAGGTGAGCTTGCTACCTAATATGGAACTTTAGCTATATTCCCTGCCAAACCCAGGACCACTATTAAGAAAAAAAGGCTTGCTCACTTAGTCCTCAAGTGCCCATGTCAAATTTGAAACTGAGTTTGACAAGGCACAGAGGCATATGTTCAGAACCTTTCTGCAGTGTTTACTCTACCTAACTGTCAGGTTTGGGTACAGCCGGAGGAGATGTGAGTAGGCAGGGCTTTTTTTCGGCAATGGTTCCAGGTTTGGCTGGGAGGTAATTTAAACCCAGATTTCAAGCAGCTTACCAACTAGGAACTGTGCCTTAGAATTTTTGGATCAATAGGTTACCAGCAATTCAGAACAGAAAAGTCCATTCAGGACCACGGGTTTGAGCTGTGGCTCAAGTTGCAGCCGAAGCTGAAATTTGAAATAGGACAGGAGTTAAGTTTATCAACCTAGAACAGGAGAATGGACTGGTTGTAAAGTTAGCTACCTACTAGCTAAGTTGATTAAAGTTGAGTTCAAGACAGCCTACCAGGAATTACTGGTCAAGAATGAAAAAAAGACAGTAGCTGACTGGGGGGAAAAACTGGTAATATTAATAAAGTTATCATAACACACAATTCCAATCTTTCAGAATTTCATTATTTCAGGGCTGAATATGTGTACATAAACAGCTATATGCCAGTATGATGCATATTCAGAGCATTAGAAAACATAATACAGCAGAGGCTATCACCAAAGAGGCGTATACCTCCATTGCTCGCGTCTGTAGGGGGGCTGTTAGGAAAGCTAAGGCAGATTTGGAACTAGGACTAGCTTACCATGTTAGGGAACTAGGGCTTACCATTTTAAATAAGATGTATTAGTGCTTGAATCCTGGTTCTGAATTTTTGTTCCTAGCTTTACAGTTCAGGATGATCTTTCTACACATGGAACTTTTAGTAGTTTGCATATAAGTAATTGTATTTTAACTGCAAATGTACTCAAAGTAACAGGTATGCTTAAAAAAGAAGGTCATTCTAGAAAAACAATTAAAATACGGCCAAGTTTCACTTCATTATTGATATTTGTTTCACTTCATATTGACATTTGCCAACAGTATCCAACTCTGATCCATTCAAGTCAGTGGAGCTTCAAATGGGGGCAGATGTTCAGCTCTCTAAACACAACTGTTAAGTTCCAGTTTCTTTATCTAAAGGTAATGTAAAAATCACCAGGTCTATAATATCAGTTTAACAGTTCCACAGGATAGTTTCTTAAGTAAGGCAATCTTATTGGTATGTAAATGTATCTGTGAATGTTTGGAAGTTTAGTGCCACAGTTTTTACACAGTGTGACAAACAGAGCACGTTTAAAAGCTGACAAAAACATAGCTGAATAAAGAAGTCTATTTTTGGATTTGGTTTTAGGCATGGGAATCAAGAGATCAGTGCGAGTAGAATGTATTGTTCTTTGATGGGCAGTCTCCAGACAATAAAGGCAATAGCTTTTCTTCTGAAATCAGTGTTTGTGATGTTTGTGATTTTCTGCTTCTCTTTCCAATAAAAGAACACATTATTTTAATTCTCTAGACCAATTGCTAGATATTCCATTTCTTTCAGTAACTGATACTTGCAAATAGAATTTTATTTTTGTGTGTTAGATTAGTTTTAAACAAGAGTTACTGTTTCATTTGTAGAAATTAAAGTTATATGTAGCCCATTCAAAAAAAGAGAGAGAGATAGGCTTGGGGCAGACATTACACATAAACTGGTTTAAGTGATCAGAAACTGGTTTAAACCTGTAACAGAACAGCTGTTTAGTACACATAAACAAATTCGAAAATGGCTAAACCAGTTTGAGATAAACCTGGATGAATGTAGTATCAGATATAACTGATTTGGCTCAAAATGGGTTATGCAATGTCTGTCCCAGACCCCTTGCTGGTTTAAGTTAAATCAGGGACCCCCAGCATCCCAGGATGTTCTCTGGATGAGGCTCTCTGCTTCATTGCAGGGCTGGCCCCACCCATCTGCTCCTTGGCTGGAGCTCAGAACTGAGCGTCTGCTTGGATTTTTCCAGCTAATCAGGGATTATTCCCTCCTCCCCTCTGCCTTATGCAGACACTTCAGCATTATCTAGCAGATCACATGCTGGCCACAGTCTGTGCTGTGGTAGAGGACATAGGCAGACAGGCTTTTTGGAGCTAATCACCAGGTAGCTTAATGTCCTTCCTTGGAAGAGCTGTTTAAGAAGAACTCCATTAGTTAATGGAGAAAGGCTTTTTTTTATTAATGAGTTAGTGGTGATAGACTTTCCCTGCCAGGTAGCTTGTGGCGGGGAAGGGGGAGAGGGATAATCAGTGCATCCTGCTGGGGCCTGGCCATGCCCCCTCAGCTCTGCCCTGTGAAAGCAAAGGGACAGCTCCTCTAGCGCCCCCCAGCTTCTAGCCTGAGCCACTACAGGCGTGTGCCTGTATTTCTGGGATGTCTGTCTGGGTTACAAACTGATTTAGCCTAGCCAGGTTAAACTAACCTGCAAAGATTGAATGAATTCAGGGTCAGGCTTTTTGAATGTCTGTACCTAGCCATAACTTCTCAGGACTAAATCTTGCTCATATGTAGTTCTACAGAAGTTAAACTATTTGTTTGAATCAAATTAGATCTGTGCTATATTGTCTGGGTCAGATCTGCAGATGACATAATTTGACTTCAATGGAAATATTCTGATTTACACTGCAGAAATGCGATTGTTCATACACACAAGTGGAGCTGGTTTAAATTTTTCATTTAGTTTTTTAATGAACAATGCCTTAAAATTATTTTTTCCCTAAGTTAATGTCAGTTTTTATCAAAAGTATGTTCTTCTATAATTAATACATCATTAACACATAAAATATATTTCCCAACCAACTGTGTCTGCATATCCTCTTTAAGGTATATATTCTCTGCATGATTACAACAAAAGCCAATTGTGATTGTAATGAACATGTTTTATCAGTAATAAGGTGGGGGAAGCTTTGTCAGACCAAGCACCTTTAAAGTATATACATTTTTTAAGTGAAGAACCAGGGCATCTTTCCCTGTCATCTTTCTTTTCAAGCTTTAATTTAGGATGGGATATACATTTGGTAGGACTGGTTTTAATGTTGCATTGAGGAACATGGATTAACTGAGTTTTCTGCAAGTGGGCAAAATTCTGGCCACATTGATTCAGTAGTAAAACTTCCATTGATTTCAGTCATTCTTATCAATTCAGGTAGGTGACAGCACTTCCTGGCAGTTTAGGAAGAAAGACATTATTTGTTCCCTATGCAACACCAGCTCTCTATATCAGAGACAATACTGAGGACTTGGGACTGTCCTGCCAACATGGGGATGAATTTCTACAAGTATGGCTGTATCCTGATTCTTTCCATGAGTGGTGAAAGCTTTTATCTTGGATCACATATGAATTTTCAAATATTTAATTTCTGCATCAAAAAATTTCTAAACGGCTTATTTTGCCATGAATGCAGGCATAATATCTATTTATGTGAATGAGTGAGAGCACCTGTTTGCTTCCTTGAGAATGAAAATATGTCTCTTCAAGTTATAAAATGACAGAAAATAATTTATCTGGAAGTTTGTCTATGATTATAATAATTTCTTTACATAGTTATCATTCCATGCATGTGAACACAGAGCAACACAATATGACCTACAAAAATCAACACATTAAATATTCATAGATTTCATAGACATTTGGGCTGGAAGGGTCCCCGAAGGATCATTGAGTCCAGCCCCCTGCCCCAGGGGCAGGAAGTCAGCAGGGATCATAGGATCCCAGCAAGATAAACATCCAAATGTGTCTTGAAGGCATTCAAAGTGGGTGCTTGAACCACCTCTGGTGGCAGCCTATTCCAAACCTTGGGGGCTCAGACAGTAAAGAAGTTCTTCCTTATTTATGTCCAGCCTGAATCGGTCTCAGGGGAGTTTGTGACTGTTCAATCCTGTCATCCCTTGGGGCACTCTGGTGAACAGAAGTTCCCCCAGATCTTGGTGAGCACCCCTGATAAAGTTATTGGTGGCCACCAGATCCCCCTGAGCCTGTGCTTTTCCAGGCTGAAGAGTCCCATGGGTCTCAGCCTCTCCTCATAAGGTCTGTTTTCCTGACCTCTGATCATGCACGTGGCTGTCCTCTGGACTCTCTCAAACTTCTCTACATCCTTCTTGAATTGTGGAGCCCAAAACTGGATGCAGTACTCCAGCTGCAGCTTCACCAAAGGCCAAGTACAGTGGGAGAATGACATCCCAGGATTGCCTTGAGAAGCATCTGTGGATCCAAGCCAATGTTTTGCTTGCTTTACTAGCCGCAGCATCACATTGCAGGCTCATGTTCATTTTGTGGTCAATCATGACCCCCAAGTCCCTTTCATCTGTACTGCTAACCAGCGTAGCACTGCTGAGCCTATAAGCATGCTGCAGGTTTTTCCTCCCAAGGTGGAGAACCTTACATTTTTCAGTGTTGAACACCATCAGGTTCTCATCCACCCACTTCATTAGCCTGTCAACATCTGCCTGGATGACCCTCATGTCTTCAGGTGTGGATGCCTTATCCCAGAGTTTGGTGTCATAGGCGAACTTGGCCAGTCCACTTCTGACACCAATGTTTACATCATTGATGAAGATGTTAAAAAGTATAGGCCCTAGGACAGAGCCTTGAGCGACCCTGGTTGCCACCGTGCACCACAATGATTGACTTCCAGCCACCACCACCCTCTGGGAGCCAATTCCCCAGCCAATGGATCATGGTGAGGTTGAGGCCACAGTTAGCCAGTTTTGCTAAGAGGTGATCATGGGATTGAAGGCTTTTTTAAAGTCAAGATATATGACATCAATCTCTTCCCCCTTGTCCAGCTGATAGGTCACCTGGTCATAAAAAGAAATGAGATTGGTCAAGGTTGCAAGAGCAACATTGGGCTCCTGCTAAACTAGATGGGACAAATGACCACCAATGCTCATGAAAACTTGCTAAATGAGCATTGGTTGTCAGTTGTCCCATCTGGTTTAGCAGGGATCCAATGTTGCTCTTGCTTTTCTTCTGGCTCCCCACATATCTAAAAAAGGACTTTTTTTGTCCTTGATATTTGTAGCTAGCTGGAGTTCCATCGCAGGCCTGACTTTCCTGGCTTGCTGTCTGCAGGTCCGGACCAGAGCAAAGTATTCCTCCTTGGTGGTAGTTCCAGTCCTTCATCCTTTGTAGGTCTTCCTTTTAAGATGCAGGAGGTCTGCTAGTTCCCTGGAGAGCCAAGTGGGCTGCTGTGCCCTTTTGCTGCCTTTTCTTCAAGATTGGATAGACTTTACTTGCACATCTAGGATTGGTCCCTTGAGAAACAGCCACTCATCCTGAACTGCCTTCCCTTTTGGGTAGTGGCCCTTTAGAGCCTCACTGACAAGCTCCCTTGGCTTGTCAAAGTCAGTTTTCCTGAAGCTGAGGACTTCTGTATTACTGACTGACTTGCCAACTTTATGGCAGATGGTGAAGGTGATCAGCTCGTGGTCACTGTCACACAGCTTCACTTAGACCATTAGGTCACTGATTAAGTCATCCCCACTTGCCAGAACCAGATCAAGCAGAACTTTACCTCTCATTGGCCCTTAGACTTCCTGCATCAGATAGAGGTCATCCAGGCATGAGAGAAAGTTTTGCGACTGCTCGTATTTCACTCAGAGCTCCTCCCATGAAATGTATGGGTAGTTAAAATCTCCCATGACAACCATACACCAGGAGTGTGTGGCCTCAGCCAATTCCCTAGCAAACTCTTGATCAAGATCTTGACCCTGGGGAGGGGGTCTATAGTAGACTCCTACCATAGTATCCTCTGTGCCTTGTTCCTCATGGATTTTAACCCAGACGGTCTAAAGTCACCCACTATGGCTGCCAATGTTGGCTTGCAGGGAAGCATAGCTTTCCTTGACATAGAGAGCTACACCCCTGCCCCCCTTGTGCACTCGATCCCTCCTGTACAGGGTATGGCCATCTATACCTGTGTTCCAGCCACGGGTGGAATCCCACCAGGTCTCTGTTATCCCTATGACATCCAAGGGATGACGAGGTCGAACGGTCACAAACTCCTGCAAGACCGTTTCAGGCTGGACATAAGGAAGAATTTCTTTACTGTCCGAGCCCCCAAGGTCTGGAACAGTCTGCCAGTGGAGGTGGTTCAAGCACCTACATTGAACACCTTCAAGAGTAAATTGGATGCTTATCTTGCTGGGATCCTATGACCCCAGCTGACTTCCTGCCCTTTGGGCAGGGGGCTGGACTCGATGATCTCCCGAGGTCCTTCCAGCCCTAATGTCTATTAAATCTATGAAATCACAGTTATTTGCATTTAACAGGAGGACAAGTTCCTCCTGTTTATTCCCCAAGCTCCTGGTATTTGTGTATAGGCACACAAGTGACCCATGGGGACCCTAGCCTTGCCTACAGTTCATTCCAGGGCTGAGGCAGGCATGGGCTCCCTTAAGTGCCTTGGCCTGATGGCTTTACAAAGGTTGTTCAGGAGGCCAGCAGTAGTCCCCACAACCTCCGGTGGACTTAGTTTAAAGCCTGGTGTAGCAGGTCAGCCAGTCTGGCTGAGAAGAGCCTCCTCCCCAGGGGAGAGAGGTGGAGGCCGTCCCTTCCCAGCTGCTCACTGCCTTTCTCACCAAAGAGTGGACTGTGGTCATAGAAGCCAAAGCCTTTCCAATGATACCAGTGCTGCGGTCTTTGGTTCACTACCTGGATCCTCCTCTCCCTCCTTAGCCCATAGCCTGAGACTGGGATGATTGAACAAAATACCACCTGTGGCCCCAGATCCTTTAGCCCCACTCCCAAAACCCTGTACTGCTTCATGACCCGGCTGGGAGTTCTCTGAGCCCGGTCATTGGTGCCCACATGGATAAGGAGCATAGGGTATTGGTCTGTGGGCTGGAGGAGCTTAGGGATATTGTCCGCAATGGCTCATGTTCTGGCTCCCAGGAAGCAGCAAACTTCCCAGACTAAGGGGTCAGAGCAGCAAATTACCCCCTGAGTCCCCCTCAGGATGGAGTCTCCCACAACAAACACTGCCTTTTGCCTTGGGGTAAGTGGGGGCACCCATCTTGCCTGCGGGAGCTGGCAACTCAGCAGGCTCTGCTAGGGCTGCAAGAGGTTTGTACCTGTTGCAAAGCTCCAGTGGGGCAGAGACCCTTGGAGTGGCGGGCCTTGGGGCCCTTGACCACCTTGGTCCATCCCCTTTCCCTGACAGTAAGGGAGGTCCTTGAATCCTCTCTTGTCCTGGAGGGAGATATGGTCTACCCTCCACCTCCTGGGGACTAAGGGCCTGGTAGTAGGAGTCAATCTCCTGCTACCAGTACTTGATGGCATGCAGTTTCTGGACTGCAGCCTGGAGATTCTCCAGCTGGTGCACCAGAGACCTCAGTAGGGAGCAGAGCTCACAAGGGGAGGTGGCCATGCTCCTGGGGCCCAGAGCCTGAAAAAGTGACAGGCAGCCCCCACAGCTGAGAGCCAGGGGCTCTGTCTGGGTGGAGGCCTCTGAGACATCGGGGGGGGGAAACACAGGCCCGGGGGCGACCCTTGGGGTGCAGCGTGTGCCCATCTGTGTCATGCCACTGGTGGGATGGCTACAGCTGTTACTGGCTTTGCTGGGGGGCTCACAGGCAGGGCCTCAGGCCCTCCCATGCACCCTCCTGCATGAACTCCCATTCTAACTCACACACCAGGCCCAGGAGCATGGCTGTTTGTGTGGCCTGTTTGTGAGGCTCCAGTCACTCAGCTTCTTGAGGGGTGGGGCCAAGTAGGAGCCGGGGGGGTGATCCTCCTTGGCCCCAGTCAGCCCACTCCCAGCTGTTTAGGTCCCTCCCTCCACGGGTCCCTACTTACAGGCAGGCAGGCCTGGGCTCATCGGGGGTCCTAGGGTCACACTGGGGGTCCCTAGGCTCATGGGGGTGCAGTGGGCTTGTGCCTGCACATCTCACACAGGAGCCAGGGACTGGAATGAGGCTTTACCATTACTGGGCCCTTTTTAAACTGCACACATGTGCAGAAGGGCTGGCCAGTGCCTCGCTAGTCTTGGAGAGCTAGGGGGTCCCTCCCTCCCACCGGAGGAAGGGGACAGGTAAGAAAAACTCCCCCCCTAGCCTGGCTTGCACACCAACAAAATATGCCTATTTTGTAAGAATATTTAATTCCATCCAGATCACTGGAGGACTGAACACCAGGACTGAATATGAGTACCAAAAAGTAAAATCTGTCCAGCATAGTATTTGGACTTTTAATGCCGGAACTACTAAAATGTCAACCCATCTTTTAAGGTTATTACTATTCCTACTTACCAGGACAGTGAGCAAAAGCAGAATTTCAGCAACTTGAACTGTATGTTAAAACACAGTTTCTTTTAGTCCATATACTAAATGTAAAATTTTACCCTGTGAAAGAGAATATGTTGAGCTTCTCTTACAATATATTTCACAAAGTTCTAGTCTTGATTTTGATTGCATAAGAAAAGAACTTTTTAAAATTATATTTTCCACACAACTATCACTTCTGTGCAGATGGAAAAAGAGTGTAAAAAAAGAAGTTATTATTAGACTTGGTTTTCTTGAATTCTGGTGACAGCTTTACCCTTCATGACTTTGACTTACAGTAGAGCCACCTTATGTGTACTTAGGTCAAGAACTAGACTAAATGACTTGACTCAAATTTCTTGAACTCAAGAGAGACAATGTTTCATTTTATGGTTGTCACAGACAAAGAGTTTTTTTAATGGTCTCTTCACCTCATGCTTTTGGAGATACTATTTGGAACACCGCATAGAAGAAATACAACTGAGGCAATACCTTGGCATACTTCAGGTCTGAAGAAGTGGCTTTATGCCAAAATTATTCTCTTGCAGTGCGTAAGGCATGTACTACCTGCCTTAGTCAAGCAGAAAATTTTATAACTTTATATATTTAAATTTAAAATCCTGTTGAAGGGCTTGTTATCAGAGGTAATTTAATGGTAGGAAATTCCTGATACTTTAAAATTCCAACCACGTGGCATGTTATCAGGACTGAAACCTGCTTCCCTGATGAAAAGTCTAATAAGATTTATGACCATTCCATCACTTTCAGGGTGATGGCACCACTATTTTCTGTTTTTTATAAACCCTATGATAGTCAAGAACAGATACATGTATTAACTCTCAATTTTCAAAAAAATTAAACTAATCTGATAAGGAACATTTACCACAGTTATGCTAATAGTCCTACAATAGAGGAAAAACTGAGATTTAAGCACTGACTCTGAAAGAATTGCAGGTAGGTTAACCATTCAAGAAGCAACTGAGAGAAAGAAATGATACCAAGCAATACTGATTTCCTGATTCCCTCTCTTGATCCAGGAGACAAGGAATCTTTGCTAACCTTTTACTGGATGCAGACAACTGCACTGAACTCCCTGCATCACGTGGTTGGCCAAGATCCAACCTTCTTCCTCCTCATACTGTAGAGTTTCTTCCTTTTCATTCTTCCTGTAGAATAATGGTCAAAATGGCCTTCCAAAGGAAGTTTATGTATTTGTGACCATGGGACTTACATTCCCACATTACCTATAAACTCTACGGTCACAGTTTTGTTATCAGTAGATGCATCTACACGTACCCCTGACTGTGCAGTAACGGTGGCTACTGCGCAGTCCTGGCAGCACATGGGTTGTTTGTGACTCTGCTGTGCAGTAGCATTAACATGCCTGCCAATTGGTTCATGCCTGCCAATACTACATTGCCATAGCAATGAACTAGGTCACTGTAGCTTGTCACTACGGTGACATAGCGTCTTGTGTGGACACATCTACACAAGACACTGTACTCGAGATTAGATGAAATTATTATACAGTAAGCATCACTATCTACATGTGCAGATACTTACTGCACAGTAATTGCTCTAATCATGTGTAAATTTGCTACCTGTAAATGCAAGTAGTAAATTTACTCAGGAGTAATTACTGCACATTTAGGCATGTGTAGATGGCTGAATGGGAGAAAATGTGCTCAGGGTCAGCTGGATAACAGGGCGTAGGAGATTGCTCCCTGCCCTCATGAGCTGTCTGCTGCCAGGGTGGGCCCTGGCACTTGAGCCTGGGCAGGGAGACTGTCCCCCTGCCCTAGCAGCACGGAGCTCCCAGCCCCGGTTCTGTGATTGTGGAGCCAGGGCTGGGAGATGATTGTTCCCAGCCCTCACTCTCTGATGGGAGATAAGAATCCCCTAGCCCCCACTTCACTATTGTGAAGTAGGTGCTGGGAGCTCCCTGATGCCAAGGCAGGAGGACATTGTTCCCCAGCAGCAGGCAGCTTCTGGGGGTAGGGAGCAATCTCCTAGTCTCCACCAGAAGACAGCTGTCTCCTGGCTCCATGCTGCCTGTAAGCCCCTGGGCTAGCACCAAATAGGAGCCAAACGTTCCCTCTGGCTGCTGCAGGGGGCCAATGCAGGGCCAGCAGGGGTGGGAACAGACTGATGCTGTAAGTAACAGATCTACTCCCATTTCCCCACAAACGTAGATGCCTTCCCAAGATGGGTTTACTGTACAGTAAATTATTTTAGGGTAAAACAACCCTAGAGTATTTGCATATGTAGATACACCCAGTTGTTCTACAGTTACTCTAGTGTAAATCAGGATGAGGTCTATAGAGAATTATGATCATGAGAGGGTTTTGAGAGTCTGTGTTGAATCCATAAAAGGTGCAATGCAGAATTTGCATCCAAGAGTAAGAAAAAAAACTATAGTTGCTTTCGTTTACTTTTATACCTTCTCAGTTCTGGGATAATCCTCGGCTGACAACATACCACAGGCCATGCTGAAGGACTGTCCAGTATTTTACAGTAAACTCCCAGACCTCCCTTATGAACAGTACTAGTACTTGGAATCTGCAGCATTGTATTCTGTTGCCTCACTCTTGATACTGTCTCATCTCCAGCCTTGTTCCATACTCCCAGATTTACAAGAGGCTCCTTGGAAGGTAATTTCAGAAGACAGTCTTCAGCCATTCCTATGATGGGGAAATCCTCTCCCAGATAGACCTAGGGCTTCTAGAGGACTTCCACACCACTGTAACATGCTGTATCAGTATGTAGGCAGATGTAGCCCATTACTGTTTGGGGCACATGTACTTGTTACCTGTTTAGTATTTGTCCCTTTCTTTGTATCCCTGCCCTCTCTCAATGTGAAAGTGTCTTTTATGTCACTGGTCTCAATTTTTTTAATATGAGTTGCCATTGTTGTACCAGTTGGCCAAGTGTTTTTGCTATATATATATTCTTTGAGCTAATTGATCAGCAATCACCATCATTAAATCTCCAAAAGAGTCTTTGCTGGTCCTTTAAAACTCCCCCACAGTTTTTTAGCCTCTGACAAAAACTATGAAAATTAGTCACAGGGGTTATTATTTACCTTTCAAAAAAGCTTTATCCTTTCTGCATACAAATAGTTTCACAGATATTATGCAATGTAATTCTTTCCAAAACAAAAGTAAATAAATAAATGGCAGGTCCTCTTTTTCCATATTATATTTCTATATGTTCCCCTCAATAAAGAAAATAAATAAATTTAAACCTCAAAGCCTCAGCTAATGCTGGGCATTACATTTGCAAACAGCCAAGAAAAGTATGTGAGGTGGTTTTGTTGTTAAAAAAGTTAAGCCTCTTTTTATTGCTCATATTAAGAGAAATAAATAACAAAGTGTACTTTAAACATATTTATGAAAGAGATGCAAATGCTTAACTTCAATGAAGAGAAATGTGTTTAGTTCTTCTCTAAACCTCAAGTTGCTTCCTTCAGATTCCTGTTAAGTCCTTTTTCTTTCTCTAGGGCCTGCCTGATTTTTAGCATCAAAAGCTGTATGCTTCACAGAGTCATAGGGTCAGATTTTTGCATACATACAGCAGTCCCCAAGGTTAGTTACATCTTTTAGACTTCTGCATGGAATGTTGCATGGGTAGTCAAAGCCAGTAGTCTAATCTCAATTTTACATAACACATCATTGATAACTGCCTAGAAATGAGAAGTTTATATTTTATGCACTAATCTCTTGATCACAGAATGGCAACATGGTAAAAATCTTGGAACACAAGCAGACAATTGCCCAGGGAAACAACACAAGGTGGTTTGCAAAGGGAAGAGAGGCAATGAATACATCAGAAATGCTGTATTTACTCAAATCCAAGGCAAAGGTTTTTTTCTCCATTTATGGGAGGGGCAGGTGGATGCTGTGGCTCTGATTCTGTCCCCAATCTAGGGTTGAAGTCAGAGCTTTCACTGCTACCTGATCCTGCAGCCTCTACCCCCCCACAGAGCCTCTGCTTCCCCGCCTGCCTCCAGTGGCAGTACTGTGCCCCAGGGCAGCTGTTCAACCTGTGCCCTACTCTGGCTGCTCAGGATAACTTCCCCTCTCTCCTCACCTGCCATGATATTACTTATGAGGTTTCCAGAGAGTGTCCCAGAGTGAATCCAATCCAGTTTTGCTTTACTTCTCACGTGACAGCCTTCTCAGTCTTTGGCACCTTTTCTCTGGCTGTGTCCCCTTACCCTAAGTTAACTGTCTTGTACCTCAGTTTCTGGCCCACAAGCACTGTCTTGTCCTTCTCAGACTTTGCACCCTTGGACTCAGGTATTTTCCTTCTCAGGCTCTGAGCCCCTGATCCCAGTCATGCTCTTTCCAGGCTCTAGGCCCCTGGTCCTGGCTTTGCCTTTCTTGGACTGCTCAGCCCCCTGGGTTCTCTGCCTCAGTCAAGGGCATTTGTGTGCCACTCAACCTCTCTTTTGGTCCCTGATCCTATGCACCTATATGTAGAGTGACTCTCAGGCACTCAGTGGGCTCCATAACCACCCGTATTAGGTGCTCCTAGTCCTCTGGTTTTAGTCTGTACCATTGCCAAAAACCAAGAAACAAACAAAAGAAAAATCTTAGCAGAACAAAACTGAACCCCACAGTCCCTCTGGGTATCCACAAAACTGAAATCAAAAGGAACTCAAAGTCATCCACAGCCTGGGCAACCTTAAGACAATGCAAAAGAAAAGGAATTGCCTACTAGAGCCCTTCTTACTAATTCCTCCCTAGCTCCAACACAACATGCTTAGGAGGCCTTCTCTCTTCCTTAGGCAGGATTAGACTGCTTGCTGTCTTGAGGGTGGTCATCTTATACTGCTAAGCCCCTCCCCTTCCAGGCAGTTCACCCTATCATACTGCACACATGCAGGTTTTTTTCATTGGGTGGTTCCACCCTTCTTGGGTTTGATACACTTGGTAAAGGGACTCTGATGACCCTGGAAACCCTGTCTCTACTATCTATATGGTCTTTGCTTGCAGTTGAACCACAAAGACTCTAGTCTTAAGGGCTCTCTCCAGCCCTATCTGTCCTCCAGTAACAGGGTAAGGTTTTCCTTTTACACTCATCCCATGCAGCTGCCTCTGTCTCCCTGCCTCTGCCTCCCTGCTGCTGCCTATACCAAAGCTACTTCATCTCCCTGCCACCACTACTTGCCCTTTGTGGCTTCAGCTTTGAATCCATTCTGGCTTGGGGTATGAAGCACCTGAACCTAGTCCTGTGGCATCCAGCCCCTGCCTGCCTATTGCAACTGCTGCTGCCAAGCTGGGTGGAGGCCAGAGAGTCTATGCATTCCATACCCTAGGCCAGAATGGAGCCAGAGCTATGAGGGTAAGTGGAAGTATGGGGGAAGAAGTGTGAGGTGTGGCAAAATCCACATGGGGGAGGCAGATGGGAAGGGACCAAAGTAGTTCAATAGTTTCATAGTTTCTAGGGTCAGAAGAGACCTGAGCAGATCATCTAGTCTGACCCCCTGCCATGACAGGAAAGAGTACTGGGGTCAAATGACCCCAGCAAGATGTTCATCTAACCGCCTCTTAAACACCCCCAGGGTAGAAGCCTGCACCACTTCTCTTGGAAGCTGGTTCCAGACCCTAGCCGCCCTGACTGTGAAGTAGCGACTCCTGATATCCCCCCTGACTAGTTTATAACAGGCCACAAGAACCCCCCTCAGCCTTCTCTTTTGGAGGCTGAACAGGTTCAGGTCCCGCAGCCTCTCCTCATAGGGCCTGCCTTGCTGTCCCCTGATCATACAAGTGGCCCTCCTCTGGACCCTCTCCACGCTGTCAACATCCCTCTTGAAGAATGGCACCCAGAACTGCATGCAGTACTCCAGCTGCAGCCTGACCAGTGCTGCAAAGAGGGGGAGGATCACCTCGTTGGACCTGCTTGAGATGTATCTGTGGATGCATGCTAAGGTGCCGTTGGCCTTCCTTACTGCCTCTCCACACTGCCGGCCCATGTTCATCTTGGAGTCAATGATGACACCCAGATCCCTTTCCGCCTCTGTGCTGACAAGAGGGGAGTTCCCTAACCTGTAGGTATGGTGCCGGTTGTTCCTCCTGAGGTACATCACCTTGCACTTGTCTGTGTTGAAACCCATCCTATTCTCGTCCGCCCACCCTTGTAACCTGTCTAGGTCTGATTGTAGCCTGTTGCATCCTTCCACGTCCCCCATCTTAGTATCATCAGCAAATTTGAACAGGCTGCTTTTTACCCCCTCATCCAAATCACTGATGAAAATGTTGAACAGTGCGGGGCTGAGGACCGAGCCCTGCGGAACCCCACTGCCCACATCCTTCCAGGTTGAGAAGGACCCATCCACTACCACCCTCTGGGTGCGGCCCTCCAGCCAGTTGGCGACCCATTTGACTGTGTGGGTGTCTACACCACAGCCTCCCAGTTTCTTAATGAGAACGGGGTGAGAGACAGTGTCAAAAGCCTTCCGGAAATCCAGGAAGACTATGTCCACTGCTACCCCTGCATCTAACAATCTGGTGATCTGATTGTAAAAGGCCACCAGGTTGGTCTGACAGGACCTGCCACTGATGAACCTGTGTTGGTTGCCCCTAAGCATGCAGTCCCCTGCTGGCCCCTCCTGGATGTGTGCCAGCATAATTTTCTTGAACAGCTTGCCTAGGATCGAGGTGAGACTAACTGGCCTATAGTTTCCCAGGTCCTCCTTCCTGCCTTTTTTGAAGATGGGGACCACGTTGGCCCTCTTCCAGTCCTCCAGTACCTCACCAGGGCACCACGAGTGCTCATAAAGTTGTGCCAGGGGACTTGCAATGACCTCGGCCAGTTCCTTTAGAACTCTAGGGTGGAGATCATCCAGGCCGGCTGACTTGAATATGTCCAACCCCTCCAGAAGCTCCCTAACTAAATCCTCACTAACCCGTGGCCCAGGTGTGCCTCCCCTGGGGCCCGAGGGGGGCCCAGCAGGGAGGTGGCTGTTCTCGTCCCTTCTTAGGAAGACGGAGGCAAAGAAATCATTAACTTGTTAGCTTTGCCGTCTGGTGTGACGACCAAGTTTCCCATGGCGTCCTGCAAGGGCCCCACATTACCCGGGACCTTCTTTTTACCCCCTACGCATTTAAAAAAAGACTTCTTATTGTCCTTAATCTGGGAAGTTAGCCCCAGTTCCATCTCTGCCTTGGCCTTCCTAATTGCCCCCCATACATCCCCGAGCAACTACAGAATAGTCCTCCCTGGTGATGACCCCTTCTTTCCATTGGGTATAAGCCTCCTTTTTACCATGGAGACATTCCTGGATGCATTTGGTGAGCCACGGAGGCTTGTGTGCTCTCCTGCTCCCTTTGATCCTCATTGGAATTACCTTCCTTTGGGCTTGGAGGATCGTCTCCTTAAGGAGCGACCACTCTCCTTGGACACCTGGCTCCCCTCCCCTCTGGGACCTCAGTGCTTCTCCAACTATCCTCCTTAGTTCGTTGAAGTCTGCCCTCCTGAAATCTAGGGCCGCTGCCTTACTGCATGCCTTTGCCACCTTGCGCTGGATGGTGAATTCCGGCAGGCGATGATCGCTGTCACCCAGGTGGTGGAGCACCCACAGCCCCCTCACCAGGTCATCACCCATGCCCAGATGGAGGTCCTGCACTCTGGCCAAGAACCTACTTGAGCATTCAGACCAGGGTGACTGCTCTTCCCAGCAGATGTCCGGGAAATTCAGGTCCCCCATGACTACCACATCCTTAGCCTTCACTACCTGGTCAAGCTCTTCTCCCTGGTTGGGAGGTCTGTAGTAGACTCCCACCATTAAGTCCCTTTCCCCTCGACTGCCTTGTACTCTAACCTAAAGCACTTCAGAGTGCCCCTCCCCTCACTCTTTGCTAATTAACGAGGATGTGTATTCCTCCTTAATATAGAGCGCCACACCCCCACCTCTCTTTCCTATCCTGTCCCTCCTGTACAGCCTATAGCCCTTGACATTGACCGCCCAATCATGCGTTTCGTCCCACCACGTTTCTGTAATCCCCACTATGTCCGGGCTGGTGTCAGCCAGCACGAGGGTGAGTTCCTCCTGCTTGTTGCCCATACTACGAGTGTTTGTGTAGAGGCATTTGAGGCCTCCTGTGGGTGTGTGTACTGACCCCCTAGTCCCAGCATTACCCTGGCCCCTCTCTCTTACCTGTTTGCTTGCTTCGCTCGTTGGTCTGGGCTGGGCTGTAGTTGTGGGTGCTGTTTGGTCTGGCAGTCTGATATTTCCTCCGCCCTCATCTTCCCCTTCCCCCGACGAGCCTAGTTTAAAGCCCGCCAGAGGAGGTCCGCCAACCTAGAAGAGAACACACGCTTACATTTAGGCGAAAGGTGGAGCCCGTCCCATCCCAGCATGTCTCTCGTCATGATGTGCTGGTTGTGGTTGAGGAAGCCAAAGCCCTCCTCGAAGCACCATTCCTGTAGCCGCCAGTTGGTCTCTGCGATGCACGTTTCACGCCGTCTGCCTCGTCCACTCACTGGCAGGATAGAAGAGAAAACCACCTGTGCCCCCATCTCCTTCAGCACGCACCCCAGAGCATGGTAGTCCTCCATCAGGTGATCAGGGCTCCTGCTGGCTGCATCGTTAGTGCCGACATGGACTAGGACCATGGGGTAATAATCGGTGGGCTGGATCACGGTCTGGAGCATCCCTTTCATGTCCTGAATCCTCGCTCCAGGTAGGCAGTATACCTCGCGTGCCGAGGGATCCCGGCGACAGATGGGGCCCTCCGTACCTCTCAGGATGCAGTCACCAATGACGATCATGCGACACTTCTTCCTCCTGGCTTTCTTGCCTCCTTCAGCTTGCACGGGACGCGGTGTGCGTGGAGTTGCCTCCTCCCCGGTTTCATCCTCTCCGTCCTTCTCCTCCAGGGCTGCCAGAGCTTCATACCTGTTCTCCAGCTGGACTGTAGGAACTGGTGCTGCCATGTCTCGATCAGCCCCGGCACGGGAGGTGACCGTCAGCCACTTAGCAGTGGAGGGCTCATCTTGAGGTGCATCCTCCTTGGTTGTACAACCCTGCAGGGAAAGAAAATAGCTGTCAATTTCTTCCTCTGCCTCCCTGATTCCCCTCAGCCTGCTAACCTCCTCCTGGAGCTCCCTCACCTGCGCCTCCAGGGCCCTATGGTGGGCACCTGCAGGACAGGTGTGGGGGTCACCAGTCCCTGCCCCTTCAGGCCTTGCAGGGCAGCTCCCACAGGCCAGGAGGTTGGGGGACGCCAACCCCCCTGGGGGCTCCGTCTGGGTGGAGGCCTCAGACAAGCCCCGGGAAGGCCGCGCCCCCCCGGGCAGCTTCCCTGGCAGCATTCCGTGTTGGCACCATCGTAGGAGTTCTTAGGTGAGTTCGGGTCCTCTGGCTCACGCTAACATGAGTCGGTCTCTCGGCCCCTCCTGCTCCACCTCCGGCGCAAACGCTGGCGCAAACGCTGGCACGCTCTGTTCACGCAGCTCGGGAGCGCAGCTCCCTACCGGCTCAGCTAAGAGGGATCCGGGGGGCTTCCCCTCCGGATCCGGCTCAGCTGCGTTGGCCCCTCTGCCCCACTTACCTTAGGGGGATCAGCTGCTGCTGCCCCCACTGCTGCTCCATTCGCCTCTGCTGCTCTCGCCTCCACTCTGGGTCAGGTAAGGGGGCACACGTGTGTGCAAGACACACATGTGCCTGTGTCCTTACTCTCCCCACTGCTCCTAGCTCCTGAGTGCCGGAAGCTACATCAAACCGTGGCTTTTAAAGGCTGCGGTTTGAATTTCCCACCTCCGCTCTATCCGACAATCAGGTGCTCTGGACTTACTGGAAGTGCCTACCGGCGATCCCACCCCCCTGCTCTCCCTCGCTGGGGGGACCTGGTGCCTCCCCGACGGATACCCCCGGGGGTGCTCCCTGGCTTGGGGGACAGTCCCCCGCTAGCCCACCCTGTTTGCGCGCTCTGTTCACGTGGCTCAGGAGCACGGCTCCCTACCGGCTCAGCTAAGAGGGATCTGGGGGGCTTCCCCTCCAGATCTGGCTCAGCTGCGTCGGCCCCTCTGCCCCACTTACCTTAGAGGGATCAGCTGCTGCTGCCCCCACTGCTGCTCCATTTGCCTCTGCTGCTCTCGCCTCCGTTCTGGGTCCGGTAAGGGGGCACACGTGTGTGCAAGACACACATGTGCCTGTGTCCTTACTCTCCCTGCTGCTCCAAGCAGTAGTGGTGGTGAGGTAGAGGTGGGGTGGCAGAAGTAGGGGAGAGGCAGAAATGGGGACAGATATTAGGGGAAAGTGGTGAGGGTAGCAGGATGGCAAGTGGCAGGGGACAATTCTTGGAGCTACAGGCACCACGGGGGAGCAGAGGCTCTGGCACACAGACACAGGGAGGGAACACAGGACAAGGGTCAAGCCACTCAACTCTCCCACCACCTGCCCCCCACCTCATGCCACCTACTGCTGCTTCTTCTATTGCAACAGTGGGAGGGACAAATTTAAGACAAACTTCTAATAATTATATTCTATACATGGTAAAGTATAACATACGTATGTATTTTTCATCTATAGAATGTAATTATTGGAGGGTCATTTTAAATTTGAAGTTATCTTAGATTTCGTTTAATATGGTAATCTCTTCAATCAGTAGATGAAAGAAAATTCTACTGTTGTTGGCACCTTAACTTGTTCATTTACTCTCATTAGAATTAGAAATAAGCATTTAATTTGCAAAACACTCAGGGAACCTTTTGAGCCGAGAAGGAAGAATATGATACTCTGTATGAAATTAATAAAAACAGTAGAAACTAATTGAAAAAGGAATAAAAACTGAAAAGAAAAATGTACAAATACTACTAGTAATACATAAGTGCAAGAGGGATATGGGTGCTTTAATGTGAAGTAGACTAATTAACTTTGCAGTAAAGCATCACAGTCTACATGTGCAGTCTACTGTATTACAGCACAGTAAATGAATTAATTTGCTGTAGGATAGTACTGTTGGAGACAGTACCATTTTACAGTAGAGTACTTTTCAGAGTCAAAAGGCATGTGCAGATAGTGACCAGGGGCATACATTGCATCCAGTCAGCCCAGCCAATCAGGGGCCTGCATTATCCCAGCTCAAATTGCTGCTGCACATGTGGATCCTGTGTCCAGGAGCAGTTGACTCTGGTGTGAACTGTGCTGGAGTTAATTGCATTGTATTAATTGCATGTTAATATGCACCCAGTGGGGATATTTATGTGTGTGTTAATGCACCATTGTTACTGTGCATTAAGTTTAATACTTCTAATATGAGGTACTACATAAATGCGCAGTAGCCAGTGCTAATACCAGTAGAGACGTGCATGGTCTTTTTGTGAGGCTTAATGCTCACTGGCTAATTCTACTGCTCATTAGAGAATTAGCACAGTTTTTGTCATAATGTGTTAATGAGCACCAGAATAGTTTACTGTGCATTAAGCTTGCCCAATATGTCTAAAACTGGGAATGGTAAGAGATGAAAGTGCTTAAGTAACTAGAGGGAATAAGTAATTGTTTTCATTCTAAGCTGTAAAAAGTAGAACTTATTTATGTGTTTTAGAAATTTAAAATAGTGTTATTTTATGAAAAAAGGAGTGAAATCATTAGCAAAATTATGAATGCGGTGATAATGGATGAGTAGGGCCTTCTGTTACAAGCAACATTCTGAGATTTTGAAAAAGATTTTGCCCTATAGTAGAACAAAAATAATGCCAGAATTTGCCACCAAATAGCTGCCCGACTCCAGGATGATTGCAGACTCCTTGTGATACTGCTGGAGATAAACAGCATTAAGAATGGGAATAATAAGATTGCCTTAAATAATGAGACTGCAGGAAAACAAAGATAGATACTGCTGATCTTCTGCTAAAGAAGTTTATGTAGAGAAACCTACTTAGTGACAAGTAGGTGAAAGACAAGTAAAAGATAATATTTCACTGTTGTGTTTCCATTCTATTTTTCTTGTTCTATCTGATGGTGACACCATGAATACAATCCCTTCCTAATTTACCTTTAGGCAGAGATTCTTTTACCCCCTCTAAACTGAGGAAACAGTAACAATAAAACATTTTACCAGGGGATAATATTTACAACACATTCAGGAACAAATGTTTTTCTTGTGTATTTCACTCAAGACAGTCACATCAGAAATGGTTTTGAGGATATTTACTAAGCAATTGACTCTTGTGTGTAACTTACAAATTCACTGTGTAGTTTAAAACCAACCTATCAGTTAGAAATACTTATCTGCATGATCTTCTGTAGTGTCAACCAAACCTATTTCTCTACCCAGTTCTCAACATCATTTAATTAACTCTAGATTAACTGCCCATGTCCTCCAAACTCTTCACAGGAATGTAACTGAAACCCATTTTACAGGGACAAACTCAACCCTATTTATCTTATTTACCCTAAATCAAATGAATGTCCTCTTACAATAATTTTTTGGGTTTGGGGTCTCTTACAATTAATAAGCTAGCAAATTTTCAGTTCTTACCTTCATTTTTTCAATGGTGTAACTGTTTAGTTTGTATCTACACTGTATTAACTATTTTCCCTTTAAAGGATAACACTTTTATCTTGCTAAAACTTGTATTTACTTATAGGCACAGCAGGCAAAGGCAAAGTAAGTTTAATGTGTGTGGATGTGTGTGGGGAGTGCATAATGCCAGCCGTAGAATATAATCTTATAGCAGCTAACAAACTAAAACATATCACCTCTTTGAGCCATCACCTATGACAAGAGAAGGACAAAACATTCAGAATCAAACTCACAGTTATTAATATTTTTTCTCTTTTTATATGAATAAGATGCATAATACACTTGTCAGTCCATGTCACCATTATTGATAAATTAGTGATCAAATGCAAATGAAAACTGTAGAAGCCATAAAATACAAAAAAGTGTCATATAGCAGGATAATGGGAGTCTGTTTAATCCAATGCCTTAAGGAATACACTTGTTAAAGTAATAAAAGCTTCCAGAAGACTCCAGAGGATAATGAGAGCTCATCTAAAAAAGGAAAAAAGATACAGCATAAATAAACATCTTCAGTGCTATGAACTAAAAAATATTTCATACAAGTTCTCTCAAATTAGTGTATTACGAGAACATATCTATGAAATAAGATATGCTTTTATTACAAAAAGGTACCAATTTATTATAGTTATTAAAATGTGTTATGTGGTTATGTAATGAGAGTGATAACTGTACAGATCCTTTTCCCCTCCCCCTACCCCATCCCCACAGACTCCCTGCAGCTCCTTTATCAGAAGTGTAACTAAGTGAAGTAAACAACAGAAATACTTGATGTGCATATTGGATAGACTTGGCAAAGATTCCAGTTGCTAAAGTGAGGATTTGTATTGGGTGACATTGGAAATTCTGGTTAATAGAGTATTCCAGTTAGCAAAATGCCAGTTCACACAGCTTTTACTGTACTATTCTATGGCAGTGTTATTTGATCTGCTGGAATGCACATGTAGATGGCAACTGGGACTGGTTGGGCCTGAGGGTGCTACAATGCAGGAGCGGGCTGCTGGCTAGTAGAGCTGTGCAAAACTTTGGTAACCAATTTGATTTGAAGGAGATTTGGCGGCCAAATCTCTGAATCTAAATCTAATTGAGAGACCCATTAAAATCTCCAAATCCAATTGGGATCATCCAAATTGATTTGGAAAAGATTCGGAAAGATTCAGAAAAGATTCAGAAAGATTCAGAGATTCGGAATGTAGGCTTGCAGGAAACAGAAACTGAGAAGAGGGAGGGAAAAGGGGGTGGGAAAGGGGGGAAAAGTGAGGGGAAGAGTGCTCTGATATTGACATCTGTAGCTGGCCAGTGACTGTGATCTTTCCCTGAGTTCTCTTCCAATTATAGTGCTCTGGGGGAGGGACATAGAAACAACACATAAGGCTGTGTATGAAGTGATTTGTGCCTTTTTTGAGATTTGTTTCTCTTGGACCAACAGTGCCTGAAAGACTTTGATGTGCTATCTAGTCTCTTGGTAGCTAGTCTCTCTTCTTCTGTGTTTTCCCTGACAGTGTGTCATCACTGTGCAGGAAAGCACAACATATATTACAGACACACACAGAGTTTGTAGCACACCAAACATTATGACATATGCTGGAAAGGCAGGTGCCAGGTCTTCTGACAGGGTAGGGGGAGGGGGAAGAGGGAGAGCTGTAAGTTCCCCTCACCCCAAATATAGATGCACCCTCTCTCCTGGCAGTGATGAGTCTTTTGCTGCTAGTGGGACCAAGAAGGTGGGAGCAGTGTCTGCACCTGCACCACCTCCACTAACACCAGTATAACCACCAGCACCAGCATGACAGTCTCCACCCCAATTTCAGTTCCCAGCATGAGCCTTCCAGTGCCAGAGAAGGAGCTGGATCTGGAAGCAGACTAGCTGAGTCCCATAGCTAAAGAAACTCTAGGGAAGGAGGGGGAATCTGAATTTGTGCTCTCTTAAAGTTCCCCTAGAGGCAGGTCTCTCTTGGAAGGCACTTACAGCTGCACCTTCAGAAATGTTATACATCTCATCCAGTGCACCAAATGCCCTGATGGAAGATATGTAGGAGAGACCAAACAACAACTGTGCACCAGAATGAATACACACCAGACATCTGTTAAAGACCAGTGGGGTTACATTTCTCACAAGAAAACCACTCTCTCTCCAATATCTCAGCCCTGATCCTCAAGGGAAATTTACAAAACACTTTTCACAGAAGATCCTATGAACTTCACTTCATCAGCCTACTAAATTCAAAAACTCATGGGCTCAGTATAGACATTGGATTTATGACAGCTGATAACCTGCCTGACATCTGACTCCCCAACTACTTCTCCACTTTTACATGCTACATCCCCCTTTCCCCGCCACCTGTCTGTCACCCCCTGATGCCTCAATTTACATTTTCACTGACTGACTTTCTTGCATGCATACCAGCCTCTGGCTTCTTTACTATTCATTCCATCCAGGAAGAACATACACACCAACTGCAGATGCTTCCTCAGCCTGACAAACATTTTTAAATTCAAAAGTTTGTTAAGATATATTTCTCCAACTATTCAGTTGGTCTAATAAAATATATCAAATTGACCCAAAAAGCCTTATCTGCTTATGACTTTAGAACATCATGGCTACAACCTACAACCCTTAACACACACAACTGATACGAGTTTTACTTTCAACAGTTTGAGGTGCATTTTCACCAAAACCCCTGCACCTATCTCCTTGAAACTTGACAGAATTGCTGCCATCAGAAGGGGCTGCCATCCCTGGTGTTTTCATTCAAGTCTAAACAAAAATGACAGGTATAGGTATTTTAGTGATTTCCCATTATAGTCTATGGCTGAATCTCTGAAATGGCACTGAATCTCTGAATCTGAATCAGCCAAATCAAATCAGGACAGTGACTCAAATCACTGTCCTTCCAAATCAGCTGAATCTGAATCCTAATTGAATACTTGCTGCTAGTCTACTGGCTAGGCCCACAATGTAGCACTCTCGTGACCCAACCAGCTCCTCCACAGCACATTGAGCCAGGTAGGAGCATCCCTGGGCTGGCAGACTGACTACCCCATCTCCTGCCAACCCGGGCTGTCCTAGTCCAGCTCAATGGCCTGTGGTCTCAGTCTCCATATAAATGTGGCACCCAAACAGAATAAATTCTGGTGCAAACTGCACTGGTGTTTATTGTGTAACATTAATAGTCACATGTAGACATGCCCGGTATGGATGTCATTAAGTATTACACAGGATCATTCTTCATTTCCAATAAAAAAAAAGCTCATTCCTAGTCCACTTGAGCCCACATGGGACTCCAGCAAATGGAAACTGGGAGCCTTCTTGGTTATCTGTATTGTCCAGTTTAGCTCCTGGCATGTGGCACAATAAAAATGATTTTTTTTCTTTTTCTCAGACTGATTTTCCCCACTATCCAATGGCAAATGCATTATGCCTTATGAACATCTTGGGCAAGGTCAACTGGTTGTACAGCATGGTATTTCATTACTGGCAGCCTTGCTGCTCTTGGGATAAAGTTCTTTGTTCTGTCCAAGAATCAATTAAAGCATACAATAACATGGACCTGCTTTGGATCATGTGCTTTACAGTGCCAAGAACAATGGGGCCATGTCCTTGATTTATGCCTGTACAAATAATGCATAATAAAATAAAGCAGTACTCTACAATTCTATGTTATTTCCTTTTTTAGAATCTAGAAGAGCTAAAACACAGAAAAATAATAAGAAAGGGGGCGAGGGGAAAATTTCATTTAACCCTACTGTTCAAGGACAAGAAGCATTTTGTGGCCAAAAGAATTTCCCATTCTAAATTATCAGTAGTTTACGCATTGTTACTCCATGTTTGCAATGCTGTGGTCTTCTATCCATTATGTGATTGCAACACTCCCATGATAGCTATCTTAATTTAAAATTCTAGGACAGCACTATTAATTGAAAAAAAAATCCTTATTCTACTTTCTGATTGTGAATTGGGTGTAGGTGCACAAGTGTGAATAAGACATCTTTCGAGGTGGAAAGTATATCATATGCAAATAATTTATTCAGAACAATTCAACAGGGAATGCTCTGGCATCCCATTGTATGCTATTCACTGTATATTACTTTGACATTAAAATTTGGTATTTCTTCAGAATCAAGATAATTAGAGTACCACCTTAGGCAAATTAAAAGCTACCCAAATATTTGAGAAATAAAAATCATAGGTGATGATTCACCTTTAACTTTCACTAGATTGGTTCAGTTGGGGCTATGGGTTTCATAGAATCATAGAAAATTAGGGTTGGAAGGGACCGTAGGAAGTCACTAGTTCAACCCCATGCTCAAAGCAGAACCATCCCCAACTAGATAATTCCAACTAAGACTTTGTCTACCTGGTTATTAAAAACCTCCAAGGATGGAGATTCCACAACCTCTCTGAGTAACTTTTTCCAGTGCTTTTCTATTCTCCTAATGAGAAAGTATTTTCATAATATCTAACTTAAGCTACTCTTGCTGAAGCTTAAGACCACTGCTCCTTGTTCTGTCATCTATCACCACTGACAACAGTCTAGCTCCATCCTCTTTAGAACCATGCTTCAGATAGTTGAAGGCTGCTATTAAATTCCCCATCAGTCTTCTCTTCTCTAGACTGAATAAGATAAGTTCCCTCAGCCTCTCCTTGTAAGTCATGTAGTCCAGTCCCTTCACCATTTTCATTGCTCTCCACTGGATTCTCTCCAATTTGGCCACATCCTTTCTGTAGTGTGTGTGTGTGTGTGTGTGTGTATTTGGCGGGGGGGGGGAGGGGAGCGGAGGGCAGAAAACTGTACACAGGATTCCAGACTAAATAAGACCAGTTCCCTCAGCCTCTCCTCATAAGTCACATGCCCCAGCATTTTTGTTGCCCTGTGCTGGACTCCTTCCAATTTGTCCACATCCTTTCTGTAGTGCAGGGCCCAAAACTGGACACAGTACTCCATATGTGGCCTTACTAGTGTTGCATAGAAGGGAATAAGCACTTCCTTTAATCTTCTGGTAACACTTATACTGATGCAGACTAGTATGCTGTAGTTGAAGGCTGCTTCTTCACAAGGGCAATTTTGGCTCACATTAAGCTTATATTGAACCTCATGAGATTTCTTATGGTCCAATCCTCCTATCTCCCTAGGTCTCTCTGAATCCTAGCCCTACTCTCCAGTGTATCTACTACTTCCCACAGCTTGATGTCATCTGCAAGCTTGCTGAGGGTGCACACATCCTATCTTCCAGGTCATTGATGAAAATATTGAACAAGCCTGGCCCCAGGCCCAATCCCTGGGGCACTCCATTTGGGCTTCCCACTAGACATTGTGCCATTGATTACTATCCTGTGAGCCTGATGATCCAGCCAGTTTTCTATGCACCTTATAGTCCATTTTTTCAACCTGTACTTCCTTAGCTTGCAAGAATGTTCTAGGAGTCTGTATCAAAAGCTTTGGTAAAATCAAGATATAGCACATCCACTACTTTTCCTGAATCCACAGAGCCAGTAATCTCATCACAGAAGGCAATCAGCTTGGTCAGGCACAGCTTGCCCTTGGTGAATCCATGCTGACTGTTCCTAATCACCTTTTTCTCCTCCAAGTGCTTAGAAATGCATTCCTTGATGGCATGCTCCATGATTTTTCCATTGACAGAGGTGAGAGTGACTGGTCTGTAGTCTGCTGGATCCTCCTTCTTTCCTTCCTTAAAGATGGGCACATATTTGCCCTTTCCCAGTCATCTGGGACCTCTCTCATCACTGTGAGTTTTCAAGGACAATGGCCAGAGGCTCTGCAATCACATTGACCAACTACCTCAGCACCCTTGGATGCATCACATCTGGGCCAATGGATTTGTACACATCTAACTTTTCTAAAGAGTTCTGAACTTATTATTCTGCCAGAGTTGGCTGCTCACTTCTTCTCCAAACTGTGCTGCCTGGTGCAGTAGTCTGAGAGCCGACTTTGCCTGTGAAGACAGGTGAAAAAGGCACTGAGCACTTCACCCTTTTCTGCATTCTCTGCCACTAAGTTGCCTCCCCCATTCAGTAAAGGACCCACTTTCCCTGATCTTCCTCTTGTTGACAGACTTGTAGAAGCCTTTATTGTTACCCTTCATGCTAGCTGCAGCTTCAGTTGCATTTTGGACTTCCTGATTTCGTCCCTGCATGCCCAAGCAATACTCTTATACTCTACCCTAGTTGTTTGTCCAAGTTTCCACTTCTTATAAGCTTCCTTTTTGTGTTTTACCTCACGGAAGTGCTCTCTGCTAAGCCAAGCTGGTCTTCTGCCATACTTCCTGCAAAATGGGATGGTTCATTCCTGTGCTCATAATAAGGTTTCTTTACAATATAACCAGCTCTCCTAGACTACTTTTCCCCTCAGACTGGCCACCCCCGGGTTCCTGCCCATCAGTTTCCTGAGTGAGTCAAAATCTGCTTTTCTGAAGTCCAGGGTACTTCCTCAGCTGCTCTACTTCCTTCCTTATCACTTGCACCAGGACAAGGAAGAGTTAGACCCATCAGATGCAGTCCTGTATCCTTATCCCTTATTAGGCAAATACCAGTTGATTAAACTGTGACTAAAAGTTACCGGATAGGTTGCTAGATATTGAAAGAAAATAAATTTTGAAAAGTTATTTTAGCAGTGCCTGTCCGTGTAAAAGTATTTCAGTTCAAGGAATGAAGATGTTGTTTCTCTCAGTGGAGCTGTCATCTTATTGGTATGGAATTGCACTTCCCAGCCTCAGGCAGACTAGGACTGAGAAAATGTTGGTTCCATTAGATACCACACTCAGGCAACTTCAGAACTGTTTTCAGGTAAAATCTATAGTTAATAAAACTAAAACAACAAAAAAAATCTTTTAAGTCTGTTTTAATAGGGATACTATTTTTCATTCACTTTTGAACCCTCATCCTTCCCAACTGAAGTTGCTAGATGATGAAGCTGGACCATAGCATCTTATAAAACAATGGTAACTGGTGAATAATTTTGACATTACTGTTTCCTTATTCTTGTTCTTGTCTTCCTTTTTTAATGGCTAAAACTTTAAACTTCAACATTCACAAATATTCCAATAGAACTGTCAGTGTTCACGGCAATATCAAATATCCAGCAATGTGAATGAAAATCAGTGGAAAATTTCAAAGTTAAACCTGATTGATTTTTATGCCTCATTCTATTCCCCTTTGAGTGTTCTATGTGCAAATGCTATATTCTTTGTTGTTTTATTATACATGTATAAAGAGTAATGAAAATACATGTTCAATAAACTGTGTGAACTTGAATCAGGTTTGATGTCCAATTGTTACTGAGGATACGGTGAAAATGAAATATAGAGCCATTTTTTTAAAGATAACCAAGCAGATTTTCTTTTTGTTCTAAAGAAATGAAAAAAGAAACAAAGAAAGATAAAAGAAGAGTATTGATTCACTTGAGATTTTTCCACTTTTATGCTAATAATATAGGTATCCATTTTATCCTCAACAAACCCCATTAAGGAGCTGGGACACAAGAAAGAAGTGATTTTATTCTTGAAGCTTTTCTGCTAATAGGAAAGGTCAATATAGACAAATTAAAATTTCTACTACAGTAGAAACTTCAATCAAAATGTAACTTCAATACCAAAAAATTAATGAAACTGTCAACATAAATAAAATTGAATTTATTTTTTTTGCTAAATCCTAAGGGTATAAAAGCATTCTGACTTCTCTCTGCATTCCAGTAAGCTGCAGGCAGTAATTATCAGAAATTTCGGTTATAATTTTCTCAATATGTACTATTGGGTATGAATAGCCTGTTTTTACCGTTACTCTTTCAGAATGCTTAATTGTTCAAAAAAGAAAAAGGCATTTAAATTAATAGAACTATATGTGAAAAAGACATATTCATCTACTGCATCTCTCTTGTAATACACTACTCTTCCCAACATATACTAGGTCTTGTTCCCTGATACACAGGGTTTTATTCAGTCCAGATGTACAATGGTCAATAGTGGCAGTCCCAAAACTCTGAGAGATTGTGTTAAGAGACACTGATGGTAATGTTTTGAACTGCAAAGAAATGACCCTGAATGAAATCACAGCTCCATTAGAATCAATGGATATTTGGTCTTGACTTCAGCGAGGCCACATTTTCTCCCTACATCTCCAGTGCTGTGGCCCAGGAAGAGCTCCATTTAATCTTATCCAGAACAGGAAATACTGGTAAGGTAGAAGGCAAGGTAAAATGGCTCCTTATAAACAAATTATTTTAGACAGTCACAAGCTTTCCTAAGCAACAGCTTGCTTTGTCAGGTGGTCTGAATGGACCTGCAAGGAACAGGGATTCTACAAAGAAAGCAGTCATTTAAATACAAAGAATAGGGAAAGGGAAATGAAAGGGGGCACCACTGAGGAAGGCAGGGCAGGAAACAAAGTGATAAAACCATAGATACATAGCAGTTATAAAAGCTAGCCCACGTGACAGAATAAGAATCCATAGTCTGTTTATACCATGCTTAACAAAATCTAGTCTGTGGGTGATAACTTGTTCTGCAATTTCACATTTTTAAACTTTTGTTTTTAAGTTATATTGTAAAGTTTTGTTGTCTTAAGAACAGCTACTCTGAGGTCAGTGATGGAATGTGTAGGGAGGTTAAAATGTTCTGCCGGAGGTTTTTTGTTCCTTCTGGCATTGATGTCTGAGTGATGTCCATTCATTCTGTCACATAGGGATTGTCTGTCTGTCCAATATAAACACAAGAGTGCACTTCAAAAAGTGATGACATATATGATGTTGATAGAGAAGCAGGTGTTATAATCTGTGTTATTTCATCCAATGATGATGAGACCTGTATTGATGAGGGGGGACAGTTGGCATCTGGGTCCATTGCAAGGCCTAATATCTTGGTGAGAAGCTGAGAAGACAAGAGAAATGCAGAGAAGACAGAGGTAATGACAGCTTGATGGTAGCAACCTGAGGCTATGGAAAAGATTATATCTACCCCTCAGATTAAAGCTGTATGTGCCTTTTCCCATTTGTGTTTGCAATCTGGAAGCACTGGATACCCAACTGTTAATAGACAATCTTATAGCAGCAGGAATCAGAATGACATATTTTTTGAACTGCTGCCTGGTTAAGAAGTTTTATTTCTTTGTGTTGTAGATTCTGCTACCATCACCTATACTTTTCACTCTAATTCTACAGTGTTGCAAAGTCTTATACTCTTAAGACACAACATAAATATCACACACAGAAACTAGAGGCCATATAGATCTGCACTGAGAAACTAAGTTTCTGACTGGAGCTTATAAAAGTTAAGAAGAAAAAATTCCTACTTAGTTTTTTGTCCTTTTCCCACCATGTCAGATTGCTATAGCTGAAATTAGTAAAGACACAAAAGTTAGAGCTTCTTAGATATCAGAGAAGGTGAGAACACATCTTACAAGCAGCATGTGATAACAGTAAGGAATTTTAGATTGTGCTAAAGTGAGCATGTGCTGTGAGCAATTGCATATTAACGGTTAATACCCTCTTAATATGCACTGCTCAGAACTGTCACTAGGGGCACATATACTGTTGATTTGGGGGTGGGGGGTGCACATTAATTAGAATGGCTCTTAGAGCAGCTCCAGGTTCCATCCTACCTTGCCTTTTCTTAGAGCATCTCTAATTAAAGTTCCCGCAGTGTCACATGTATTCAGCCTGTGCTTCAAAATGGTGGCAATGGCACTTTAAATAAAGCTCATTCAATAGGATTTAGTGAAAGTGCTCCCACTGCCATTTTGAAATGAGGGGAAGTTGAATACATGTGATTCAGATGCTGCTGGAGCATGCTAATTCACACTCTCCAGTAGATTTGCAGCAGACTTGATTAACTGAGCTAATTAGCGTGCATTGGAGCAGAAATCTGTCACATGTATAGGTGATTGGAAGATAGCTAACATGGCCCCCATCTTCAAAAAAGGGGAGAGAGAGGACCCGGGCAACTATAGGCCCATCAGCCTTACCTCTTAGTCTGCAACTAAATTGATATACTCACAGTGCCCAGCTGGCCTGTGATATGCACCACAAGGGCTTCAGTGCCGGTAAGTAAGGGGTTGGGGGACTGGAGGAGGGGACTATGGGAGGGACCCCTGCTGTCTCTGCCCACTACCCCATCCCCCTCCAGCCTTGCCGTGCCTGATCCCCTGCCTTCCCCACCAAATCCTCAATACCTTTCCTGCCTGGCCTCATCCCTCCCACCTCCTAAACCCAGCAATCCCTTTCCTGCATAGCACCATGCCCTGCCTGCCCCTCCAAGGCCCCTGATCTCTTTATTGGCTGGCCCCAGTCCCCCCAGCCCCCTGAGGCCCCCAATCCCTGCCCCCCAGCATACCAATGGCAAATAACAAAACAAAAAAAAGACCCCAGCACTTACCAGCAGTCCAGCTGCCATCAGGGTCACTGGGGCCCTGCCCACACAGCAAAAGGCAGAGTGACAGCCCCTGTGGCCCCAGCTCAGGCCCTCCTGCCCCCACCCTCTGCCCTGTGCTGCCTGGGGGACTCTGCAGCAGGGCCCCTGCTTCTATGGTAAGTAGAGACTTTTTTCCCCCATTTTTTCTTTTTTTTTTAATTTTTAAAGTGATGGTGCCTGGGGTTGGGGGGCTGGGGATGTAAGTGGGGGATGGGGCCAGGTGGGGCAGCCATTGGGGGTCTGGGAGAGCAGGGGTGGGTCAGCAATTGGGGGGCTGCCATGGGGCATGTGAGCCTTGTGGGGGGGGCAGCAAAATATACATTCCTGTTTCATGAATACATGTATTTAGAGTTCACTTTATTATTATGATAGAGACACTGGTAGGCTTCCACATTGTTTCAACACTGTAGATATATCAATAAAAACTTATCCAACTGATCGCTGTCTCTGTTTCACACTCTCTGTCTCGGTGTAGTGGTCTTTTGTTTTACTATTTGTATCACTGAATTATTGTGGGCTCTGAGGCACAAACAGCTAACTAATAGCTCCTAAAGTATAGGGACAACTAATGAACAAAAAACAAGGCTAGAAGTATTGTGTGGATCAAATGGTCAACAGGAAAATAAGTGCTTCTCAGGGGGACACCAAACAGAGTCCCCTGATCTGCATCCACCGGTCCTTAAAGGCATCCAAGGAGCTGGTGAATGCTGCCCACAGGTGCTGCACCCGGAGATGAGCATGGAGAAGTGAGAGGAAAGTGTCTCCACAGTCTCTGGGCACCTTCCCAGCCAAAGCCTCCATCCTGGTCAAATACAGGGCCCACTTGACCAGGGCCAGGAGGAGGTTGACCAGGAGGTCCCAGGACTTGGTGGGGCCATGGATGGGGTCGCCAAAACCAATAAGGTGCAGCTGAAATTCAACCAGAACCTCAAGAGGAGTCTCTAGAGGTGGAGGGGCTGCAGCCTGGCACACTCAAGGGTCATGTGCACCAGGGTCTCCCCGTGCCCACAGAAGGGGCAGGAGATTGAGGTGTCTGAGAAGCTTGCCAAATACACATCCATGGTGATGGCTCCATGGAGAAGCCACAAACTAAGGTCTCCAGTGGCTCAGGGGGTGAGGGTGCAGTACAGACTCAGCCACTGGGGTTCCCCAAGATGCCTTTGCTGAGTAGGTCCCACCACTTGGTGACTGGGTGTGACACGAGGGCAGCATGATGGACAGTGCAGCACACAAGTGTGTAGAGGTGGTAGCAAGGTAGGGTGCATGCTAAAGAAGATGGGTGCACAGGTGGTTTTCTCTTCTATCCTACCAGTGAGCAAATGTGGAAGACGGCATGCAACACGCATCGCGGAGACCAACTGGCAGCTTCAGGAATGGTGTCTCGAGGTGGGCTTTGGCTTCCTCAACCATGACTGGCACATCACGATGAGAGACATGCTTGGATGGGATGGGCTCCACCTTTTCCCAAAAGGTAAGCGTGTGTTTTCTTCTAGGTTGGTGGACCTCCTCTGGTGGGCTTTAAACTAGGCTCGTCAGGGGAAGGGGAAGACAAGGGTGAAGGAATCATCGGACTGCCAGACCAAGCAACGCCCACAAGTACAGCCCAGCCAAGACCAATGAGTGAAATGTATACACAGGTAAGCGACAGGGGCCAGGGCAAAGCTGTGATTAGGGGGCCAGTACACACATCCACAGGAGGCCTCAAATGCCTCTACACAAATGCTTGTAGTATGGGAAACAAGCAGGAGGAACTCACCCTCCTGCTGGCTGACACCAACCCAGACACAGTGGGAATTACTAAAACGTGGTGGGACTCAAGGCATGACTGGGCGGTGAATGTCCAGGGCTATAGGCTGTACAGGAGGGACAGAATAGGAAGGAAAGGTTGGGGCGTGGCACTCTACATTAAGGAGGAATACCCATCCTCATCAATTAATAAAGAATCAGAGGAAGGGCACTCTGAAGTGCTTTGGGTTAGATTACAAGGCAGTCAAGGGGAAAGAGACTTAACAGTGGGGGTCTACTACAGACCTCCCAACCAAGGGGAAGAGCTTGACCAGGAATTCTTAGGTCAGCTCACAGAGGTAGTGAAGTCTAAGGATGTGGTAGTCATGGGAGACCTGAACTTCCCAGACATCTGCTGGGAAGAGCAGTCAGCCAGGTCTCACCGCTCATGTAAGTTCTTAGCCAGAATGCAGGACCTCCATCTAACCCAAGAGGTGCACAGCCCCACCAGGGGAGGCGCCTTGTTGGACCTGGTGCTAGCCACGGGAGATGACTTGGTGTGGGGGCTGCGGGTGCTCGAACACCTGGGCGACAGTGGAATTCATCATCCAGAGGAAGGTGGCAAAGGTCTGCAGCAAGGCAGCAGCCCTAGATTTCAGGAGGGCAAACTTCAATGAGCTCAGGAAAATAGTCAGGGAAGCACTAAGGTCCCAGAGGGGAGGGGAGCCAGGTGTCCAAGGAGAGTGGTTGCTCCTTAAGGAGATGATCCTCCAAGCCCAAAGGGAGGTAATACCAAAATGGGTCAAAGGGAGCAGGAGGGTGCAAAAACCCCCATGGCTCACCAAAAGCATCTGGGAATGTCTCCTAGCTAAAAGGGAGGTGTACACCCAATGGAAAGGAGGGGACATCACCAGGGAGGACTATACTGCAGTTGCTCGGGGATGTAGGGGGGCAGTCAGGAAGGCCAAGTCAGAGATGGAACTGGGACTAGCTTCCCAGATTAAGGACAATAAGAAGTCCTTCTTTAAATACATAGGGGGTAAAAAGAAGGTTCCGGGTAATGTGGGGCCCTTGCAGGACACATTAGGAAATTTGGTCATCACACCAGATGATAAAGCTAACATATGTAATGATATCTTTGCCCCTATCTTCCTAAGCAGGGACCGGAACAGCCACCTCCCCGCTAGACCCCCCTCAGGCCCCAGGGGAGGCACACCTGGGCTAAGGGTTAGTGAGGGAGCTTCTGGAGGGACTGGACGTATTCAAGTCAGCGGTCCAGACAATCTCCACCGTAGAGTACTAAAGGAATTGGCTGAGGTCATTGTAGGACTCCTGGTATGGATTTATGAGCACTCGTGGTGCTCTGGTGTGGTGCCAGAGGACTGGAAGAGGGCCAATGTGGTTCCCATCTTCAAAAAGGGTAAGAAGGAGGACCCGGGAAATTATAGGCCAGTTAGTCTTACTTTGAACCTAGGTAAGCTGTTCGAGAAAATTAAGCTGGCATACATCCATGAGGGGCCAGCAGGGGATTTCATGCTTAGGGGCAACCAACATGGGTTCATCAGCGGCAGATCCTGTCAGACCAACCTGGTGGCCTTTTATGATCAGATCACCAAATCATTAGATGCAGGGGTAGCAGTGGACATAGTCTTCCTGGACTTTCGGAAGGCCTTCGACACTGTCTCTCACCCTGTTCTCATTAAGAAACTGGAGGACTGTGGTGTCGACACCCACACAGTCAGTTGGGTTGCCAACTGGCTGGAGGGCCGCACCCAGACAGTGGTGGTGGATGGGTCATTTTCAACCTGGAGGGATGTGGGCAGTGGGGTTCCGCAGGGCTCAGTCCTTGGGCCCGCACTGTTCAACATCTTCATCAGCGACTTGGACAAGGGGGTGAAAAGTACCCTGTTCAAATTTGCTGATGACGCTAAGATGTGGGGGGATGTGGGCATGCTAGAAGGGAGGAATAGGCTACAATCAGATCTAGACAGATTACAAGAGTGAGCGGATGAGAATCGGATGGGATTCAACACTGACAAGTGTAAAGTGATGCACCTGGGGAAGAACAATGGTGAGAGAGCATGAACAAGACCAGCTGGTTCAGCACCAGCACTCTTCCATGCAGGGAGAGACATCAAAGGAGCCCTGCCCATGCGCGGAGCCACTTCACCACCATTGCCTCTGGCTGGTGCCAGTTCTCTGGCAGGGAGAGGCCTGTCGGGGATAGGTAGATCCCCAAGTAGAGCAGTGAGGCTATGCTCCAGCAGATCACATGGACCATGTGTGGGAGTGACCCCACCTGCCACCTGTCACCCATTGCCAAGCCAAAGCTCTTGACCCAGTTGACCCAGGTAGAGGAGGCCTCCAAGTACAATGCCTGGCAGGCCTTCTTCTGCACCAGGTTGCCCGAGTCTTGGACCATGAGGAGTACATCTTCAGCATATGCTCACAGGACCAGCTGCACTGCCACCTCCCAGAGCATCAACCCCACCACCTGCTTCCAGAGGAGAATGAGGAAGGGCTCCAGGGCCAAGGTGTACAGCTGGCCTGATAGTGGGCAGCCTTAATGCACCCCTCTCCTGAATGGGATGGACTCCATCATGAGCTGGACCAAACATTATGCAGAGGCATTATGAACATGAAGCAGGGCCCAAAGCCAAAGCCCTGCAGCATGCCTGTGAGGTACTCGTGATCCATTCTGAGGAGGGACACAGGATGCCAATTCCTTAGGTTGAGGTGATCTCACTTTTTCAGCAGTAGGGTCAGCACAAAACTTCCCACTTGAGCTGATCTCAGACCACTTCCCTCTGCTGGGTGTGCTCGCAAATGTAGCCTCAGCAAAAAAGCTGGATGCGCATCTTCTCCACATCCCACTATCTCTGAGCTGAGGGTAAGTTGCTCGGTGCTCCTGCCAGGGCAGCCAGAACTCCTGGGAATCCTCCGTGAAGCCCACATCCTCCAGTAGCTTGGCACTGAAATGCCAGTAGGCCAACCAGCATGGCCTGGGCCCAGACAAGGTGGTGATCACTGAAAGGGGTCAGCCAGATGCCAGAGGAGTGGGCCTGGGCAAAGTGAGGCAGGGATATAGACCCGGTCTAACCAGGAGTGGCATGCCTGCTCCTTCCCCACCCTCACATAGATGAAGGCAGGGAGTTAAGTGGGGTGACAGTCATGCCAGACCTCCACCATCAGGATCTCCCCAAGGTTGCCCACAGAGGCCTGATTCAGCTCCTTCCCTGACCAGTTTCACATATCTAGGGTGATGTTAAAGTCCCTGCCAAGGACCAGGCACTCACGAGGGTTGAGGGTGCCGATATATGTGGCTGCCTGGCAGAAGAAATCCACCAACTCCAGGTCCTTCACAGGGGGGTACATGTTCAGAAAGTTAAGAACCAACCCTTGCACCTGGACCCAAAGGTGCAGCAGGCATCCTGGCACCACCTGAACATCCTGAAGAACCTCTGGCTGCAGGCCTAGGGAAAACAGGGTGGCCACCCCATATCAGGTGGCTGAGAGGTGACTAAAGAAAGACCCTGACTCCCCACTCCAGCCACCAATTTGGTTCATTGACTGGAGCCCTCAGCGTCTCTTGCAAGAATACCACGGGGTACAGGAGCAGGAAGGAGAGCACCTGAAGGAAGGAGAGCACCTGGCACCTCCGGAGAGCCTTCCTGCAGCCATGGACATTGAGGGTCACAATCTTAAATGACCTCATGGGTGTGGGGGTGGAATAGATGGTTCAGCAGGGGCCTTGCACATCTCAATGCCTGTTGTGGGGCCTGCTGGTTTGTGTAGCACTGTCCTGTAAGTATAGAGGCCATATATGAAACTGCAGGCCCACCTATAGATTTGGGTATTGCAGCTTATAGGCCCCTTACCTTCCCCAACAAGCACCCTCGCAATGGCAAGGATGCTGTCGAAATCTCCCCAGTGGTCCAAGGCTGGCTGTACCTTGCTGGCAGACCAACATGTGTAGCCATGGTCAAGAAATGCAAGCATCTTATCCCTGGGGATTACTGGGACCAAGAAGTTCGCAGGCTCCATGGAGCCTGGTGGTTCTTGGGTATCCTCCTCCTGATC
Organism: Crocodylus siamensis; assembly: GCF_052110815.1. Taxonomy (NCBI): domain Eukaryota; kingdom Metazoa; phylum Chordata; order Crocodylia; family Crocodylidae; genus Crocodylus; species Crocodylus siamensis. Next base: position 48,999,431 of record NC_143395.1, on the reverse strand, counting down.
CTGGAGCTAAGAGGGCTCTTCCAGCATCATCTGAACCCCTGAGTCTGCTAAGTCACCAGACTCTGTTTGGTATGGGACAGCTCTGCATCCCCCTGGGACAGGGGTGGGGGTAAGGATAGGAGTGGGGCTCCTTCACAAAATGGTGGGGTAGAGCTGAAGCACGGTCTATGCAGGGTTCCTGATGAGATCAGCCCATTGATTAGGGGACCCCACCATGAGCCCCTCTGGTGCAGGACTATGGGGCAAGCTGGAGGTGAAGTTTTCCTGGGAAGGGGAGGGAAGAGACCCACCAGGCACCAGCTGTATACCCCCAGTGTATAGAAAATCCTCACCAGGGCCCCCTGATAAGAAATTATGAGGCACCCCATAGCCCCCAGCCATGCTCCCACTGCTAGCTGGATAGTGACCTGGTGATGGAAAGTGTGCATGTGGTGGAGGCCAGGGTTTTGTCACCCCAGTCAGAGGGCCATCACCGGGGAGATAATTCTCCCCAGGGTTTGGAGCTGGGGGACCAGGGCCCAACTGGGGATTTAGGGAGGGATAGAGCTGAGGACTACCCTGGTCCCCAGATCTTCTAGAGACTCAGTGGGGATGTACTCACCCTCCACCACAATCCCCCTCTTCACCACCTCTTCTGCAGTGGCATTTGAGGCAAGGAAAAAGACCCCATTGCCATGAAAGCAGGAGGCAGCCATGATCCTGGGGGCCCCCCACTACCCAAGCCAGGCCCTGCACCCAGGTCTGAAAGTGCCAGTTCTCCCACTTGGGCAGTTGGCACCTCACCTTATGCCTGCGGGTGAGTGCTGTAAAGCAGGTCCTGCTGCCCAAGCCATAAGGGCCGGTGGTAGAGGGACCAGGTCCCCCCAGATTTGGGTCTCCCTGCAGCTGCCTGTGCATAGTTGCCCCCCCCGGGGGGGGGAACTGGTGGGCCCAGTGTGAGGGCCAGGGACAGGCTGAGTGGGTGTGTTGGCTGGTGTAGTGCACCTAGTCCCCTCAGGTGCTGGTGGTCTAGGCTTTGGGGGGAGGGCCTTTGCCCTTCCCACCCCCAGCTGTGGACGAGGCTGAAGAGGAACCCTTCCCACTACCCTTGCCCTTGGTCCCTGAAGGGAGGAGAGGGTGCTTGGGAACCCCTCTAGGGGGGTGGGTGCTGGCCAGGGGAGACCCTCTGGTCCTGTTGGATCCCTACCGGAGTCCCTCCTGCTCCTGCAGCAGAGGTTGAAGGCTTCTCCACCCCTGTAGGAGGTTGGTTAGACTCTGTCTCCAGGGTGGAGGCTACAGAGGCATGCATTCCCTTGGGGGCTTGGCTGGGATCCGCCCCCATTGTGGGGCCTTGAGGAGGCTCCATGGGATCATCTGCCCCTGATGAAGGTTTCTGCCCTGCCATTGTTTCACATGAGGGCAGGGAAGATAATAAAGAAAAACAAAAGATCCCACAGGGCTGGTGAATCTAGTAGGGGCAGGCTGGGTTTGTGGGGAAGAAAGGAGTAGGGAGAAAAGGAAGGGGGCTGAAGGTCAATGAGCCACAGCCCTCAGGCCTCCAGCTGGTCACTCAGCAGCAGAGCAGTAGGCAGGAAGACAAATCAGGATCAGATGCAGTGAGGTAGCTGAGGGGAAGGATAGGAGAAGTCAGTTAATTAGGAAGTAATCTGGTACAGGTGTGCTATCAGGTGGTGCAGCAGGGAATTTCTCTCTCTCCTGAGAGGGGGAAACAGCAGAAACAATGGCAGCAGCAGTGATGGTAGGAGCTGTCCAGTTCAGCCACTCAGGGTGTACTTCTGGTGAAAGTGGAGGTGAAGGTGGGGGAGGCCAGCCATGGCAGCTGGGGCAGGCAAGGTTCCTTTAGGCTCTGACAGTGATGGTAGGGGAGGGGCCCACAGGCTCCCTCCCTAGGCTGTCCCTTGACCACATCTTGGCAGCAGGCTGGAACAGGGGTGCAGAAGCTGGGTGCAGAAGCAGTGCTAGGGCATGGTGTAGTACAGTGGGCCCCTCCCAGAGGGAGGGCAGCAGCCTGCAGCAGAGGACCCCAGCCTTTGGGGCGGGGGCAGCAATAGCAGCAGCTGCAGCCCAAGGCAGGAAGGAGTGTGGTCAACTTACTCCAAAAGCTCTGAGACCAAGCCAGCAGCTAATATTAGTCAGAGGCAGGAAAGGTCCTGTCCATCTTCTCCCCAGAAGCTCCTGAGACCAAGCTTGCAGCAACCAGCCACCACAGCAGCAACCTGGGACAGAAAGGGGCATAGCCAACTTCCTCCCAGAAGCTCCTGAGAGCAAGTATCCCTGAGCTACTTGCTAGGGCATGTTTTTGTACTGCTGGGGCCAGAATAGGGCAGCTTTTTATACTGCCTGGGACTGCACAGGTGTTAGCCCTGGGCTGCAGCTCCCTCTGGTTGTAGATCTGGGAGCAGCCAGGCAGGGTTTTTGTGCCACAAGTGGCACAATTTGCTCCACAATGAAGCGAATGTCCAAGTACATACAAAAAAAGCCCTTGCTCAGATTTGTACCGCTTCTGTTTTAGCTACTGCAAGCACAGGTACTTGTATGTATGGATGCACCCCTAGAGAGCACTTAGCATTTGTTAATGTGCTTTAGGGCCTTGTTGCGCCTTATGCTGTAAGATGCACAAATGTTGATGGGTATTAGTGCTAGCTTGAGCTTAAACCAGTCACAAAACACACCAGCAGGGGCCTGAACCTGGAGGACTGAAAGATAAGAATCCCTCCCTCCCATTCCAGGCAAGTCCCCACTTCTCCACCACCTCCCAGGGCTCCCTATCTAACCCTTAGGGTTCTTTGCCTGCCTTCTGCCTTCTCCCCACCTCTGGGGCATTACGTACTTGTGGCTGCCTATGCTGTCTGTCCCAGGGGAGCAGGCAGGGAAGGATTAGCCCAAATGCCCAGCCACCACTGCTGGGAGGCATGCTGACCCAGAGATCAGCAGTAGCAGCAGCAGTAACAGCTGGGCTGGCAGTTTAACCCTTCCTTGCCTGCTCCCCTGGGACAGGCAGCATGGCCAGTCACAAGTAAGCAATGAGGGGAAAGCAGAGGGGACCAAAAACCAGGGATCTGGGGTGCTGGGAAGGTTGAGAGGGAGAGTGGACCCAATTCAGGCCAGTGGGGATATGGAGGGTTTACACTAACTTGTAGCCTAGAGTGGTTACACCTTAGTGCAACATGATCTGGGTAGCACAGATCAGAGATAATTCTGCCTTGGAGTGGTGTAACTTTGAGCAGCATATGGAGCACTTAAAACCAGTTTCAGGTGTTAATGTGCAGACAATCCAGGGGTTAATCACTCCAGGAGCCACTCAAAATTACTGTGTAACAAAACCCTTATTCATAGTTTTATAGTTTCATAGTTGTTAGGGTCAGAAGGGACCTGAATAGATCATTGAGTCTCAACCCCTGCCTTGGGCAGGAAAGAATGCTGGCATGGGCACCTGAGTTGGGAGGGCAGCACTTGCCCCACCAAGCAGCCAGTTAGCAACCAGGAGGCATCCCCCATGGCCAATCACGCTGATGGGGGGGCATGGTTCCTTGCAGCCTATCACACTGACCACCTCGGGGCTGATCACGCCAACCTGGAAGTGCCAGCGCTGCACTGCTAGCACTTGCAGGTGCACTGTTGGCACTTCCAGGTCGGTGCAATCAGCTGGGGGGAAGCCCTCTCCCCTGGCACAATCAGCCATGGGGGGACCACAAGGATTGCTTCTCCTGGTGCCTTCCACTCACCAGCCAGTGCTGCCAGGGTTGGCACCAGTGATCCTGCCTGCCCCCCTGCCCATTGTTTAATTGGGGAACACTGGCTGTCAGGGGGTACACCAGCACTCTCAGGTAGTGCACATGCACCTCCCATGCATTGCCACTGAGCTTTGGCGTCATACAACCCCAGCCAGATGTCTATGAGCCTTCTCTTAAAGACCCCCAAGGTAGGGGAGAGCACCACCTTCCTTGGAACCCGTTCCAGATACTGGCAACCCTTCCCTTAAAGAAGTTCTTCCTGATGTCCAACATAAATCTGCTCTCTGTCAGTTTGTGGCCATTGTTCCTGGTTATTCCAAGGGGTGCCCTGGTAAACAGAGCATCTCCTATTCCTTGCTGCCCCTCCCCTTGATGAATTTGTAGACAGTGACAAGATCCCCTCTCAACCTTTTCTTGTGGAGGCTGAAAAGATCCAGGTCCCTCAATGTCTCCTCATAGCCTTGTACCACAGGCTACTAACCATTTGAGTGGCCCTCCTTTGGACCCCCTCAAGGTTATCCAAATCTCTCTTGGTGTGGCACCCAGAACTGGATGCAGTACTCCACCTGCAGCCTGACCAATGCTGCATAGAGGGGAAGTATCACCCCTGTGGACCTGCTCATCATGCACCTGCTAATGCACTATAGAGTGTGGTTACCTTTACTGATTACTTCATCACATTAATGGCTCATATTCATCTTGGAGTCAACTATGACTCTGAGGTCCCTTTCTGCTTCTGAGAAGGTCATCCCGTAGCTTACAGGTGTGTTGGTGATTCTTTCGCCCTAGATGCAGCACTTTTCACTTGTCTTTGCTGAACTGCATCCTGTTCTTTTCTGCCCACTTTTCCAACCTGTCCAGGTCTGCCTGGATTCGATCCCTTCCCACTAGTATGTTTACTCCATAATTTTGTGTCCTTCATGAATTTGGACACAGTGCTCTCCACATCCTCATCCTGATAAAGACTTTTTGTGTAATTGTGCAATAGTTCATACTTAAGTGCTCTTAACATGGTCTAATTGGAACATGTAATCTTACCAAGAGAGAGAGATGATTTGACTTTTTAAAACTTTATTGTAAAAATCTTAAAAACAAAAGGTAAAAGGTCAAATTTACAAAAGATCTTGAGAGATTTTAGCTTAAAGTTTCCAAGTCTGTGGTCAGATGCACATGACCAAGGCTGGTGTCTACATAGAACCTCTCTGACCTTTGTGTCCACCTTCAGGTACAGTGTCTCAACCCTGTGCATGTGACTATGGTCCATGTAGACACATCTGAGCTCCCTTTAGTGTTTGTGGCAACTAGTAATGTAGCTGTGGAGGATCAGGTTCCATCCCTGAGTAAACACAGCATCCTGCCTAGCTCATCCTGGATTAACAACTCAACAGCCAGAGTTGTTAGCCATGCTGCTGTAGTTTCACAGCTACTAGTGCATGAACTATGTAGTTTATGCCTGGAGTTACTGCTATCACAGTGCCCAAATGTAATGCAGGCAGCCTCAGACATACAATCTAATCCCCACCTCAGATAATTTTAAAAGTTTTTTTGTTTCTTTTGTAGCTGGTATTCATGCATATAAAAATAAGGCATGGATAGGAGATTGGAGTTCTATATCTGTCATGAATGATTGGGATCTGAATCCACAATGCACCAGTATTGAACATTGTCTTTTATGGAGAGTATGGTGACTCCTTTTTCTAAAAAGTTTGTTTGAATTTTGCTTTTGATTTCCTCAAAAATTCTGGCATTCCTCCACATTTTAAAAAACATGAAGTCAGGATAAATCTCTCTTTTCTCCCCAGTATGTGTACCATATACTTCAATAGTAATGTTACCCTTTTGTGATTCAGCTTATTGCTTGCCTGGAAATCAAAGGCAGCATTACAGTGGAAAAGAACTAACAACTACTACATTGTGACAGCCCTGGAAAAAAGTCATTTTCTATGTCAATCAAATCAATACAGAATAATTATATTTTGAAAGCTGAAATAATAATAATAAATAAATCTATGGCCATACAAGTCTGTAGAAAATGTCAGAGTTATTTCTTTTAGTGGTGGAGGGGGAAGATTCATTATCAAAATGTGCATTTAATTATAAATATTTTGAATGGTGTGATGCTCAAGATACAAAATTGTTAAAACTCATTAGTAAGGTACAGATGTTTTATGTACTTTTAAACTGTAGCCTAAATTGATTGTGCCTCTTTGTCTATAAACCAGCTGGCCATTCTTTATTAAGGCATCTGTCAGTTCTTCACAGAAAATGATAGTAAAATCAGTGCTGAACAGACTTAACTCTAAAGCTAGCAAACACGCTACTTTAAAGGAACATAAAAAAGAAAACTTAAACCTCATAATTATAAACAGCACAAAAACATGCAATCTGCATTTGATGAAATCTGTGATCTAGCAATTAATTTTATATGCCTTCAGTTGAATTATAGATGTCAGAGTACAACATCATTCAAAGTAAACATTTTTCTCCACCTTTATTTGCTTAACAATAAAAATGATAATGTGAAAGTACTTTAAAAAACCTATAAGCATAATGTCATAGTCCAATATGATACCTACCAACCCTTTCAAGTTTGGCTTAAAAGAGATCAATGACTTTTTGCTTAGAATTAGTAATTTACAGGTCTTGCTGGAAGACCAGAATCTCACTGACTATCTCATTGCAAATGCACAGGTTAAGTTCAATTATTTCATGCTTCTATGAGCTAACTTTCTGGTTCATAGGTCTGTAAGTGGGACTAGGTTTCAGCTTTGATGTAAAAATAGAACTAACTTCAGAAAGCAGAGCCCCCTGGCTTTGAAACTCTGTAATGTAATGATTATGTGACCCATCCTGGTAGTAACACATGTAGAACTTGTGCAAAAATGATTTAACCATTTCTAGGGATGAGATTAGGGGGAAAAACATTGTTTTACTCATGAAGCCATGAGTGGCTGTTAAGCTCTGTCCTTCTATGCTTTGGTAAAAGGATACTAAATTAGACTAGAGTGGAACCCTGCAATCACAGAATGACTTTTTCCTATGAAAAAAAATCCAAATTGGCCAATAACTTCTTTCATTTTTAGCTTGCTAGGACATTTTGGGTAAAACCTTATTCTACTTAATCAGGTGTATAAATAATATACAGGCACCTTTTTGGCAGCTATTTTTCTAAGAACTTCTCTATATTACTTCAGCAGCAAATTGTAGAGGAAGTAGAGCTAAACATGGTCTTACCTACCCAAGTGTCCCTGCTAAAGACATAGGGTACATCCAGACAACTGTGCACATGCCTCTTGCCTTACCTCAAACACCTTTGAGGTAGGGTAAGAGGCATGTGTGAGAATGAAAAAAATGTTCCCTACACTGCAGGTTTGCAGTGTGGGGAGAAAATTACACCCCTGGATATCCAAGGGTCTAAAATAACTGGAGCAAAAACAAATGAGGCAACTGGAGGCTGGGTCCTCCAGGCAGATGCTCTGGTTTCTTGAGCATCTCCATGGTCACCAGGCTGCATGTTCAGAACCAGAGCTCCAGTGCTGGTGAGTAAGGGGTCGGGGGAGCTGGAGGAGGGGACCATGGGGGGACCCCCACCAGCCTGCTGCTCTCCCACCCCCCCAATCCCTGCCCTGCCCAGCCTTTCCCCGCAACAGCTCCCTCAATCACTGCCCAACCAGGTCCTGCCTCCCTCGGGGCCCTTCTGCTGCCCGGGTGGGCCTGGCACAGAGTTCCTGCATGCCGTGCCGGGTCCTGCCACCAGAGGCCCAGCCTGGCCTGGTGGTAGAGAGACCCTGAGGGTGGCAGGACCTGGCTGGGCCTGGCCCGTGGTCCCTGCAAGCTGTGCTGGGTCCAGCTGCCAGGGGCCTGGCTCAGCTGGGGGGCAGAGGGGCCCCGAGGGTGGCAGGTCCTGCCACCAAGGGCCTGGCCCAGAGAGACCCTAGGACAAAGCTGGTCCTGGCATGCAGTCCCCATGTACTGCACTGGGTCCTGCTACCAAAGGCCCAGCCTGGTTGGGTGGCAGATGATCCCCAGAGCCAGCAGGACATGGCTGGGTCCGGCACGCAGTCGCCCGTATGCTGTGCTGGGTCTTGCTATCATGACTTGGTCCAGCTGGGCAGCAGAGAAGCCCCAGAGCTGACAGGACCCAGCTGGGCCACGTGTCGCACCGGGTCCTGCCACCATGGCTCAGAGTGCCCCACTCCCACCGCTGCTGTTAAAGGTAAGTTATGGGTTCTGGGTAGGGTCTGGGACCCTGGGTTGGGGGGCCTGTCACCCTCCAGTATACCTGGAACCCTGGGATGGGGGGGGCTGTGGCCCTCCACGGGCAAGCTGGGACCCTGGGCAGGGTATGGTGCTGTGACCCTGTGTGGGATAGGGGCCATGGCTCTCTAGGGGAGAGCTGTGGGGGGGCATTCCATGTGCTGTGGGAGGGGGCTGCACCCTGTGAGGGGTGGGGGCTGGGGGCCAGGGGCCTACCCCCCCGAGAAGCCCCCTTACAATGTCCCCCCACACCCACAGTCCACCCAGTAATTGCCCCACAACTACCCACACATCCACATCCCTCCACACACATCCACCAACCTTCCTCTACACCCCTTTCCACAAACACCATATCCCCTCATCACACACCCATCATGTGAGAAGAAAACCAAAAGTATACCTCAACACATAGGTATTTAGAATCTATTTTATCATGATGATAGAGACACTGGTAGGCTTCCACATTGCTTTAACATTGTAAATATACAAATAAAGCATTGCCCAACTGATTGCTCTTTCTCTCTCTGTGTCTGTGTGCATGTGGTCTTTTGTTTTAATTGTGGAAAAATATGGATTTTGGGGTCATTTTTAAAATGGATTTGGGATGCTGCTGCAGCAGTCCAGCTGGCACAATGGGTAGTGTCCCCAGGTATCAAGTGGCCAGGCCCCAGAAACTCCTGTCTATTTATATCCTTCAAGTGTCATAGGCTTTAAGGCCCACCTGGTTAACTAGTAGCCCCTACTGTGTGAGGTTAATGGGTGAAACATACAACAGAATTATTGGGAAAAAAAGGGCAAAAAACAGGATAGGAATGTTGTGTGGATCAAAGGGTCAACATGAAAATAAGTGTGCCTGAGGGGGACACCGGGCAGACACCCCTGGAATACACCCAAAGGCCTCCAAGGAGCCAGTGGATGCCTCCCACTGGTGCTCCACCCACAGACGTGCAAGGACAAGTGAGAGAAAAGCAGCCCCACAGTCTCCAGGCACCTTCCCAGCCAGAGCCTCAGTCCTGGTTAAATACAGGGCCCACTTGGCCAGGGTCAGGAGGAGGTTGACCAGGAGGTCCCAGGACTTGGTGGTGCTGTGGATGGGGTGGCCAAAAACAAAAAGGTGAGGGGGTGAAATAAAACAGAACCTCAAGAGGAGGCTCTGGAGGTGGAGATGGATGGGCTGCAGCCTCCTGCACTTAAGCGTCACGTGTGCCAGGGTCTCCTTCTGCCCGCAGAAAGGGCAGGAGACTGGGGTGTCCGTGAAGTTCACCACATACATGCCCATACATACATACGTGCTCCATGGAGGAGCCACCAGCTGAGATCCCTAGTGGCTCATGGGATGAAAGTGGAGTACAGACTCAGCCACAGGGGTGCCCCAGCCATGCCCTCGCTGAGCAGTTCCCACCACTTGGTGTCTGGGTGGGATGTGAGGGCAGTATGATGGACAGTGTGGTGCCTGATCATGTAGAAGTGATGGCAATGAATGGTGGAAAAGCAGACCGGTCTGGTGTCCTCCAGCTACCTCCGGTGGTGGAGCAGGGATTGCTGTGAAGCCACATGAGGCACTAGCCCTATGATAAATTCTGGTGGGCTGGAGGGCTTGTGGGGAGAGGGGTTGGGACTGCACCCACATGGCACCTGGTCAATAAAGATAAGGGCGGTAGGGCAGATTTCACATCCTAGACCAGATAGCAGGTTGCACGTGTTATGCATATTCCCATGCACCAGGCCAGCAGAGAGGGGTCCACCCACTCTTGCCTATCATAGTCCAGGAGGTTTCCAATACGGGTGACACCAGCCAGGATCAACCTCTGTCACAACTGGGGCACCTCTGCCATTGGCACCTCCAGGTGGGGATTCCAGAGGAGGGGCTCAATGAGCAGGTCAGCACCCTGGGTGACTGTTGTGGGGGTCCTAGAGGCAGAGACCAGCCTCCAGGCTTGGAGAAAGCCCTGGTAGAAATCTGCCAGCCCTTGCAGGTCCTGCAGGGAGAAACCCTGCAGGCTGAGGAGCTGCCAGACATATTGGAGCCCCTGGAACTGGTGGAGGAAAGTGCGCCTCAGGTAGTCCCATGATGCATGGCTGCCAACAATGTATAGTAGTCACTGCAGGGCCTGAAGGCGGAATACCCAGACCTGCTTGCCCTGGTTGTCCTCCCACACGGGGAGGCTCAGGACCTCTGCAGCAACCCAGTGCCATCCCAGCCAGAAAAACTGCACTGCCTATCTCTGGAGTCCCACCAGGACCTCAGGGGGCACAGGCAGTTTGTGTAAACGGTGCGAGAGCATGAACAGGACCAGCTGGTTCAGCACCAGCACTCTCCCACACAGGGAGAGACATCGCAGGAACCCTGCCTGTGCCCGGAACCACTCCACCACCCTTACCCCCAGCTGGTGCCAGTTCTCTGGCAGGGAGGGGTCTGTGGGAGACAGGTAGACTCCCAAGTACAGCAGTGAGCCCATGCTCCAGCAGATCCCATGAAGCATGGGTGGGAGTGACCCCACCCATCACCTACTGCCAGGCAAAAGCTCTTGACCCAGTTGACCTGGCAGAGGAGGCCGCTGAGTACAATGCCTGGCAAGGCTCCACCTGTGCCACATCGCCTGATTCCTGGACCATGAGGAGTAAATCATCAGCATATGCTGACAGGACCAGCTGCACTGCCAGCTCCTGGAGCATGAACCCTGCCACCTGCTTCCACAGGAGAATGATGAAGGGCTCCAGGGCCAAGGTGTACAGCTGGCCTCAGAGCAGGCAGGCTTGATGCACCCCTCTCCTGAATGGGATGGGCTCTGTTAGGGTCCAGTTGAGCTTGACCAAACATTCTGCAGAAGTGTACAGCACCTGGAGAGCCCATGCGAAGTGATGCCCAAAGCCAAAGGCACGCAATGTGCCTATGAGGTACCTGTGATCCACTCTGTCAAATGCCTTCTCCTAGTCCAGGGATAGGAGGGCACAACACAGGCCATCCTGGCATGCTAGCTCCAGGAGCTCCTGAGCCAGGTACAGGTTGTTGAAAATAGAACATCTGGGCACCATGTACATCTGTTCAGGATGGATCACATCTATCAGCACAGACCACAGGTGCAGTGAGATGGCCTTCACTACTACCTTGTAGTTCGTGCAAAGGAGGGACACCGGACACCAATTCCTTAGGTTGTGGGGATCTCCCTTCATGGAAGGAGGGTCAGCATGGGCCTCCGGCATGACAGAGGGAGATGCCCACTTCCCTTGGATTTGGTCCAGACTGCAGCGAGGTCCTGGATGAGGATGTCCCAGAAAGCCCAGGAGAACTCTGAGGTCAGCCTGTCAATGCCCAGTGCCTTGTTGCCAAACATCAGGTGGAGGGCAGTTGAAAACTCAGCCACAGTGAAAGGAGCTTCCAACCAATCCCAGTCACCCTGCTGACCCACAGGGTCTGACAGATCTCAGCATCATCATATCCAGGGAGAAGAGCTCCAGGGAGAAGAGGTCTTCATAGAGGGCCCATGTGTGCTGGTGCATCTTGCCTGAATCTGTGAGGGGGTACTATCACCCAGTATAGAAAATGTGGGAGCTGCAGTCTATCTCCCAATGGAGCTGGACAAGCAAGTGGACAAAAGCACCACGGATGCCGTGGTCTTCCAGAGCATGAAGCTCCTTCAGCCTCTCCCAACTTTCCCTGCAGAGGGATGGGTTGGTTGCTCCAGCTCTAGCACTTCCTACTTAGGCTGCTCCCAGACCATCTCCTTCTGCTGGGTGTGCCCTGGAGTGTAGCCAGAGGAAAAAAGTGGATGAGCACCTTCCCACATCCCAACATCTCTGAGCCAAGGGGAAAGCTGCCCATTGCTCGTGCCAGGTCAGCCAGAACTCCTGGGAAGCCTCCCTGAAGCCCACATCCTCCAGCAGGCTATCATTGAAATGCCAGGAGGCCAACCCCAGATGCCCAGGCCCCAACATGGCCTGGACCCAGACAAGGTGGTGATCACTGAAAAGGGTCTGCCGGATGCCAGAGGAGTGGGCGTGGGCAAAATGTGGCAGAGATATAAACACAGTCTAACTGGGAGTGGCATGCCTGCTCCTCCCCAACCCTCACATAAGTGAAGGCAGGGGGTTCAGTGGGGTGACAGGCAAGCCAGATATCCAGCAGGGAGTAGTCCATCAGGATCTCCCTGAGGATGCCCATGGTGGTCTGGTTCCACTCCTTGCCTGACCGGTCTCATGCATCTAGGATGATGTTAAAGTCCCCTTCAAGGACCAGGCACTTGCGAGGGTTGAGGGTGCCAATGTATGTGGCCACCAACTCTGAGTCCTTCATAGGGGTGTACATTCTCAGAAGGTTCAGGTTTAGCCCCTGCGCCTGGACCCAGAGGTGAGGCAGGCAGCCTGGCACTACCTGAACATCCTGGAGAACCTCCGGCTGCAGGCCTGGGGAAAAAAGTGGCAACCTCACATGAGGTGGCTGAGAGGTGATTAAAAAAAGACCCTGCCTCCCCACTCCAGCCACCAATTTAGTTTTTTTGCTGGAGTTGTCAGGGTTTCTTGCAAGAATATCATGGGGTACCCTCCCTCCTGAAAAAAGGAGAGCACCTGGCACCTCCAGAGACCCATCCAGGAGCTGTGGACATTGAGGGTCACCTTCTTAAATGACCTCATGTGTGGGGAGGTGGAGTAGACAGTTTAGCAGGGTCCCCACGCATCTCAATGCCCAGTGTGGGGTCTGCCAGTTCACTTAGCACCCTCCCATATGTGTAGAGGGCATGTATGAAATTGTGGGCCCACCTATAGATCTGGGCATTGCAGCTTTTGGGCCCCTTGCCTTCCCCTACCAGCACCCGTGCAGTGGTGAGGATGATGTCAAAATCTCCCCAATGTTCCAAGGCTAGCTGTACCTTGCTGGTGACTGGTGGGTGTAGTCATGGTCAAGAAATGCAAGTAGCTCATCCCTGGGAACCGCTGGGACTGAGAGGACTTCAGGTTCCATGGAGCCTGATGGTTCTCAGGCATCCTCCTCCTGGTCCTGGAGCTCAGAGGGCTCTTCCTGCACCATCTTAACCTCCTGGTCCATTAAGACCCTGGACTCTAGTTGTGATTGGGAGAGCTCTACAGCCCCCTAGGACAGAGATCAGGGTGGGACTCCTTCACAAAATGGTGGGATAGAGATTGAACCTTGGGGGAACTATGCAGGGTCCCCAATGAGATTGGCCTATTGATTAGAGGAACCTACTTTGACCCCCTATGGTGCTTGACTATAGTGCAGGCTGCAGGTGAGGTTTTCCTGGGAGTGGGAGGAAAAAGACCCACCAGGCACCAGGTTGGCTCTGGCATCTGCTTTGGGGTCCTGGGAAAGGGTACCTCCTCCCTCAGGACTCACAGGGGTGAGACCCAGGGCCTCTGTATCTCCTAGATCAGAGGGAACAGGCTCTGCCACCAGATGTTTCTTTGGGCAGGCCTCAGTCTCACCCCTGTGGTTTCAGGGGGTAGGCCCTGGTTAGCAGAATGAAGGGCTCCTCCCACGGGCTCCTGTTCAGGACTATCAGTTGGCTCTGAATCCTCTTCTATGGGGATCGCTCATTTAATCTTTCCTGGGGGTGGGGTGTCAGGCACAGCTGGGGAGGCCCCTGGAGACTGGGTGGCTCCTTCACCCCCATGTGGTGATCTTGGGAGGGAGAGAGGAGTTCTCCGTGCCAGAGGGCTCCAGCTGTGCCCAGGCCTTCCTCTTGCCTTTACACCTGGAGGGGACCTACACCCACTCAGCCATGGGGTGGTCCTCAGGTGGACAGGCTCTAGCAAAAGAAGGTGACAGTTGGTGGGATGGGGCATCCACAATGGGGGTATGACTAGGGGAAGGAGGACCCTGCTGTCTCTCTCCCCCGGTTGCTAGTGCCCTCCCTGGGACTAAACTATACTTGGTTGGGAAGTGGGGTCCCTTGAGCTCACAGGAGGGCTCACAGTTGTGGCTGTGGTGTAGGGGAGCCTGATGGGGGTGGGGAAGTGGTGGTAGGGACATCTCTTTTTCCAGTGAGACCTGCAGATGCCCTCCCCACCTGGCTCATGGGGCACTCATTTTGCGAGTGCCCCAGGGCATGGCACCAGAAGCACCGTAGGTCCCCCAGTGTATAGAAAATGCTCACCAGGGCCTCCAGTAAGGAATTACCAGGCACCCCTCAGCCTGCAGCCACACTCCTGCCACCAGCTGCTTCATGACCTGGCAATGAAAAGACCACACGTGGTGGTCAGGGTTGCTGCACCCCAGTCAGAGGGCCACCACCAGGGAGATAAGTTTCCCTAGAGTTTGGAGCTGGGGGACCAGGGCCCAACTGGAGATATAGGGAGGGAGGGAGGTCAGGACCACCCTAGTCCCCAGCTCTTCTGGAGGCTTGAGGGAGATGTGCTCCCCCTCCACCACGAGCCCACTCTTCACCGCCTTTTGTGCAGCGGCATCCAAGGCAAGGGAAAAGACCCCTTTACCATGAAAGCTGCAGGCTACCATGATCTTGGGGACCTCTACTATCTGAACCATAGCTTGCACCCAGGTTTTGAAGTGCAGGTTCTCCCATTTGGGCAGCTGGCACTTCACCTTATGCCTGCGGGTGAGTGCTGGAAAGGGGGCCCCGCTGCCTGAGCTGGAAGGGCTGGTGGTATAGGGTCCATGTCCCCTGGCTTTGGGTCTCCTCACAGCTGCCTGTGCATAACTGCAGTTCCCCCCCACCCCTCCAGAGGACACATTGTTTGGGGCTGGGTCTAGGGACAGGGACAGGTTGAGTGGGTGTGTTGGCTGGTGTAGTGCACCTCGTTCTCTCAGGTACTGGTGGTCTATGCTTTGGGACAGGGTCCTTGCCCTTCCCATCCCCAGCTGTGGAGGAGGCTGAAGAGGAGCCCTTCCCACTGCCCTTGCCCTTAGTCCCCTACGATGGCTTGGGAATCCCTCTGGGGGAAATCTGGCCATAGGTGTCTCCCTACTGGAGTCCTACCTGCCCCTGCAGTGGAGTTTTCAGGCTTCTCCACCCCTGTATAAGGTTGGTTGGACTCTGCCTCCAGGGTAGAGGCTGCAGGGTCATGCATCCCCTTGAGGGCTTGGCTAGGATCCACCCCCATAGCAGGGGCTGCAGGAAGCTCTATGGGAGCATCTTCCCCCCCCTCCCAAAGGGTCCTGCCCTGCCATTGTTTCACATGAGGGCAGGAAAGACAACAAAGAAAAACAAAATATCCCACAGTGCTGGTGAATCTAGTAGGGGCAGGCTGGGGTTGTGGGACAGAAAGGGGATGGGGAGGAAGGGAGCTGAAGTTCACTGAGCCACAACCCCACAGGGGAAAAAAAGCAACCAACCAAACAAAAACAAATAACCCACAGGCCTTTGCTTTGAAAATGGGGGAGAGGGGGGAAACACACACACAAGGGCTGGGCAAACTCGCTCTGGCTTACTTAGTCACACAGCAAACACCAGGTCAGGGGGAGTGGACCACAGGACTTATCACATAAGGGCAAAAGCACCCACAAAGGTTTTTGATGGGGCTTTATTTGTGGAAGATCTGTCCAGAAGCCCTTCAGGCCTGCAGCTGGTCACTCAGTAGCAGAACAGTAGGCAGGAAGACAAATCAGGATCAGATGCAGTGAGGTAGCTGTGGGAGAGGGTAGGAGCAGTCAGTGAATTAGGAAGTGATCCAGTGCAGGTGTAGTATCAGGTGGTACAGCAGGGAATCTCTCTCTCACCTGAGAGGGGGCAGCAGCAGCAACAACAGGAGCAGCAATAGTTGTGATGGTAAGAGCTGTCAAGTTCAGCCACTCAGGGTGTGCTTCTGGTGAAAGTGGAAGTGAAGGTGGGGATGCCCTGCCAAGGCAGCTGGGGCAGGCAAGGTTTCTTTAGCCTCCAGCAGTGATGCTGGTGGAGAGGCCCACGGCCAGCTCAGGCTCCCTCCCCAGGCTGTACCTGAAGACGGCTTGGCGGTGAGCTGGGCAGCAGGCCAGAACAGGGGTGCAGAAGCTGGGGTACAGTGCTGGGGTATGGTGGGCCCCTCCCTGAGGGGGGCAGCAGCATGCAGCAGAGGACCCCCCCGGGGGGGGCAGCAAACAGCAGTAACACAGCTGCCCAAGCCAGAAAGGTGTGCAGCCAACTTACTCCAAAAGCTCTGGGACCAAGCCAACAGCTAATAGTAGCCAGAGGCAGGAAAGGTCCTGGCCATCTTCTCCCCAGAAGCTCTTGAAGCCAAGCTTGTAGCAGCAGCCTGGGACAGGAAGGGACATGGCCAACTTTCTCCCAGCGGCTCCTCCCCCAGAAGCTCCTGAGAGCAAGTAGCCCCGATCTGCATGCTAGGGCAGGTTTTTGTACTGTTAGGGCCAGGACAGGGCAGCTTTTTATATTGCTGGGGACAGCACAGGTGCTGGCCCCGGGCTCTAGCTCCCCCTGGCTGCAGATCCGAGAGTAGCCAGACTGGTTTATGTTGCCCCAAGTGGCACTATTTGCTTCACACCAAAGTGCATGTCTGAGCATGTGCATTGAGGCAAAAATCCCCAGCTCAAATCTGCACCACTTCATCACTAGAGTATACTTGAGCATTTGGATGTACAGGACATCCTCAGTCCCATGAAGGATGAGCCTGCGTATAGACAAGTGTGATCCAATTCTGTGCTGTTCATGGGCAGATCAGGATAATGTAAAAGGTGGTGTGATACCAGCTTCCTCCCCTTTTTGGTTGGGCAGATCACACCATGGATAAAGCATCAAGGGACTTCTTTAAAGTCCCTTAATCAGGTGAGGACCATCCCCTCCCCTTGCTCTTAGTACCTTTGCTTTTTGCCTTTGCATTCAGTGGCAGATCTTCTTCTTTAATATTGCATTAACCCTTTCCCCCACTCACCACTGCTGTTGTCCTCTATATTTCTAGCAGCCTTGTAGACAGGGGGAGCTCCAGAGTTCCCACTCTCTGCCAAGAAGTCCCCTGGTTTGGGGACTCTAAAAAAGTTCCTTGCTTGCTGCTCCTGCAATGCAGTCTGGAATTGGGGGGCAGGTGTGAAGTCAGGCCATTTCACACTCTGGACCTATCCCTAGTGCTGTTCAAATCCTTAAAAAAATCATTAATATGTTCAGTTTGGTAACATAATCCATTTTAGCCTTACACAGCCAAGTTCACAAGGTGTATGACTTTTGCCCAATTCATTTGTGGCTTGTGCACATGTCCAGGATATCTATGTTCTTGAGGCCCTCCTAAAAAAAAACTGAGTTGTTCTGAACTCAAACTTCATTTTCCCTGGGTTTTGCTCCCATTTCTGTTTACATTTTTGCATTAAACAGTCTTTAGAAAAAAGAAATAAGCAGCACTAGAAGAAGAATCCAGAATCCAAGGGTACCTCCTTTCCTTGGGTGTGTCTATCTCTTCATGGAGAGAACCATGCTCCTTTTTTCCTTATTCTCTTTCTGGTGCCATGACTTGCATCCCATGACCAACTTCAACCTAGAAGACAGAGGATGTATTCAGTTTCAGCTACAATACAGACCAAATTTAGAGATAAAACTTTAATTTGTGAACAGTCATGAGAGCTGCATCCCTCTTGGGCAAACACTTATTGAGCAAATCAGGCAAAACATATGAGAATAAAGGAGGAAGAGGAGGGGATTCTGCTTCATCTGACCATCTTCATGAAACTTTGAAAAGCCTTACTTTTTGAGTCTTACCAGTATAGATGATGTTCATGATTTAAAGTTCTATTGTTCCCCAGTCTGAAAATATCTTGCCCAAGGCAAATTTTTCCTCCCATAAAAGAAGTGCCAGCAATGTCATGAAATTTATTGTGGATTTTCCTGAGATGATTGATCTTACGTGGAAGGTACTTAGAGAGGAGTGATACAAAAAAGATTCATAGGTGATGCCACATGATGGATATTTTTTCTCACATTTCTGTTTGAACAATGTAATAAAAGCATACAAAAAGATAGTAATAAAAGGATAAGTTTAAAAACTCCAGGACTCAAAAATTTGGAACTACCAGATTTAAATTGACTGTACTACCTTAATTTGACTCCTTTGTATGACACAGTCTATAATTACGTGACCACATACCATTTTCTTCCACAGGATTCTGTCTCATTCTTTACACAGAAACATGACCAGCAATCTAAAATGGAAATAATTTTGGATACATTATTTCAAAACATTTCACATCATTTTTTATTTTACATCAAAGCTGAAGCCTAGTTCCACGTATAACAAGATATCATCTAATTCTGACTATATCTCATACTTTAGGTCTGTCTGAGCTTTGTATGATGGATGGTACAAGTGGCTGCACATGACTGTTAACTCTGAACAGGTCTAGATACAATATAGAGTCAAAAGTAAGGTAGAAGTCAGAAATGCCTCTGCACTTCTCTGACACAAATAAACACCTCTCTGACAGCTAGGAATCATCACAGAATTCTTCACATAGGCTTGAGAATGATTATCACATTTAACATTAGAAAAATCATTACATAAAATACAGAAAGAATTCTAGAAGCAAGGACCTAAGGCAAGAGATGAAGAGAATCACCTGCTCCCTATGGGCAGCAATGGAATGTGCCAACCACTGGCAAAGGTCAGACCGATTCCTACAGCATTTTATATCAACACCAAACAAATCCTCCATTGGGCACGACATTTACAGAGAAGTGAGTGTCAAGCCGAACAGACTGAGATTTGGATATGGATGCTTCAAAATATCACTTCACAAGATGTACATCTTGGAGAGCCCTGATCTGTGAATATGGTATTCAACAAACAGCACAATACTTCTTCAAGAGCGGCAATCTTTACAAATGCCCAGAAGAGGCAGATGGAATCTACATATTGAGCACTGACACCAGACAGTGGCTCATAGATTTGGAAGTTTGTATCTGATGCTATATGAAAGAGAGAGCGCCACCCCAGCTTTAACAGATGGGGTGGAAAATACCCTACCCAGACAGGCCTGTAGTTTGATGGATGAGACACTCTCTTGTGGGGTAGGAGATGTTGGTTGAAACCCAGCAGGTAGAAGAAGGAATTGAGCCTTGGCAAGTACTTTCCACTAGATTATTAGATAAAAAGGGTCATGGTGTTGACTACCAGCAGTCATGGTGCTGCTTTTAACTGTTCCAGTGGTTGCATTTTAAAAGAAAGTTAACAATACTCATTTCTTCAAAAGGGACAGGTGCCCAACTTCAGCTGTGGCTCACACGTGGCCAGAGGTGCCTCCCTACAGTGTTGAGTAAGGCACCAGAAGTGCAGACTTTAAGACTCATGCTGGTCCTCAACATTTCCCCATAGGCTAATTCTAGGCAGCTGCACAGGGAGTGTTCTGACTTTATACAGATTCTTGCTGCAAGCTGGTTGTTTTTTTAACTCTCCTCATGCACTGCATTGGGAGACTAGGCACCTAATACAGTATTTAAATTTCACTCAAGGGGCCAGGTGCCTACATCTTTTATTTAATCTTATCCATACAATCTAAGAACATTACATTGGAGATGAAGAGATCAGGGGAAATAACTTCTGGGTAATTACATCTGAGTTACAGAATTCCAAACACTAATTAAAATGAAATTTAACTTAACAATATTTAAACACCATATTCATAACACTGATATATGTAACATTGATCATGATATATCTCATCCAAAAGCCATTCATTTATTTTAAAGATCTTTTTTCTAATTATTATGTTTCAGAGCTGTAAAGCAAAACTGGCAAAGAAGTTTAAAAATATATTTCAGCTAGCTACTGAATTTACAAGAACATGCAAGTTTCAGTTATTGTATGTGGAAGACTGGCCAGTGGGCTCATTGGTAGCCCAGCTTGTTGGCTTGAGCCTGGATGACTCAGGTCAATTGGTGGGGGCATTTCCCTTCCCCACCAATCAGGAGAAAGTAGGAGGCAGGCTTGTCCCATGGTGTCACAAGGGCAAGGTGAAAATGACCAGAGGGGGAACCAACTGCTTGGACTTCCCAATTGGTCAATTTTCAATCCAGAAGCAGAGCCTCTGGAAGGGATAAAAGCCCACATGCCCAGCACATGGGTGGGTTTGATGAGGGATGATGAAGAAGGGCTGCAGAATGGCTGGTGGAGCTAACCAGCAGGGTGGAACAGTTGCCACAGAAATGCCCTGAAGATGCATCCACTGAGTAGGAAGCAGTAAGCAGCTACACTCCAGCCCCACCACTGAGGGAGCTGTGGTGTTGGTGCACAGAGCAGCACACAGGGCCCAGAGGGAGCTGAAGGGACCCCATGGCTGCAGAAGGCAATGTCGATCCCCATCTCTGCAAGAGACAGAAGCCCCCATGGTGCACTGAGTGGTACATGGGGCATCAGAGGGTTGATAGACCCAGGTAGCCATATGAAGCAGCTTGGGCCTTCCTGCAGCAAGTGACAGTGGCACAGAACAGCCATCCCAGCAAAGGTGGAAGCCCCAGCAGCCAGCCCCACAAATAGAGAGATAAGCCAAGCTCACCAGAGTTGTTGGAGAGTCATGAGTTACTCAGGCCAGGGATTGCAGTCCCTGGGAGGAGAAGAGACATGGGTTTCCACAGGGGAGAAGGGCCCCTGGCTTTGTGGTTACTAAGTCATTCTAGTCAAGTAGACAAGTCATGGGTGTTGGTTTTTCTTTATGGTAACTTGTTTTGTTTCTTTATGTTATTCCTTTGCATTTGGTACAATTGCTGTACCACTGTCTGGTTCAAGTAACTGTTTAAGTTTGTCTTTATTCCTTATACTATGCAGTAGCTTACAAGTTGTATATTTTACTGTAAACTTGCATACTTTAATATGAAACACCCATGAACTTCCTTGTTTTGCCTGCTAGTGGTTCTCAATTGTTTAAGAGTCTGTTAGGGCACCCCTTATTCATTATTTTACTTTCATTTGTTTGTTGTCTTTATGTGTTGAATTTTATTGATGTAGTCTTGTTTATGTATGCCCAGACTATGGTTTTATCCCTGCCAGGTTTCAATTGGTGACATATTGTTTAACCTGTGTTTTGTTGTTGCTTGTTCCCTTGCCTGTTTCCTGGAGGGCCTGCTGAGAGTAGGGACTATACACTAAACAGAAGATCACTCAGGGTCAAGGCCTACATTGATAAAGAGCCTTCATCTGCCATACCCAGTTGTTATTGCCTGTGTGTATGTTTTAATAAGATTCACTGTTGCTGTAGATTTAAATTTGTAAATAGTTCCTGATATACGTACATGTTCAATAAGCTTTATTGACACTCCACTGTAAATAAATCTGTAAATAGTTAAACCTTACTGGGTGTCTGTCATAGGCCAGCTGGGCACTGTGAGCGCATCAGTTAAGTTGCAGGTTGACTGGGTGTTGCAGCTGTATCAGCCAAATGACTATTTGGTTCAGGATTGAGGACGTGAAGTTGGGAGTGAAGCAAAGACAAGTTTCACTTATAACAGTAAAGATAAATTTTACTTACAGCATCAAAATAGCAAAAAAATATGTTTAAGCAACAAAATATAGTTTACATGTATAACAGTTAATAAAAAGGTTAAGCTAATAAACAGACATAACAATGAAATTTAAAATTGGCAGTGATAATAAAAACAGACAGACAAATTGACAAAGAGTTCCCACTTGGTTGGCAACTTAGCAATAGTCCCTCAGTGCCAGGTACACAACAAGTTGATCCAGCGAAGTCAGGTGTCCCCGATCCATGCTGTCAGAGGGAGCACTGGGGAAGGTCCCTCAGTCAGGATCTGGTCCTTGCTCACACTGGGAGTCTGGAGTCTGGGCTTAGAACAGCAATGACCATTCTGTTCCATCCTTCCTACTGGTCACCTGATGTTTGTGTTCTTTTATATCCTGTTCTATGCTAATCTGTTGGCTTTAGAGCCATTCACAATCTTACCCTACAGCTATTACCCTATGGTGTTAAAAGGTGTTAGAAATTATTATAATAGGTTACTGCCTAAACTTGGGTTTACCCAATAAGCAAATTATACCACATCACTTTGGGGTCTAAGATTAGCATTTTTCCCTGCCTAAGTTCAACCCACTTGGAATTTTTTGAAATGTGTTAATTATACCTTTTGGTTAGGTTTGTCAATTTTACTGACTTTTAAGCAAAAATTATTAGATCAGCTAAGTTGGCAGTTTGGTTTTCTAGTTCCAGTTCTAGGGGCCCATGTTAGTCTTATGATTGGTATAAACAGTTACAGTTATGCTTCTGACAGACAGGATACATCTGCGGGAAACAATTTTGCAAGCTTTGTCCTAGCCAATATTAACGATATGCCTTTACCAGATACTTTCAAGAGGCAGATCTTTTTTTTGCTATAAGTTGCTCATTAATCCCTTTGCTTCTGTTCATCACAGGTGTCCACGATCTCTGCTTTGCTCTGTTGGGGAGGAAGGTGAACTGACCTAAGATAGGCAGTCATACTCCCACAGCATGCTCACACTCACTATTATCCCTTCAACTGGAGAGGGGGTACTGCTGCAGATCACCTGGGCTACATGCATTTGAAAGATAGAATGGGACCCACCTCTGAGGACAGATAAGGAAACACTCAGACAAAGTAGCTGGTCAGAGAAAGACAGAAATATCTTCATTCTTTCTTGCCATAAGCTACCTGTAGATTAATCAAGTCTGCTTCATGTTCTAATTAAAATGCCCTAGGATTGCCGTACTGTCACATCTATTAACCCTCCTGTGTTTTAAAAAAGGCCAGAGCACTTTAACTAAAGCTGGGGTGTTTTTACTAAAAATCTTCACTAAATCTTTACTAAATGAGCTTCAGTTAAAGCACTCCTGTAGCCATTTTAAAACATGGGGGGCTTAATACGCATGATGGTGAGCCATTTTAATTGGAGCAGTTGTCAGGAAACCACTCTAATTAAAACAGTCCCTCGCCACCCCAAAGCATGTGTGTAGGCACCAATAATCTTCAACTATTTTCTTTCCAGCATTACAGAATCTAGCAAACTTTACTATGCCTCAATTAGAATATGAAAAAGCTTCCAAAATTCCCGAAGAAGGACTTTGCTACTATCTTAGCTCTAATAGAATAAGATGTAGCTTTTGAATCCAGTACTAAAAGCTTATAAAAGTAAGTTTTAACATTTTCTTTTAGAAATCATAAGTGAAAGTCCTGCATCTAATGTGATACTCAAGAAGCATTTTAAAGCATACGGTCCATCTGCTTATAGTATGAATGCTGCTAGAAGAAAGAACTTTGAAGAGATTGTGAGCACGCCAATAACAAGTAGTCAAGAACTATAGCTGGAGGAGATCTTAAATTATATTTCCTCCAAGACATTCTGGAAAATTTATCTACTGTAAATTTCTAAATATCAGTCATCTGTGTGCCTGTAAAAGACTGCTATAGTTCATTTGAGAGTTCTATAAAGACAGGAGGAGACTACAAAATGTTCAACATTCAAAGGATCAGATAATCATTCTTTGTAAGATATATAATATCTGCAATTTTAAAAGCACTCCATTTATAATTAATATTGTGTCTGGTTCTAGCATTGAGAGTATGCTATGTAATTTAATATAAATGTGTTATAAGTTTCTGTGTATTTTTAGGTCTGTTAATAGCTTATGTTGGGGGCAGCAACCTACAGCCCATGGAGCCATTGAATCTGGCCCACAGAGCAGGGGCTTTGGTTACATTCAGCAATAGAGGGCTTCAGTAGCACTGCCTTGTGCAGTGCCAGGGCCTGGCCTCCAGGTGCTTTGCGGTGCCACAGCTGGGCAGCAGCAGCCAGGTTCCAATGTCAGCTTGCCTTTGAAGTTGGGACACTTGAGCTGTATGGCATTTCCACTGTAGGAAAACATTGATGAGTCCCGATTAATAGTAAATAATGGATATGTGAATTAACTGAGGATAACAAAATTACAGGATGTGAGGATGAATGACTAAATTTTAGCTTACCTATCCAAACGAAAGGAATGTATAAAGCAAGGGCTATCCAGCTTCAGAGCAGTGGGAAACTATGCTACATGGACCATGGCCTATTACTATATGGGCCCCACCATCCTCAAAAGGCAGGGGTAGGAAGTGGATGCTGGAGGAGAGAGGGGGAGCCCAGAGATGCTAGCAACAACAGCAGGAGCAATGGAGAGAGTGGTTCATGAATAAGGACCTGTGAGTTAGACAGTTGCAGGCCACATGCAGTTCATGGACCACCTTTGGACAACCCTCTATTCCTCTGTTACCTCAGCTCGAGGAAGAAAGACAGGCTTGTCCTGAGTACCAAGCCATTTCCTTGAGCAGGAATAAGTGGCAGTGGGAAAGAGAGGTCTAGCTAGGCTACAATCACAGTGTGTAAAGGGGATCCTTTTCTCTGAGACTCCACAAACAGTTGTGTATAATAATAGAGCATGAAGGTTGCCTATAAGTTGAAGAGATGAAGTTCAAGTTCAGCATAGAACAGGGATCAGCAACTTTTCAGTAACAGAGGGCCAAATCAACACAGCTCAGTCACAGGGAGGGCAGGAGTGTATAATTTATTGGACTGATCTTCAACAGCCATGGGACAGCAGGTAGCTTCTTCACAAAGCACATGTACAAGTACTACTGGGCTTACCAGAGCTCTTTCTAGTTTCTCAGCAGTGGAAAAGGTCCATGGAGCACCTATCAGAGCAACTCCTATCTCCCTGCAAAACCTAGGGAGAGACATTTCATAGCCCTGCATACCCAAGGGGACTTGGGGGCAGGCAGCCTTTGCTCAGACACTGATTGAAAGCAGGTGTCCCCCTTCCCCACCCCCCAACACCCCCTCCCAAACCTCAGCTGTGTGTTCTGTTGTGTATTTGTTGGCTTCTTGTCCAGGAGAAATCATGCAGGGAAGAAAGGGGAGCCATATTTATTAGCAACAGCTAACAACCTTTAACATTAAAGCAGAATAGCCAACACAAGATAATACAGTTCATGTAGCATCCTCTGCTGATGGAATACAGAACATATATACAGACACTCAATATGTAACATGGTTCATTCTGCACTATACACCACTATGCACCCAGCATCAGCAGGGACCGGAACAAAAGTACAAGGATGTCCTTGACATGCCCCAGCATAGCACACGTAGCAGAATGGACCATTCAGCTGTTGTTCCAGTTCCTTCATAGTCCTGGGCTGGTCAAGGACATGCTGGTGCTTCTGTTCTAGTCCCTGCTGCTGTGGCTTGCTGCATGGTATAGAATGGACCAGGCCACCACCATAGTTTCTCCAAACATCCAAAATACACTGTGTTTTTGTAGGATCTTTCCAAGCTGCATGGTTCCAGAGCTTGGTGGGCCATTTATAAAAGCTTGGTAGGCCAAATGTGGCCCACAGTTTATACATTACTGATCTCTGGTATGCAAGATCTGAGAGTTGTGTGGGGTTTTTTTCCCCTCATAGGGACCTTGGGAAACAGACACTATTATAAGAAATTCTATGAAAGTGTGCGAGGAAGCATTTTGGAGGAGAAAGACTAGAGATAAAGTTAGGACTATAATAGTGAATTTCCAGAAAGGCATTTGGGGAGTCAAGCTTAGATGGGGTGTTGTGAAAAGAGCTGAAGAGGAGGCCTAAGAACACTGGAGCAGTGAAAGAGGTCCTAGGACAGTTTAAAAACATTTGAAGGAGATAGTAAGAGGCAGCAGAGTGATAATGTAATGGTAAAGTTAGTGCTAGTGCTGGCACCTATGTTTATTTAGGGACCCAGTAGAGTAATATATTTTCTCTTGCTAAGTTGCATCAACAGATGTGAGAAATGTGGCAAGCAAGGACCAACTTAGTTCTGGTAGGATGCAGAGATGGTCTAGTCTGCCATTAATGAGGTAGGAGACAATTTAATTAAATGAAATATTTACTTAGCCCCAGCATAAAGAACTGTGAGGAAAAACTAAAGGTAGTACACTAGTTGCAGCCCACTTGCTCTCTCAACTATTTCATCCTTGTGTTGTATTCCTCCATCTGTATCTCTGTATCAATCTACATCATCTTAGCTGATATTGTAAATGCTCTGGGGCAGACAAAAACTAATTTCTTTGTTCATTTGTTTGTATAATGTCTAGCAAAATGGTCCTGGTTCCTGATTACTACTCATAAACTGGGATCCTGGTTTTCCCTGATAAAAAATGTAAAGTTCTCTGATAAAAAAACATGGATTCACTGATAACCCCCCCAATTCATAACTAAAATTAAAGCCCCCCCAAACCTCCCTGGCCCTGCTGGTGCTCATTACTCCCCCGCACAGCTCCCCAGCCCTCCTCCAGTCCCTCACTCCCCCTGCCCCAACCTCCCCAGCCTTCCTGGTACCTCTCACCCCCCACCCACAGCTCCTGCTCCCCCAGCCTTGCCAGAGGGGGCTCCAAGGTGCCAGGGATACAAAGCCAGAGACCAGGGTCCACAGCCCCCTGCCCCTGGCAGGAGGTGGCAGCTGCTGTAGTGAAGTGGAGCTGCAGTGTGGGTTTGCATGCAGGGGACATGGCAGCGTGGAGCTCGCAGCAGCAGGCAGCATTTTCCATGGCTCCGCTGTTCACTGCAGCACTGGGCCACACATGCTGGGCTGCAGAGGCCCCAGGGGAGGACAGCAGGGTGGGACCCTGACCCTCGCACACAGATCTGGGAGGTACGGGTCCTCCCTGTCCCCTGGGAGTGCGTGCTGCAGCAGGGAGCTGGCCCCACGCTCCTCACCCTGGGACAAGCTACCTGTGGCCCCACTCAGGCCCTGCAGCTACACATTGTGGCCCCTGGGGCTGAGCCCCAGCCCCGTTCAACTCTCTCCCTCCCTATGGGGGCCTCAATGCCTCGCCCACCCAGCTTACTTTGGGGAGCTGGTCTGCAGGCTGCCTGGCAGCTGTGTGCATGTACATGCACGTGGCTCCCCCTGCCTCTCTGCCCTCCTCCCACTCCGTCCCAACCCTCTGGTGGCTGGAACTCTGCCAGCCTGCACAGGGCCCATTGCAAAACTGGAAAATCCATGGGTTTCTCTGGTAAAATGAGAAATCTGAGTTTGCCTCCAGTAAAAGTTAAAATCTGCAGTTTACTTCGTTTTCCTGTGGGAAGTGGAAAACCCAGATCCCTGCTGATAAATGACTGAGTCTGAGGAAGGCCAAAGGATGGTGAAGACCTGTCTCAATGCCATAAAAACCTGGTGCACCCAGAAACTCAACCCAGGAAAGAGGATAAGTTGTTAAACTGCTTTGGATCCTTTTCTGCCCCAGAGGCTGCAGGAGATGTGGGCATAAGATGCCTAAGGAAAGCCAGCTGGAGGAAAGAGACTTCACGTGAAAAGATATACTGAGGCACTTGATAGAGACATGCAGGGGCGGGCAGGTTCACTGCAGCACCTACCGCCATAAAGGCTAGTATCCACCAGCAGTATCAGGGAACACCACTGCAATGACTTGGGATTAGAGGTAGTTGACTTGTGAGGTCTGTCCCAGACTTTCACAAGAACTGGACACAAATGATGTTGGCCTTACACAATTCAAATTCTGGGCATTAATTTCCCCTTATTAAATCATTGGGCACATCTACATGTGCATTAATGCACAGTGGTTATTCTGCATTTAGTTTACTAACTAAATGCACAGTAACCAGAGTTATTGCACAGTAGCACTGGCGCATGCATTTTTGATGATGCTACTGAACAGTAGACTAATTCTACTCCACATTAGTGTGATAGCATAGATTTTGCCCACCACACTAATGCACAGTAAAGTTGGTCTACTGCACTCAAAGTATCTCGCGTAGACATGCCCACTGTTACTTCAGCTTCCTTCTCTCGATTCTTTCATTGTCAGTCTCATTGTCTTTAGGGTTACTGTAACAGGGAACCCTAGCCCTGTTACCAGGTCCCTTTAAGACCAGAACTTTCCAGGCACAGCTGGCTGGCAGGGTAGGGGTTAAAAGCTGAGCTTGGCCAGCTAGCCAGTTGGCTGGAGTGGGCAGGCCAGAACTATAAAAACCCTGGGCTTGGTCGCAATTAGAGGTAGTGGTCAAAGGGGAAGGAGGTTGTGCATGAGAGTGGTTTGGCTGCTGTGAGAAGGGAACTCCTGATGACTCTCAGAGAAATGGTGCAGGGAGGAGCATCATAGACAGTGGGGAAGCAGAAGCACCAAGCCATGAAGAAAATGTATGCTGGCATGCTGCCTTCTTTAATTTCCTTTTTTTGTGTGTGTGTGGTTGTAACCCATTGGCTTACTGTTTATGTATATTTGTTGATTGACATGGATGGTTTGGGGATGAGGCTGTAGGGCAGGAGGAGACCTCATTAGTGTCTTGGGCACAGTCACAAAAGGCCAAAGGGGCCTAGTGTGTGCAGTTGTATAAGGCCAGCCTCTCAGCTGGGTGCAGGACTTTTAAGCTGGGCCCCAGTGGGGGAACCTTGGCTAGTAGCCTGAGTTAAATAAAAGCTTGTCCTGGGACAATGGGAAGCTCAGGGCCACTGCCTAGCCTTGAACTTGTGGTATACTGGCTCTGTGTCTTGTGGATGGTCTGCCAGGCCAGAGAGCCTGTGCTCCATACTGGAAGTGAAAGGAGGGCCACAAACCCCAAGATTAAGGAGTTAGAGCCTCAGAGTCCAACCCTATCTGCTGTGTTTAGACTGGTAGGCCTAGCTAGAGAAAGTCAGGGGCCAAGGCCTGTGTTGGCTGAGAACCCCAACACAGAATTATGATAGGCAGTCTCCTGCTTGATATAAATATTAATTTAGATATTGTTACAATACATGGCAGATGAGTGAAGGTGGGATACAAGGTGAATGAAACAAAAATAAAACATTAAGGGACTTCATGGGTGCCCTTCATAGGCAAAAAGGAAAAAAAATATTGCTGGGGAGGGCAGCCTGTTACAGTTACCATACATCCATGTTTTCCTGGACATGTCCTCTTTTTGAGTCCTGTGATCTCCAGCCTGATGGTTTTTTGAAACTTCTACCAGTGGAGCAAAGCAAAATCCTGAAGTGGGTGGAGGGCATTTGGAGGCAGGGGCATCACATGTGGGCTGGGAATGTGGGGCACTGGCAGCAGCAAAGGGCTGCAAGTTGGGAGTGAGGGACAATTGCACAGCCTGGGGGTGAGTGGGTGAGGGACTGTGGGTCTGGAGTGATGGGCACTGGCAGAGCCAGAGGACTATGGGTCTGGAGCAAGGAGCAACAGCAGGGATGGGGGCTGCAGGTTGGGAGTGAGGGGCACTGGCAGGGCCAGGGGGCTGTGAGCTGGGAGTGAGGTCTCTCCAAAAGGTCCTTTTTCTTGCTACTGGAAATATGGCACCCCTAATTGTCTTACCCTCTATCCTTCTCTTTTTTTCAGATGCTAATTTTTCTATGCATCTTATTTTCACACAAGTGATAGCTGTATTTTAGTTATGGGTGCAACAAACACTGCATCCATACACAGGTGCCACCCTGAGACTGACCACCTCCAAAGCCGTTGCTGGCTTCTGAGGGCAGTCGCTGCCTGCCCCCACTCTTGCTGCTGATGCAGCTGGCGGCATCTGCAGGTTGTTCCTACTTGCTGCTTGCCACTCCCTCCCCCCTGCCACCGACACTGCCACCGGTGTCTGCAGGCAGTCCCCGCTTGCCGCTGTCAATACCATCACGGACGTCTGTGAATGGTCCCTGCTTGCTGCTCACCACCATAGTGCCCCCCCAGTCTCGGGAGGCACCAGTTGTTCATGGTCTGGAAAGGGGACTTTTGTCATACCTTTTAAGTGTTGTGATTCTTCTGAATGAATCCTGCACCCTTTGAAATCAATGATGGCACACAGGGTCATGCCTATGGCAATATAGACTGTTATCGTTGATATAAATTAAAGCTATTTGTGGAAAGGGTAATTGGAATGCAGTCAGTACTTGACTGGAACAGACATTGCATAAACTGGTTTGACCCAGATCAGTTAAGTATGATACTACATTCAATCTGGTTTATCTTAAACCACTTATCTCAGCCATTTTCAAACCGTTTTATGTGTGCTGAATATCTGCTCTGTTACAGATTTAAACCAGTTTTGGATCACTTAAATTGATTTGTATGTAATGTCTGTCCCTAGTCTGAATGACTCTATCCCTGTCTTGCTTTATGCAGCTGATATGTTAATAATGTCACAAGCCCATATAGGCTTTCAAACGTTTCCAGCAGAATTGTACCTCAAACAGCCAGGAAATCAATACAGCTAAAAGCAAAAAAAAAATGGTTTTTTGGGAATGAAAGGAGGAAATAAGTGTGCATGTGTGTTTTGTTTGGTTGGGTTTTTTTGTGTTTACAGGAAAAGAAACTAGAAGTGGTGTTTTCTTTTGAATAGCTTGGAATCTATTTTAGCAAAAATAGGAGCTGGGAAAGCACACTAAAAATGTAAGTACTAGAGCAAAACAAGCTTTGAGTAAAGTCTTATCTGTTCCCAATAAGATGGGTAGAAGAGCAGTTCTAGAAGTACTGAAGGTCTATGGGTCAAGGTTGAGTCAATTTTATGATATGGAGCAGAACTTTTGGGGGTGATGACCTTATGGTCCATGAATAAAATAAAAGCTGCCTAAAAATTAAGGGTTTTTTTTATTGTTACCTAATTCTATGATAGGGGGCTCATGCTCTCTGAAACCAGACTCATAAATGTGAGTAAGTTAGCTCAATTAAAAACTACTGGATGAAAAATTGTTTACACCTGCCAGGTAAAGCATGTTTTAGAAACTTCTCCTTGCCCAAATAAACCTTTGTTTGGATGGTTAATATCCATATTTTCCTTCAGACAAATGGTCTGGGAAATGTATATAAAGTCATTGACCCAATATTTCCCCAGTACCTAAAAACAAAACCTACATTTAAGAATTAAAGATGCCAGCGTGGAGACTGTCTGTCTCAAACTTCCCCTTTTTAAGATTAATAAAACACTACTTTGGCTTAGAAACCTGCTTGTATGTGGTCCAAAACTACAAATAGTGAAAGGCCATTACTAGGCTGAGATTTACGTTAATGAGATATGTGGCTGTCATGATCAGGTGATGTCAGGCCCCATATTCAGGATAACTATGTTTTTGTGGGAGGAATGGGATAGATGACTTAATCACTATTTGTGCTCTCAGTAGTTCTTTGAAAAAGGAAGAACTGGATCTCTCCATTAACAGAACACTTTAAATACTGGGCTCAAGAAGAAAAAAGCCAAGAGTCTAGTTTCTTCCTAACACTTCAGAGCCTGTCCTATACTTCTTGGGTATGCCAAAATAAAATAGATTGGGGGTGGGGAGGGATTATAATTCACCGTTTCATTTTCTTCTTTTCTTTTAAATTTCCATCATGTACTATAGTCTATTTTAACTTAGTGTAAACTGATAGATAGAATAATTGTATTGTATATTTTTACCAAAAATTATAAATTATATAAATGCTGTTATCATGTTTGTTTTTTATGGTTCATTTTATTGTATTGTTTTTAGTATAAACTGTAAATAAACTACTGGTAATGCTGCTATATGGTGAAGTGGAAGTTCTTGTGGGGGGGGGGGGGTTTAAACACATTTATTACATGGTTGCCTGAGTTTTAAGGGACTCATCTCAATGACAAAGTATTATATTAAATTGTATGTATATGTTCACAAATGCAAAATAATATAGGATTTTTATAACGATTTGTTAATGCTTTTTCATCATTGATGATTCATTTTTTTTTTTTTTAAGACTTTTCTATGCCTCATTTTTGGCTAAAATGCTGTTTTAAAGATATGATTTTTTAAAGAGCTAAAAACATCTCCTAAACACCTGAAAATCAGGCCCCTGATAACTAAAGTATTATAAATTTTTATGCCCCCAAATCAAGGCATCCAAAATCAGGGACTCAGCTGTCAAAAATATCTGCATTTAGTGTTGATTCAATTCTTCTCCCCACATTTCAAAGAAATAACTAAAACCTGAGGCTCTTAGTTCATAGTATCTTCAAAATCTCAATTTTCTACTCCTCTTCATAACTAAAAAGTATGTTCACAATCTAAAAGATGGCAGGAAAAACAACAAGGAGAAAAATCAGGTTTAAGAAAGAAAGAAAAGGTGTATATCTTTTATTAAAGGAAATGCACTTACTTTTGCAGAAGAAACATTTCTTAAGAAGCAAAAGGGATATGGAATACCCAAGATAGTTTACAGATCAGAAACACTGAATTGGCATAGAAAAAAGATGCATTCACCCCTTTCCAAAAAGCCTCGCCTGAAAGAAATACTGACTTTTTACTGTCAACAAGAATGGCTAAACCTGAAAGTTGAAGGATCTTAAAAATAAAGTAGAAAAATTAGTAGGCTGATAGGAAAACCCTGAGGGTAAATATATAGACCTTCCTATATTTCAATTGTTTAAATTGTCTTTCATTGCTCATTTGAAAACTGGGTATCATAATGGAGCCCTATAATGATGGACTCCATTACACTGCTAGTGTATACATTTTAGATAAAATAAGGATGGGTGACTGAGAAAATGAGCTGAATAGTATTGAAAGATAATGATCAGAACCTGGGGAATCTGGTAAATCAAAAACATTTTAAGAATAAAGAGAATCCCCTCAAAAGGTGTTATTTGTCGAAGCACTACTCATTTTTATTTTTAGGCAAAAAAGAAAGTAATTCTGTTTAGATCAATAGACTCTACCATTGTAGCATTTCCCAGCTTAAAGGAATCTGCCCTAGAGACTTAATCATCTATCTCCATTACCGCTCTAACAAAGATCAAATTGTGAAGAAAACTTGATAAAGACAAGTTATTCTAATTGTTCAAGGCTGGAAAACGGATATTAATATCTACCAACCCTAACAATGAGGGGGAAAAACAAGAGCTCTTAAAAAGATCACCAGTGCGTTTCTCCCAGTTAATATCAAAGGGCTTCCTTATATTGTTTTTCAGGCACACAACCTGTAATTGTACAGCTTTAACCATTAAAACAGTGCAAAAACCCTTAATCACCCTGGGATTGAAAAAAAAATCAGAACTATGAGGCAATGAAAAATCTTAGCAATCTGTGAAACTATATGGAAGCTGCATGGTATAAAACACAAAAAAAAAAATATAAAAAGGAAGCTAGCTGTATTAGTTTGAAGTCGGAGGGAGGGCAATATGCACCTTATAGCTTAACAAAGTCATACAATACAATATCATTTCCCAGAAGGCAAGGAAGAAGGAACATATATATGTTCTGGGGAGAAAGTCATGCTAACAATGCCCTAAATAAAAGTTTTTTAATTCTGAGCTGGCAATCTGTGAAAATCCATTGAAGAATAAACTATCATGAGGAATTATTCTTTTAATACTGCAAGTGGTGCATAGATGCCGACTATCCTGCTTTGGGCAGTACAGCTTCTTTAAGAAGTCCCAGTGACCTGATATTTTGACAGGTGTTTCTGAAGCAGAAAGAGAGTAAGAGACTGATATCTTGAATTGTATCTGTCTGATACAATTTTTAATGAAACTCTTTTTCCAGGGCTTGGCAGGTCCTTTAATGAGATTTTCACATTTAAGATTACTGAAAAAGGTATGGTGAGATACTGGTAAGGAATTCAGTTGCTGGCTAGCAGCTTTGTTGTCGCTCAGAAATCCTGCCTATAACAAATAATCTGTTTCGCTAAATAAATGGTGAGTTTGAGGCTGGTGAATAAAGAAATTGTCACATTCTTATTCAATAACACAGCCAACAGTGATGAGAATACATGTCTTAAAAGCTGGAGTCCCAGAATTCTCCATGTAATAGGCTCTGATTGAGGTGTAATGTATAAAACAAGATACGATTAAGGGTGTGGTGGCATAAATAAGTCAAACCTGTTGTGTGAACTTGCATCCTGTTAGCTCCTCTGCAGTAATTATCTATATGCATGGTTTTACCTTGTGATAAAGTAAAGTAGGTTACCCCACTTTCAGTGGTGGGCCTACTTACTCTCACTATGGGCTGAGTGTGCACAGGGACAGTTACTGTAGCATAGCTAATGCACTGAAAATTCAAACCCTACTTTAGCCCCTGCTAACTTGCTCAAGTAGTCATAACCTAAGACTTAGACTAGGTTCCTAGGGTTATAATACTTCAATCTTTGAAAGCCTTTCCTTTAACAACTATTGGTGGGGAATTATCACAAGAAACTGTGCAGTTTTCCCTACCTAGTATAAGTGAGGGGTTATCAGGGATCCACTACAGTTTCTTGAGCTTACACTAGTGTCAGTCAGAGCAGCAGTATCACTGCACTATCTATCCTGCAGACATAAGGTAGCAGAGAAACACTGAGCACCTATACATGTGCAGCGAAGACTCTCCAACGTGCTATAATTGCAACGTGTCAGAGCAGACTCAATTAACTGACTTACCGTGCTCCAATAGACTCTAGCATCAAGTATATTAGTGTTCCCACACTGAAAAGTGGTGGTGGGGTATCATTTTAACCAAAGTTCATTTAATGACCTTTAGTTAAAGCACTCCCACCACCACTTTTCAGTGCAGGGATGCTGATACACAAGATGCTTTGGGTGCTTTAATTAGAGTTGTTCTCAGAGCTACTCTAATTAAAACACCCTTCTCACTCCCAGAGCACGTGTATAAATGTTCGTTATGCTCCTGAATGATTTGAGTACCAGATCTCAGATCCACAATGTCTTTGCTGCTGGTTTGGCCTGTCATGTGCTTTCTTATCCTGCAACTACCCCATCCTGAAGGGGATGGTTTTGTATAGGTTTTGTGTAGTCGCCCATCTCTGCCAGGTTAATGCCACTGGGACTTTTTCTTTTCCTTTTGCTTAATCAGTGCATCTGACACCTATACCCCAAGTCAGGGGTTCCCAAACTGTGCTATGCATACCCCTCTGGGTACACAAGACATCTCAGAGGGGTATGTGTATAATGGCAAATTATAATTTTCATTATAATAATAAGTGTCATTTAAGGGGTTAAAATATAAACTGTATGCTGGTAGGGGTATGCTGGCAGCTGGTAAATCTGGAAGGGGGTACACAATAAGAAAAGTTTGGGAATCTCTGCCTTATGTAATGGGTTATCTAAAAATACCATAGACAGAAAACTACCAGCCTGAGGAAAACCTAAATTCAAGCTATTTATCTTTTATAAAAGATCTTCTACCTCGCCCCATAAAGCGTCCACTATAAATATACTAAACCAGGGATATCTTGCTTTTGGAACTCATAGAGCTATTTGTTGTACCTGTGAAGTTTGTGAGCTTTGTAAGTACCTACAAGAAGCTGGTAAAATTCACTGCAAACTCTAGAATTCTCTCTCTCTTCCTCTTTTTTTTATCCCTAAGGTATTACAAATAGCCTGCTTTGAACACTAACGCATTAAGGAAACAATATTTTGAAACCAGGCTGTTTTTGAGATAAGATTTCATCAAAATATTGGATGTTTCCAGAACTAAAACACATCTTTTTCAGTTCCTTGTCTCTCAAAAGCCTCTTGTTCAATTAACGTCAAACTTTAAAAAAAAATCTCCTTTGACAAGAGAGACCAATGTGAGCAGTCTCAGGTGGGAAAGAGTTTTAATGAGAAAGTCAGAGTGGGAGCAAAATCAAGTTTATTATGGTAACAGTTATAACCTTACCATAAAGAGCAAATTCCCTCTAAAATAGTTTTGAAATTGTGAAATTCCACATATATTGACTACCTAAGACTTTCAAGAAAATGTACTCAGTTTACAAATGAAACATGCGTGTACTGGAGTGTGTACCCCCTTTCCAATAGAAGGGGATGGTCAGCAGGGCGTACATGCTAGAGATGGAAACTGCAACTTGCTTGCAGCTTTCCCTTCCCCAGTGTCTCTATAGGGGAAGACCAGGACACCTTATCTTAACTATATACATGGCTTATTCAGATGCAGAGTAAAAGGAGAGGGGATAGATTAAACTGCATGGGTGATAAAGATAACTATTTACATATAATACATTCAAGTCAACAAAGAACAGAGCAGGTAAGTATAGCAGTCCCCAAGACCCACAAGACAAACCTCGCTCACAGATCCTCAGAGGGTATGTCCTAGCAATTGATGGGTAAGCACCCTCAAAATCTAAAGCACAATAAACATTTAATAAACTCTCCAGAATAGAAAACACAACAGCCAGTTAAGAAACACTCCAAAATATAACATGCAGCAAACAATTAATAAACACTCCAGAATGTAAGGCATGGTAATCCCAAATACCTCTCTCCTCTAGAGGAGTCTCTCTCTTTCTAGCCTAAATCCCCTCTGATGGGGCTATCCACTGTGTCCCTCCCCAGTGG